>NW_017728995.1:35949371-35958055 GCF_001723915.1 Gavialis gangeticus
CCAGATGTGACAACGCTGGCTGCCGATGGAACAACCCCTGGGTTATCAGCTCCTGGATAAGGGAGACTTCCATCCCCAGTCCTGTGCCAAGAGCAGCCCAGCTAGTCTGAGGGCACCAGGTCTGCACTGGTGTGTTTCCCCTCCCCTCATCCACCAGTGGCTCTTGCAAGGTGGGCGAGCAAGGAACCACGTGGCTGCCCTCCGGCTGCTCCTGGCCCTGCCATGGCAGGAGGAGAAGCAGGGGCTGCTGCTGCCACTGGGTTTTTCCAGGCTGTGAAGTGCAGAGGCATGCCCAGATCCTAATCAGCGTGGGAAAGCAGCGGCCCAGCCTGCTCTGGCCCAGGCCTGCTGGAGACGCCGGGTATTTTCATAAGCTTTATCGCAGGCCCTGATAAACCACCACAAACAAACAGCGCGGAGCGTGGCCGCCGGCCAGGAGGCTGCTCCCAGACACACGCACTCCGGTCCCCGGGGGAACGCCACCACCGGCCAGGATTCAAAGCGGTTCATTTATTTTCCTGCCGACTGATGTTCAAAGGGCACGGACTGGAGGCTGGGAGGCCTGGGGCGACGGCTCTGCCCGGGAGCTGGCCGACTGGTGCAGCTCCTTGGGTTTGCCACGTGTCCTGGGGCCGGGCTTTGTCATGGGATCCCCACATGTGAATTGGGGGTGGGGATGTCCTCACTGCCTCAGAGACAGGAGGGGGTGTTTGCAAAGTTGCAGCAAGGGGGGACACAGCCCTCTCAGAAGTGCCTTCTTTTTGGAGTACAAGGGACACCACTGCTGTCCTCTGCTCCCCATGCCCCACAGCACAGGGAGATCTCCCCATGAGAGCACCGACCGGCCGGCTCTGTTCAGGTCCCTTGCCTGCAGTCAGGGGGTCTGTGGTTTGTGCTGCTTTGCCGGGCGGTCTCACATTAATTCATTTTAATCCATGTCTCCCCTGGCCCCGGGGACACCCCCAGGATGCAGCGCCTTGCAGCTAACATGCTGAGTTGGCTTGCTCCAGCCTTTCCTCCCCCAGAAAGCACGGCACGGCCACTTAGCCCTATTTAGGAATTCATCGGGTCCCGTGCACGCTTCGTGTGCTGATTGCTCTGTGCTCATAAAACAGCTTGACCATGACAAGCTGAGCGCTGCTCTCCCAGCCATGATACAAGCGGTCAAGAGAGCACATCAGGGTTGGATGCATTTGTTAAGGGCAGAAGTCGCAGCTGGGAAAGCCCAACAAGCTGCCCATCCCGCACTTACACACGCTCTATACAGTGATAAGCAGTGCTATTTAAAGGGCAAACGCTAGAGTAATCCCCTGAGAAAGTGCAGCCCAAAGGGAGCAGTCTTGTCTAGCTGCTGGCTACAGGATTTATTAACCTGGCAGCATACAGATTACCTCTCAGAGGATGATCCCTCAAGGCAAACCACTGGAGCCATCTGCATCTGTAGCCAACATCCAGACCCACTGCAAACTGCACCGCAATGACCAAGGAGCCGCACAGGAGTGGGGCAGGGGGGAGATAACCACCGCAATACTCTGATATATCCAGCTCCCTTGCAGGTTTGGCTGTGCAAGCCGGCGTGATGCATTTAGGAGTTTCTTGACAACTGTTGTGAGAAAAGCCCTGGGCTTACAGGGTTGTGGGGCTGGGGGCTTTATAGCCCCCGTCTCCTTTTCCGAGAGGGTAAGCAAGGCGGTCTTGTGTCAGGGTTGCACTTGGGGCTTGACCGGCACGTGATGCCAGCCATGCGGAGAGGGCGAGAGCGGCTTTGGGAGCTGGCAGAGTTTGGCTCCCACTTCTGCTCCCCAGGCAGGGCCATGGCTGGCTCACATGGAGGAGAGCCCCCTTTGCCTCCCCCCGACAGCCCTCCTGCTCCCCACTTCCTGTCGCAGGAGCAGCTGGGCTTTCTCCTTGGCGTCTCAGCTCCCGGCACAGCCTCGGCCTGGCTCTGCTTAGCTTGCATGATCCCAGAGGTCGAGCTGACCGCCCAGAGCGCGGGGCGGCAGGCACGCCGTCCTTGAGACGTATCACCTCCGGCACGCTATGCTGGAAGGTGCTGACAGCGCGTGCGACTCCTCCTTGGCGCCCCTCCTCCCCAAACATCCTCCTTAAAAATAAAGTGTCCAAAATAGCCGCGGCCAGCGCTGACATTTGCCAGGCAGCTGCTCTCGGGAATGCTGCGCCTCCCTCCCGTCCCCGCCGGCGAGCACTGGAGCTGGGCCAGGTGTCGTGTCTGCAGGGGAATGGGAACAAGGTGTCTTCCAGGGAACGGGGCTGGCCCCAGGGCACGGCACCCTGCCGCTGTCCATCACCCTGCAGGCACCCCCGCCCCCGGAGGTAGCCCAGCTGGGGGGGGGGCCACACTTTGCACCCTGCCTGCTTGGAAATAAGGGTCGGTTATGGTGCCTCGTGGCTGGTTTTTGGCCTGGTTCCTGGGGGAAAGCAGCTGTCAGGACACAAGCCCCCACTACTCTTTGCTGTCCCAGCAGGGCTGAGCAATGACCGTGCACAAGAGCTATTATTCCCTCTCCCCACTGGTGGTTCCCTGCTGCACCGGGGCCACATCCGTGAGGGGACCCTCGGCCCAGCTGCTCGGTGGCGGCCATAGCAGGTCCAGTCCAGAGGGTCGTCTGCCCAGCTGCTTCATCGGCCCTGCAGCCCAGGCATGCTTATCAGCGCTGTTTAAAAAGAGGGGGCTTGTTGCTCTCATTCCTCATCCTCTGTCGATTTGCCGAGCTCCCTGGAAAGGAGCCAGGGAGCCACTCTTGGGTGGTGCATCTGGGCTTCTGCCAGCAAAGAAGCAGGTACAAAATCCCTGGGGAGTACCGGGCAGCCCGTTTCATGGGCAGGAGGGCTCATCAAGCAAACCTGTTCTTTTTTCTTGCGCCCATTTTACAGGTCTGGTTGGTAACAGCCGTGCTGCTGTCACCTGGAGGCTTCTGACTCTTCCGCCCTGCAGCATTCACAGGGCACGTCTTAGAGGGGTTAAACTTGGGTGCAACGCACCTCAAAATGCTTTTGCTACCGCGGGACGGGAGCTAGTCAACAGGGCTGTCGGGGCTGTCTCCTCCGACATCCCTAAGCCGAAGGTGGAGGCCAGGGAGGGATGGCAGCAGGCGGACAGCACTAGAAATGCCCCGTTCCCACGGTCTCCCTCCAAAGCGGTTATTACCGAGCCGGGCGATGCAGCTGGACACCTGGCAGGTCCCCATCCCTCGGGACGGCCTCGTGGGAGGTCTCTGCCACCACAAGCCAGAAGACAGGGGAACAGCTGGAAAAGGGAAAGAGGCTCCAGAGAGACACAGGACCAGGACCCTGAGTCATAAACCTCATCCTTAGGGCCCGGGGTTTGTCACAGGGATTATACAAAGAGCTGCCATCCGGCCATGGGAAAGAGAAGCCAACGTCACGAATTTCCAATCGAAGAATGTCAACGCCGGGGCTCTCGATCCAAACGGCCTGCTTTTGAGCCAAGAAAACAAAAGCCCATCAACAGAAAGAAGCTGTCCAGCTGCTTTGTCTCAGGAACCAAATAAATATTTTAAAAAACCAGTTATAAATATCAGCGACCTTTCAGCATGCAGGAAACGCACGCAGCGAGCTGTCGTTTGCCGAACGGGGGCTGTGGCGGGGGCGCCGGCATAGTCAGTGCAGTAAAAATGCTTTGAACCAGCAAAGGGGTTGGGATGGAGGCTCTTGGCCCTCGGTCAGCAAAGCACTGGAGCAGGTGCTGAAGTCCCTGTGACTTCAGAGGGAGGACAGTATGTGTCTGAGTGCTTTGCTGGCCGGGAGTCATAGATGCAATCAGGGGTTGGAGTCAGAGAAGCATTAGACTCTCTCGGTCGGCTCCAGGGCTTTACAAAGCAAACCGAAGCTCACGGTGCTGCACAATTATGCTGTTCAGGTCTTCCCCCTGCCCTCTTCACAGCAGGGTCTGAGCGCCATGCAGGAGAGCGCGAGATGCGACTAGGAGCTGTCCCGGGGGACCGTCTTCTCCTCGGGGGCGAGCTGTGCAAGAAGCGCTCGGTGCGGAGCTTTTCTCTCCTATCTTCGCACCCACTCTTGCCTTTGGTTCTGCCTTCCTGCCCACCCCGTGTCCGGCGAGGGATGGTCCAGGGGGTGAGGCACAAAGGGACTGGGTGAAAACGGCACGTCCTTCCCGGTGCTGGCATGGCAGGAAGATGTTTCCCCATTCAGGGCCTGCCAAAAACATTCCCTTCCCCGGCTCCGCTGCCCTCCTCAGCCCTTGCTGGGATGGTACTTGCTAAGCTTTGTGGAGGGAGATGCATGCCCTGCCCCGGGGATGTGACAGTCAAGTGCCAACCCCGGCAGCACAGCCCCGGGGGCTTTGCTGGGCCAGGCTGGACACATCCCCAGGTTGGTGGGGGAGTCCCTTCGGAGGGACAAGTAACATGGCAGGAGCTCTGCAGCACGGGGTTTTCCCCATTTTCACCAAGGCTGTGCCTGTTTCTGAGCCAGATCACTTGGCACGAGCTCTTTATTCTCCCATCCGCGTCCCAGGGATCTCGTCCCTGCCTGGCCCCTACATGCTCCTCCAGCTGAGTATCCCGGGGACAGTCGTGCTGGGTGGTACACCAGCTACCGCAGGGAAAGGAGCTGCGATTCGTCTTAGACGTGAAGGGATGTCGATTCCTAAGGCAGGCTGAGGATGTCAGGACAGAAAATGTCTGGCTGCTTTCCTACTCCATGTGTCAGGGCTCTTTGTAAGCCTTCTTCAGAGGCATGGGGTGCAGCTGCAGCCCAGGCTGAGGATGGGGACTGGCTGTGCCACTGCTCCTACTGGGACTTCAACCCAGGGGTTTCCAGATAGAGGGTCTTGCCCCTCTGCTCAGGATCACATCGATGCTGCATTTGGGGTCAGGAGGGAATGTTACCCCATGATCAGGTTGATGTAGGCTGGGGTTTTGCCTTCCTCTGCAGCAGGGGCACAGCCTCTGAACGCACATTCACAAACTTTTACAGGAGCGGGACAGTGGCTGCCGCGGTCCCCCTGCTTTCCCTGTGGCAGGGTCAGGTGTGATGCCTGGTGTTGCACCAGGGTTGACTGTAGTTTTGCTAAGAGGTTGGACAGTGGATGTCCAGGGTGGTTTGCACAGGGCTGATCCTGCCTCAGGCAAGGGTTGGACTGGATAGGACTTCTGGAGCTCCCTGCCAGCCCCACCGCCCCGTGATTCTCTGATTCCTCTCGCTGGCTGGACACCAAAACTGTTATACAGGACAAGCCCCTGTGGCGTGCACAGTGAGCCGCGAGGAAGGCGCTTGATCTCCTTCCTGTACAGCCAGGAGCTTGCACCTGCTCACACAGGCACACAGCTGGATCCGGCGTGGGAGAGGCAGGCGCGGTGCCAGGTCCAGACCTCCCCGGACTCAGCATAGAGAAGGGGTGCGATGAGTTTGTGGTTGTATTGCTTGTTCGGAGGTTATATGTTGGCAGTGGGCTTTTTGGGTGGGTTCTGTCGTGGCAGGGAAAGGGCTAGTGGCTAGAGAGCAAAGGGAAGCCCTGGCCAGTGGGGAGAGTGGACCATGCATTTTGAGTACGGATGTTGTGTTCTGGCAGGGTTTTCACTAATTATTAAAGTTGGGGGTTTGTTATCCCTAGATTTAGCTGCCCTGTTATTATCTCCCCTGGCAGGGACTTTGCACCCTCAAATCCTTGCCTGACTCAAGGTCCCGTCATGGGGATGCACGAGGATGAGGGTGATGACAGCGCAACGCTCTGGCTCCGGCTCCTACCTACTCCCCAGTTAGCTCCTTGCAGCTTTTTTAAATGTTGGCTTTATAAAGGATCGATGTTACCCCATTAACACAGGCAGGAGGCAGGAGCCTGGGCTGCATCAAGAGTCAGGCCTGCAAGAGGGATCCATCTGGTGCCCTATGCAATGAGGTTTCTGCAAGGTGGTTTTCCTCTAGTATTTATCTGGTCTGAACGCCATCCCATCCCTGCAGCTCTCCCTGCCACGGCTCTGCTGCCCGGGTGCGACACGCTCATCTCTGCAAGGCAGGCCGGTCCTGGCGAGCCTTTTCCGTCACGGGTCCTGCTGTTTATTCCTTGCAGACACACAGCCGCTCTGCTTTGTTTAAGGACCGTCACGACCAGAAGTTCCTAAAAAGAGATGAGCTGGCAAACTCGCCCCCAAGGAAAACAACTGGCTGTGGACGTCCCTGGAACGGGGCGGCTGCCTTGCAGCCCAGTTCACAACCGCGGATTCCACCGTTTATGGCCGTCATAAAACACACAGCTTCGTTCGCTGGAGAAGTGTGTTATGCATTAGGGCGGCGTTCATGCTGCAGCGTGTTCCTAAGCAGAAACGTCTGCCCAGCAATGGGACCAGGCATATTTGGGGGCCAGCAAGGAAGAAGCTACCAAATCAGAATAGGAGAGCGACCGTGATTAGAAGCCCCCCTCATAATGCAAGCAGTGGGGCCCTGCAGGTGGCAAATATACAGCTGATAGAGGGAAGCAGTTACCCGCATGACAGGCAGTCTCATCTCATGCAACTCATTGCCATAAGATGCCATGCAAGCTGGGTTAAGAAATGGAGGAAACATGCTCAGCTAACAAGAGCATCTGAGTCAGACTAGCAAGGATGAAAACAAAACCCAAAAGTTTTGGGGAGTGCTCTACGGCTTCCTGCTCCAGGACAGGAGCAGGCCGGGAAGCAGCAAGGTCAGGAAGAGCCGCCTTATGGAGCGCGTGCTCTGTAGTTTCCTCCTGCTGAGTTTCTTCCGCCTTCCTCTGAAGCGCGTGGTGCTGGTGGCTGTCAGAGGAAAGACGGTCAATCAGCTAGAGGAAGCCCGGGTCTGGCCAGTGTCTTAGTTTAGATGGCTCACAGCAATGGAAAACCACGCACGCGAGGTAACATCCACGGGGTTTTTATTAACAAGGATTTTCAAACACACTCTGCTCTCTGCAGCTCAGCATGCATGGAGAGGGGCCAAAGCACGATGCCTTTGAGCCACTTCCCCAGTCCCTATTAACAGGAGGGGGCACTTCTTCCCAACCCCATAAACAAGGTTGTCAGGGCCACGACTGTCCCTCCTGACCTGCCACGGCTTTAGCGCTGCTCTGGCCTGCATCAGCTCTGCGGCGAGCACTGCTTCCCGTGCTTGCAGGTGAAGCTGGCGACGATGCTATAATTGAGCTGTCTCCTTGGTGCACAGCTCAAGGCTTGCGGTATTCGCGGCAGGCGCTGGCCTCCCCCATCCTGTCCAGTGCACGGGTTGTGCTTTCATCCTCTAGCAAGGTCGCGCTAAATAGGAGCGGGCTGCAGGTTTCTCTGACCATGCTTCAGTTGTGCTGATGACTGAGGAGGCTCAGAGGTTTCAGCTGCCTGGTCAGGGTGTTGCTGGCCGCTGGGCTTCACATCATTAGGCTGGCGTCTCCTGCAAAAGGCTCCAGTTTTCTGGCAGGCAGATTTCTGTTGTTTGTCTCCACCCGGCTCTGTCTGGCTTGTGTGATTTGCAGCTCTGGGCATAAGCAGCATCTCTGTCTCTCTCACAGGCAGTGTTGTTTGGGCCTTTCTGTCCTCTAATACCTGGGCAGGTGCAGCCCCCGGCCTGGAAGGGATTTTGAGGGCATCCAGGCCAGCCCCCTGCGCCAGTGCAAAAAGGCTGCTCCTACAGCAATGCGACGCCCTGATCCTGCGGGTGTGTTTGGTAGCTGGGTAAATAGCAGCAAGGGCCTGGTCCATCCGGATTGCCAGGTTAAGTATGTGCTTTGCTTTGTCCGTATTTCCTGGTACCCGGGTACCACGAACAAACAGATGTGCATGTGAATCATCCAGCTTCTGCAAACCTGCCCCGTGCCTGCATATTCCCAATGAGCTCGTTGCCAATGCCAGGCCCCATGGATATTTCTGTGGCATTACTCACTGCAGCACTAGCTTAGTTTTCAGCCAAAAACCCCACCTGTAACAGTCAACTGTTGGCTGGCAGCTGTGCATAAGTGGCTCCCTGCTGCCAGGGACATTGCAACGTGTCACCAGCTCTTTGCACTTCTGTCTCCGCTGCTTTGCACGGGTGCAGCTGTCTCTGACCATTTCTTCCACCCGTGCACTCACATCAGGCCTGCTGCGGGGTCTCTGGCCTGGTACCAGACATAATGAAGCTTCTTTCCAGAGTCTCTAGGTACACATTTTATTTGGAATCACTATTGCTGCCCCTTTTGGTACCGGTGCACACCCCACAGCCTAATCTATTTTACCTTCCTAACATCTGTGGTGGCTCCGGGACCTTGTTCCTGGTCAGGCAACCTGGACTGGATTATTTCTTCCAAAGGCTGCCTTCTCACTTCACTGTTTCTCCCAGCAGATGTGGGAAGTGTTGCAGTGTCATATGCACCTGCTCCAGCACATCTTCCTCCTCCCTTGTCCCCTGTCCTTCCCCAAAATAACACAAGGCAGGACCTGTGCCCAGAAATTGTCTTCTGGGCTGGTATTTCACAGTCCAGCCCTGCCTCTGAAAGACTCAGAAGATGTGTGGGTGCAGAAGAGATCTGTCAACGATGCTGTGTCGAGGTGTGTGAGCTGTTCCAGCTGTTACTGGGCTGCCGTGACATTTCTGATACCCAGAGGCTGATAATCATTCATCTTGACATGAGCGCGGTTTTTCTCTGCTGATATCCATGCTCTCGATCCATTCATGCAGCAAAGCTGCTCAGGAGGCAT
>NW_017728995.1:35963055-35968113 GCF_001723915.1 Gavialis gangeticus
ACTGGGCTGCCGTGACATTTCTGATACCCAGAGGCTGATAATCATTCATCTTGACATGAGCGCGGTTTTTCTCTGCTGATATCCATGCTCTCGATCCATTCATGCAGCAAAGCTGCTCAGGAGGCATCTGCTTGGAGCAGGGTTTCCTCATTGGTAGTTGTGTTGTGGGATATTTCAGCAGCATCCCTGGTGTCATGTTGTGCAGCATGAAAGGGCAAATATTGTGGTGTGTACATGTACCCAGGGAGATCCTGTCCCGCTGCCATCCTGCTACCACTCACTGCAGCCCACGTCATTTGGGTTTGAGTCCTGAGAGGCAGGTCACCATGGCTGGGACGGTGTCCAGATGCTCAGGGGAGGTCAGTGCCTTTAACTGCTTTTGCTTTATTTGGGCCCAGTCTGTAGCATGGGGGAGCTGCTCCTTTGCTCCCCGTCAAGGGGACAGTACTGTTGGGTTTGCCCCATACCTTGTGTTGCATGTCACATCTCTCTGTACCTCTGCCGGGAATGGCCCTTGCCTGGATGATACGCCACAAAGTCCCAAAGGAGCAGGAGTCCAAGCTGGCAGCATCGCACGCGTTAGCCATGCAGCGCTTGGCAGGGATGTGACCTGGGGCACGAAGGCTGTTGTGTACCTGGAAGGGGTCTTGATTCAGTCCAGAGAGTCTGTGCACACTGCGTTGCATCTGTGCTTTTCTTCCCTGCTGCAAACACACAGCTGCCCTGTGCTGAGGGTCTCCCCACTTTTCCAGGTCCTCCCAGAAGGACCCTGGGCTGGATCTCCTTCTCTGCTTTGGCTCTTATGGTTTATGGGCACCGCTGCTGTGCATATGGGACCAGCACTGTTTCTAGGTGCTTGCCATGTCCTGGGACACATCATGTGCTTACAAGCCCATCAGCAAATCCTCCCCGAAATCCCTTCTATGCACTCCACTGTCACTCAGAGTTTTTATCAGTGCAGTGCATTAAGGGTATCAGTCCATCACTGGCCATTTTGCTGGGGTCTTTTACAAAGTAGATGGATGTTTTCCAGGCTTCTGGGATTTGCTGCTTGTCACATGGGGCCCGAGGGAATTTTTTCCCCTCCTGCTGCTACGTGTGCCTGAAGGAGAGGGGTGTTCCCCTCCCTCTGCAGCATTGGGTGGGGATGGGAACCCAGCTGTGCCAATGCTCCTGGTGGGACCAAACCCAGAGGGGTGTTAACCCCTCCACTCAGGCTTAGATCAACATTGCACTGGGGGCAGCAAGGGATTTTAGGCTCCTGGTCAGATTGCTATGGACTAGGGGGAGTTTCCTTTCCTCCGTAACAGGGGCACGGCCTCTACCTGGGATCTCTCATGTGTATATTAGCAACCTTTGCAGCCGCAGGACATTGGCTGCCACTGTCCCCCTGCTCTACCTATGGCAGGTCCGGGTGTGAAGTCTGTGTTGTGTCAGGGTTGACTGGAGTTTTGCTAATAAGTTAGACAACGGATTGTCTGAGATGGTTTGGACAGGGCTGATCCTGCCTCAGGTAGGGGTTTGGGCTAGATGTGACCTCTGGAGCTCCCTGCCAGCCCTTCCCTATGACTCTCTCTTGATATTTGTGCTTGTCCCTGCAGGCAACATTGCATTTCCCCACGGCCTCACAGATGCAGTTGATGCTGGTGTCACACTACATATTGCATATTGCACATCACACTTTGCGTATCGGCTCCAATGCCATCCAGGAGAACACAAAATACTCTCCCTGTGCCTGAAAAGGGGTGTTTGTGCCTGAAAGTTTGCAATGAACAATTTTCCCAGTTATTTAGTTGGTCTAATAAAAGATACCATACAAAAAAACTTGTCTGCACACTGAGACTGAGGCTATTTGCTGCATTTCATCTCAGGGATGCAGTTTACTTGTGTCCTGTGGCAATGCTGAATGTTGTGGGCATCTTCCCTGTAGCTGCCCCATCGCTGCCATCTTCCCGGTCTGCGCTGCAGCCAGGAAGCTGCCTCATTTCTGCTCTCCTTAGAGGCGTGTGCTGCACCCCCTGTTCTTTTTTGTTGGCCTTCCGCGAAGCGGGATGCTTGGTGGGGCTTTGTGCCTGTCTTCCTTACTGCCAGCCCCTTTTGCTGCGCCCAATTGCCGTCTCCATCTGCTGCAAGGCTGGCGAGTAAATGCCTTTGCTCCCCGCTTCCTCTTTGATGTGGCGGGTGCCCCAGTGCTGCACGTCCGAGGGCGCTGCTCCATCACGCGCCAGTCGCGGGGGTGCAAGTGAGCGCTTTCATCTGCTCCTTGATGTCCCATCCGCTCTGGCGAGTCGGGAGGTTTGTTTTTCATGCTCAGCAAGTGTCCATTAGCGACGTCTCTTGGGTCCCTTCTGCATCTGATCCCATTAAGATCCCATCCTTGCTTGTTGCAGCTGCCTGTGAAAGCTCCCAACTGGAGCTGTGACACCTCCACACTCTCGGCAGGTCCCTGGTTTCTCCCCATAAGCTCTTTCTTTGTGCAGAGGTGTGTTTGGAAAAAATAAGCTTTGAATTAGCTCAAGAGACTGGAAAAACTAGCTGCATCCCAGGCTGGAGGCCACGTCTCTGCCTATCCCGCCTGCCTCATTTCAGCATCCGCCCGTGGCCTAATTCTCATTGCAGCCCCGATCACTCCTGGCTTCGCGGGCTTGAGCCGGAGAGGTGACACAGCCGAGCCCAGGCCGGCTGCTGAAGCGGGGGCCGTGCACAGGCCCGCCAGGATTTGCACTTCCACCCCGACCAAAAATCTCACGTCGTTTTCCAGCTGTTGCGCAGCGGGAAGCCGGGGACGTGGGACCCGCGAGGGCGTCTGGCTGGAGAGGTGTTGGCACAGCCACTTCATTTAGCAGCACGCCGGCGTTTGGCACGTGTGGGTCCGGAGCCAGCTGCTCAGAGCTCGCACGTCCTTCCCCTGCACCTGGCGCGGTTACACCTGCGTTTGAAAGGGTAATGGAAACCGGGGGGTCCTCTTGGCTGCCTAGGGAGCCGCAGGGCAGCTGTGGAAGTCTCCTTGTTCCCTTCTGCAGCTCTGGGTCCCCTGGCTTGTGCTGCACAGCCCATAGCAGAGTAGGATCCCCGTGGGCAGGTGGTACGGGGGTGCCTCTCCGCCAAGGACTCCCATCCCGGCACACCCGGCTACCTGCACGCACGGAGCATGGTTGTGAAACACTGCGTGGCCTCGTCTCCGGGACCTGGGCCCCAGTCCCGTGTATTTCAGGGCCCTGTGTCCCGGGATCCTGGCCTCTCAGCCCTAGCCTGCCAGGCACGGCCACGCTCGCGGTTGCAGCCTCGCAGAAGTGACCCACGCTCACTCCAGGAGGCAAAATGAGAGCAGCAGCTCCTCCGCCTCCAGCTCCGCTTGCTTGCTAGCCCTTGGCGAGCTCTGCCTCCCCAGGCGAGAGAGCATCCCTCAGACTAAGACCATTTTGGAGCAAGCCATGGACCCTGCTGAGAGAACAGGGTGCACCCCCTCATCGTGGCTCTACCAGGCACAGGCTGCGGCTCCAGGCATGTTCCCAGCTCTGCCACAGACCTGTGAAGTGACTTAGGGCAAGCACCTTACTGCTCAGTCCCTCAGTTTCCCCATCTGTAAAATGGGGCACAACCATGCAGGCTTTTTTAGCTGAGGCCCTGGAGGTGAAAGCGCTAGAGACGAGCACGGCTGCATGGGAGGAGCCGGCTGGTGCCCGTGCTTGGGGGTGTTTTCGGTCCCGCCGGCGCGCTGAACCCCCCACGCCCAGCCTGGCCCATCTCTGCCGCTCTGTCATTGCCCCCAGCATGGATGAGGTCCTCCGCCCGGAGGTCACCGCTGTGGTGCGGAGCAGACGGCAGCCCTCGCCGGGTCTCCAGCATCGGACCTGCCCTGGAGGAGGCCAGGAAAGGCCGTGAGGCTGGAGATGGATGGCCCAGCCTTGTTTATTTGCTCTCCTGGAAATCCAGTCACACTCCCACTTCCTTATCTGCATCCTCCTGGAAACATCCGTCAGCCGGAGCCGTCTGTCCTTCCCGCCGGGCTGTGACAGATGTCCCATTAACTGCAGCGGGGCAGGAAGGGGCTGGGGCGGGCGGCCTGTTTGTTTAGGGTGGGCTCTGTCTGGGCTCTGCGCAGCCAGGCAGCTGATGGGTGATTAATGCCTCTGGCCAGATAAGTTGGGCCACCTGATAAGTCATCTCCTGACAAAATACACCCCCTCCGAGGCATTCCTCTGCCCCCTCTCCGGGGATGGGGAAGAGCCAGGGTGCAAAAGTCCCAGGCTAGAGCCCTCCTCCCAGCTCACGCCGTGATGGGAACCGTGGATTAGACTGGTGAACGGGCCCACAGACACCGCAGCCGCTGGGCTCAGGGCACCCGGGTTTGTGCCTCGTGTCTGGGGACCTGCCTGCCTGGCCCGGGGCAAGGTGCTTGGTCTCTGCAGGCCAGGGCACCCCGGCAGGGAAGCACCCCAGCGCTGCCTTGCCATGCAGGGTGTGCAGGGGCACGGGTGTTGCAGGGTGAAGCCCCTAAAGCAGGAGGGTTCGTGCAACCCAGTAGGTCAACGAGGGGGGTGCCAGCTCTGCAGCACTCGGGTGCCCCTGTCCCCTTGGGCAGGCCACGGGGGAAGCTGGGCACCCTTGAAGGATGGGCCCAAAAGCCTCGGAGGAGCTCAGCGGGGTGCACAGCTCCCGCCTGAGGTGATAACGGGGTGCTATTCGGCCACAGGGCAGAGGTGTTGCCAGCCAGCAGGAGGGGATTAGAAGTGCGAGCAGAGTGTGTGCAAACAGCAGGTCCTTCCGGAGACCTGCCGCACCGCCTGAGAGGTGTCAGATCTGTCTCCCGGGGCAGTGGAGGGGTCCTGACGACTTCACAGATGCATCTGATGTGCTGCTAATTGTTGGCACCCTTCCTGCCTGGGGACCCGTGCATGGGGAGGAGGGGAGCAGGGAACCGGGAGCCCTGGCCGGGGTTGTGGGCGCCAGGCTGGGTCCTGCAGAGCTGAGAAGGAGACTGGGGCAAACCAGCCCTGCCCTGTACCCCCCCCCCCCAGCCCCTGGCCTGGAGGTGGCGGCGGTGTATTTTGTGCC
>NW_017728995.1:35973113-35980083 GCF_001723915.1 Gavialis gangeticus
GATGTGCTGCTAATTGTTGGCACCCTTCCTGCCTGGGGACCCGTGCATGGGGAGGAGGGGAGCAGGGAACCGGGAGCCCTGGCCGGGGTTGTGGGCGCCAGGCTGGGTCCTGCAGAGCTGAGAAGGAGACTGGGGCAAACCCGCCCTGCCCTGTTCCCCCCCCCCCCAGCTGCTGAGCATGAGGCTGCAGCTGATGTATCTGTGCCCCTTGCACGCCCTGCAAGACCCGGGGGACACACAGACCCCCGCGTGATCTCACCCAGGCTGTTCAGAGCCAGAATCAGCAGCGCGCTTGGGCCCGTACCTCACATTTGGGCTTAGGACACTGGCGCCCAGGCCTGGCACGGCAGCACCGGTCTGGAAATCCCATTGCTCTGCACCCCGTGCCCTGCGCCGGGTCCGGGCTCTCCTTGTTCTCCCAAGCCAGGCCCCCTCCTCTTGCAGACGCGCGTCCAGCTGCTCCCTGCCCCGACAGCCCCACACAGGGCTGTTCCCAGGGCATCCTTGGCTGGGTTTGGGACCTGCTTTCCAGGGTGCATTGCCAAAGCGTGGCCCCAGTGACCTTCAGGAAATGCCCTGAGACTTGCCCACCCTCCCAGACATCCCAGGGGTGTGGAGCCAGGGGACGCAGCTCAGGCAGCTGCTATTGCACCCGTCGTTTGGCCGCGATCGTGGCCTGGCTTTGCTTTGTGTTGCAAGAAGCTTTGCGCTCTGGGTTTGCTTCATGACCAGGGCTCCTCGGAGCCGAGATGGATATGCAGCCCCTGGAAGGACTGAGTGGGCGACATGCCCCGGCGTGGAGGGAGCAGGGCTGCCCCTGCCTGCAACGTGCTTTGATGGGAAAAACCCCGAGTTTGTGCCAAGGGCACTCAGCGCCCGCCGAGGGGCCAGTTGCAGCACAACGGCATTTTGCAGAGCTGCGCGAGCGTCCGCCCGAGGCAAAGGGGCTCGGCTGGGGGGCCACGGCCCACTGATCGCGTCCCTGGGGTGTTTTCGTGTGATGTGGGCAGACGGGAACAAGTTCATCAGAGAGCAGCGCACATGATGAGGAGCCTGGGAGACCAGACTTGCATGGGAAGGCTGCAAGAATGAGGGTTATCTAGTCTGGAGAAGAGACGACGGAGCAGGGGGTTTGATACAAATCATCGGACACCTGAAGGGGGGCTACAGGGCTTGGACGCACACTTGGCTGGGCTGGTTTAGTCAAGGATGCTTCGTCCTTCCTTCCTGCGCCGCAGGAAAAGGCTGTGCTCAGCTCCCCTCGCACCCGGCGGGACAGGACCGACCTCAGCTTCCAAACCCACAGGCCTGCGGCCGCAGCCCGGGGCCGTTCTCCCCGCCGTCCACAAAGAGTTAACGCTCGTGTGACCGGTGAATCACAGCTCCCCGGTCACCCTCCGGTCACACTCTCTCCTCCACATAATTCCTGTTTTCCTGGCAGTAATGAATGGGCTGGGAGCAGGCTCCACCCCGTCCACCCAGCAATGCCCTTCTCTCCTTGCCCAGCTCCCAGCCCAGAAAATGTGCATGTGCCGGGGAGCTGCCCGGCCGCGATGCTGCGGCTGGATCTTCTCGGAAAGGGCTTTCGCGGAGCGCCTTGAACCAGAGCCTAATTCAGGAGTGGGAATTTGCCATGGGAAATGCCCAGCACGTGGTCATTGCAGCCCTCCCAGGGAGATCAGGTTGACCCTCGGCCCAATATAGCTCTGCTCTTCTGCATTTCCTTCTTCCCTCCAGCTCCCGCACTTTCTCTCCCTGTCACTGCTTTTGCCCAGTGGATTTGGGGCCTTTTCAGTCCCATGCAAACGTAAGCCAGGCCTCATGGGCTTGCTCTTTGTCTCCAGGGCCCAGCACAGCAAACCTCTGGTCCAAGCATTTTCCAGACAGGGGGGGAAAGCAACCCATTTTTTACTTGGCCTGGGAAGGTTTTTTTTTTATTTGGGTCAAAATGTTGAGCTAAAACAAATTTGTTTTCAATCAAGTGGTGACACCTGGTAGGAATTATCCCCAAAAGGCTTTGCAGAAATCACAGCACTGGGCTGGAAGAGAAGGGGGAGGAGGCCCTTTTGCATGTGCAGGGAGGGACCTTCCTCGCAGCAGTGCCACGTGCCTTCAGCCAGAAGCTGCCTGGCCCCGGCTGCCTCTCCTACATCCCATGTGCCTCATTGCAGGGGCTCTGTCCCTTTCTGGGTCCCAGAGCAGCTCCCAGCACCATGAAGCTTTGGGTCTGGCACCTGGGGTGCTTGGTACCGGGCAGGATGCACGCCTCGCTCACTTCAGGGGGTTCAGCCCCTCACCCCGGGGTGCTGAGCGCCTGCCACCCTTGGCACTGCAGCCGGCAGCCAGGGCGCTCGGGACCTGCCTCAGGGCAGGCAGCCGCCCCTTGCCCTCCCCAGGACCCTCGGAGAGCTGCAGCGTGCCGCCTGCTGCCGTGATTTCGGGCTGCTCGGCAGAGTTATTCTGCGTGCTTGACGCAGCAGGTGCCTTAAACTTGAGCCGAGGCATGAGTCCGGTGTCAAGGAGCTCAGGGGTGTGATCGTCCCAGCAATTTGCACAGTAATCAGGGCCTGGGGGCAAGGAGAAACCCAATCCCGTACGGCCCACGAGGGGATTAGCAGCGGAGGCCACGGGAAGGAGGCAGCCGTGCACCGGAGCCTCCTTCCCTGGGCAAGTCCAGCTCCGCGTTTCTCTCTCAATCCCTCCTGTCTGCTGCCAGGGCGGGTGTCTCCGCCTTGGCTTGTTTGACCTTCAGGCCCTCGGGCAGGGGCTTCTCTGGGCTTCACCAGCTTCAGATTGAGCTTTGGGCTTCCCCTGCGGCCATGTGGCCGTGGGGCTGGCCCCGAGCCCGAAGCTGTGAGAAGGGGCCAGGCAGCGCGGGTGCGAGAGGTCAGGCCGTGCTTTGAACCCCCTGGCAGCCTGGAGATCGGTCTGGCCCCGTTCTGGTTTGCAGACTGGCTGCACACTCAGGACAGATGACGGGTCCCCGGGGGAAGGGGCTCTCGTCCCGCACCACCTGCTGATGCAGAGACCCTGTCGGTTCCCACGGGTCTGTGGCCCCAGGATTTGCCAGGCTCACGCATGTGTGTGAAGGGCATTTTGGTCTCACACACATTTGGGAATAGCTTCTACTCGTGAAAATCCCCCCGGTGCAAAGCAGGCCAGCGCAGGGCCAAATGCCACTGGCTTCCCACCTCTGAGCTCTCCTGCCCCATCCCAGAGAATTGCACCTGGTGCCGTCAGCCCCGCAGGAGCGGGTGCATGTGCCAGTTGCTCTTCCTTTCCCTGCTAAAACAAACTGGCATCTCCCAGGGAGCAGAAGCAACGCCAGCGAGGATGCACAGCTAACAAGGGGGAGCTGGCGAAATGGCTGGGGCGAGTCCCACGAGAGCTAACTGAGCATGAAGAGAAAACACTTGAAGCGATGGGATCAGCCCACTGCCAAGACAAAAGGCTGAGATATTTGCAGTGGAAAATGCCATCCGTGCTTTAGGTAATGTGAGTGGGCCTCAGTTTACCTCTGTGTGCATGCATATCCTTGAGTGTGCACGCAGGCAGGTCTGAAATGAAGCAGTTTCCAACCTCCAAGGAGCTGTGAGGCACAGCTAGCGAACGCTTGGAAAGCGCTGAGAGAGTCCCCTGGTGAAGGAGTCCTGAGAGTACTTGTCACGGGAAGGAATTTTTTCCCGTCCTGCTGCTACTTGCATCGGGGTTCGTTTTCTCCTTCCTCAGAGGCGCTGGGGCCAATGCTCCTGCTGGGGCTCAAACCCAGAGGCTCCTGTCTAGAGGGTCTTGCCAATGCTGTATTTGGGGTCAGGAGGGAATTTTACCCCCGGCTCGAATTGGCACAGACTGGGGGGGTTTGCTGCCCTCTCTCGCGGGGGCCAGCCTCCACCTGGGGTCTCTTGAGTGTATATTAGCAACTCCCTTTGACCCTCTGAGTGTGGGGGAAAAGGAGGTCCAGTCCTGTTTGTACTGGAGCTGACGGGTGACCGGCTAGTGGGAGCAATAGCAACCGAGTCAGGAGGCCTTGGCAAAATGCCTCTAGGAGGGCAGAATAAATGCCCTGCCTCTTACAGGTATCCAGGTATAAAATTATATATATATAACGTAAATAATAATAATATAAAGATAGCAATATATATTATATAAAAATAATAACATATATTATATACAAATATATTTTTTTGCAAATATCGAGTTGGTGTAATAAAAGATATCTCCTCTTGCACGAGTTTTGATTCTTTCTGCCTCTTACAGAAAGTTCCCCCAGACCATTCACAAGCACGTGGCCAAGACCAGGGCTTGCAAGCGCGCCAGACACGGGACGCCTCCAGGCTCGGGTACGTAGAGGTCACTGTGCTTGGGCAAGCTCACAGCGTACAAGGCTAGGGCCCGCCAACTCCCCCGAAATCCAAGGGCCGCCCAGTGCAGATTGAGCTCAGAGCGCTCTCACTCCCCGTGCGTTTGTACCCGGCAGCCTGGGCTGGGAGGTAGCAGCAAGACTGGCTCTTCGCTGTTTTTGCACCGGGGCCAGGGGAGGCGACTGGGGTTTCCCATACCCCAGGGCTGCCAGGAGCCGATGCAGCTTGCGTGAGCCCCCAGGGCTCTACTCAGCACGGGTCAGGCCTCAACTGGATGCTGTGTGCTGTTCTGGGCTCACATTTTCAAAAGGACATGGAGAAGTTAGAGAGGGTCCAGAGGTGCGCAACGAAGATGGTTGAGGGCTTGGAAGACACGTCACATGAGCAGAGGCTGACGGAGCTGGGCATGTTCAGCTTGCAGAAAAGGTACTTAAGGGGGGACATGGCAGCAGTCTGCAAATACCTGAAGGGCTGCCACAGAGACAGAGAACAGCTTTTCTCTCTGCTACGGACAGTAGGATGTGAACCAATGGCTTGACTTTGCGGCAAAATAGGTTTAGGTTGGAGCTGAGGAGAACTTCTTCCGTGTGTGAGCAGAGGTGTGGACAGACACTCCCTGCCCAGGGCAGTTGTGGACTCTCCATCGCTGGAGGGGCTCAAGGAGAGGTTGCACAGCCACTCATTGGGGATGACCTAGGCGTAGCGATGCCTGTGTTATACCATGAGGACAAATTCAGGATGAGACTCTATGGGTAGATGCTGGTCCTGGAGAAGCAGGGCCTGGAAACAAAAGCTGCTTTATAACCAGCAGAGCATGGAGGGGATGGAGCCGACGTGGTGGGTGCAAGAGCCCACTTGTTTTTCCTTTCAGTCCTGTGTCTCTGTGTCTGAAAGGGCTACAGCCCAACCTGTGCCAGCTGGGACCCCTGGGGAGCACGAGCAACCCCCAGCAACCCCCTCGTGCCCTACAAGTTGGGAAGCTCAGCCATGCACGTGGGGTGCTCGGAGCATGTCGTCTTGCCTGAAATTGCTGCTCTTGCAAGACCAAGATTGGCTCCTCACTACCTGAGCTTCCCTGGCATACCGCAGGGCTGCGGCCCGTGCCTGGCGCTGCCTGGACATGTCCTGTGCCCCACTGTTATCATCTACAGCACTCGCGGAGGCCAGCGCAGCTCTGAAGCGAGGAAAGGCCCCGGCTGTCTGCACAGCCCAACATCTGGCCAGATGCAGCAAGAGCTGCTCGGCATGGAGAGGCATTGCATCCGGGTCCAGCTCCCCAGAGAAGCCCCCGTGGCCACGTCCAGGTCAGGTCACGGGCCGCCCGCACTCGCGTGGGAAGCACGGGCTGTTTCCACCTGCAGGGACTTTCTTCTCCGAGCCGTCAGTCGCTCTTTGGAAACCGAACACCCGGGAGGTGGAGGCTGGCGCTTGCTGCAGAGCCGTGCGGCCGGGAGGCCTCTCTCCCCGCAGGCGTCTGACATAGCACAGGAAGCGCCAGGCCGCAGCCGCCTCCCTGCCAGCTCCTGTTTCTCGCACCACATGGACGAGCGGAGGCAAGGCAGCTGCTCCGGGGTCACAGATATTACCCTGCACGGCACGCAGGGAGGCGTGCGGTGCCTCTTCTGGGAAAGCCGGACTCTCCCGCGGCTCCAGATGCGGCCTGCGCAGCTCCGTGGGCTGGCGTCGGGGCAGAGCCGTGCACGGTCTCCTATGCATAAAGCCCATCTCCCGCTCGCGTGCTGCAGACCGGCACGTGGAGCATGGCTGGCTCTGCGTGCAACGGAGGCGCTGGGCGTAGGCAGGACCTGTGCAGCTGCGTTCCTCCCTCGCATGACAGCAGGACGGGGCTGGCGAGCACGGTGCTTCCTCGTGGGCTGCATCCAGAGGATCCCGGTGACTGGGCGCGGCGCTCAGCTCCTGCTTGCTCTGGCTACCGCCGGTTTGGCCGTGAAGGCGAGCTGAGCCCATGCCCGGAGCTGCTCAGTCCTGGAGAGGGGTCTCCGTGACAGTGATGGGGTGGGTGCTCTTGCCAGCGCGCTCAAGAGTGCAAGCCCCCCGGGCCTGCATTGGTGCATGCAAAGGCAGGGGAGTCGTTGATGAGAGCTCCCCCCTTCCCTTGCCCCCCGCCAAGGCACTTTATCACAAACTTGATTCCTCTGTTTGCACCGGAGCAGCCACGGCCCACTGGAGGCACCTGGGGATGGGGGCAGTGCCGGAGGGCGCCAGCTGTCCTCGCGGGGGCTAATCACTTGTCGCTTCCACACTCCCTGTGTGACCCTAACCCCCACCCTGCCCAGCGCGGCTCATGCCCCCCATGGGTCCCTCTTCCTCCGGCCCAGAGGCTGCGGGAGCGGGGTACGGCCCTGGGGGAAGGCAGCAAACCCAGCTTTGAGGCCCCCTGCTCCATCTGGGGGGGTGGCAGCCCAGGGGATAATGCTAGGAAAGGCCCAGCACTCATCAGGTCAGAGAGGAGAGCCTTAGGATGGCCCCCAAGGGCCGCTGGGCCCCGACCAGCGCATCCAGGCGTCCTGGGGCAGACACGTCACGCGAGCCTGCCACGGACGCAGCGCGCTGCCCCTCTGCCCCGGTGCCACCTCGCGCCAGCCCAT
>NW_017728995.1:35980291-35982893 GCF_001723915.1 Gavialis gangeticus
CCGCCCCGTGCCACGCCAGCTGAATGGGGCCCATTGTTTGCCGAGCGCTTTGAAGCCCGAGAGCCTTGTCCCGGTGCCAGGCTGCGGCGGTGGGGCCTGCCACCCGTGTTTGCTGCCGGGCCGCGTGGGCACGGGCACCAGCCCTCCCACGAGCCCCGGGTGCGAGGGGACCCTGCCGCCCGCACACATGCACCGAGCTCAGCTGTCCTTTGTCAGCAGCTGGCAGGAGCCAGGCACCGGCGGCCCGGGGGGAGGCTGCTCCCGTGCCTGGGCCGCCCGCCCGCCCGGGCTGGGGCAGGGCAGCTGCTGGGAGTTCACTGGAGCAGCACTTTCCCACAGTCTGGAGATGTGACACATGGCTCTCACACATTCCTCAGCCGGCCGGCTCGGGCCAGGCTTGGCCCGCAGTCAAGGAGCGCAGGGAGCTGCTGCTGGGAGCTGCTGATTAGCAGGTTCCGACTTTGGCACCAGCCCGGGCCGCGGAGGGCCAAGGAGGCGGAGGGCCCGGGGGACCGGAGGCCTCGACGGCTCCTTAACCCGTTGAGCGCGGGCTGGGAGCGCGCTCCTGGGCGGCTGCCTTTGCATGGGCTGCAGAGGGGAGCGCGCTGCGGTCGCAGCAGAATAGGGGGGGTTGGACAGGAGGAAACATGTCTCCGGTGCTAGAGCAGGGTTGGGCGTGCAGGGAAGGGGGGAGACATGGCACGGCCGCCTGTGGGGATTTCCCAGGCCCTGGGGAACGGCCGGGTGCTCCTGCAACCCCCCTTTCTGCTCCATGTGTCGGGCGGGGTGCTGGCTGCAGCCCAGGCTGGGGATGGGGATGGGCTCCCTGCAGGGTCCTGGCTGGCAGCTCAGACCAAGGCCAGATCTGGGGTCAGGAAGGACGTTCCCCCCGGTCAGATTGATGTTGCTGGGGGGGCGGGGGTTGCTTTCCTCTGCAGCAGGGGCACGGCCTTGGCCTGGGACCTCTCAGGCGTGCATCAACCAGCTCTCGAGAAGCAGGACGTTGGCGCCACCGTCCCCCTGCCTTCCCTTTGGCAGCATCGGGTGTGATGTCCGGCGTTGTATAGTTTTACCTAGATTTGAGACGGTAGATGTGTCCAGGATGGTTTGCACGGGGCTGATCCTGCCCCAGGCAGGGGCTGGACTGGATGTGACCTCGGGGCGTCCCTTGCAGCCCCGCAGCTCTAGGATTGCAGTGATGATGCTGGCTCCCTCCATGGTACCATGAGCCATGATAGCAGGGAGCTGAGCCCGAGGCGCCCCACGGGTGGTGTGCGCCCCACTGGGCACCGCAGCTCTGCCTCATGGATGTGCACACGCGGTCCTCAGCGGCTGCACAAACTCCCTAAATGGGGGTCTTGCCATTGGTTTGCATGGGCAGAGCCAGGATGCAGGGCCCTCCTGGGTGCATCTAGGCTTTGCATTGGTGCATCCTCTTCTGGCGCTCCCTGCCTACGGGACAGGGTGTTCTGGGGTGGATCCATGGCACAGTCAAGGAGGCAGAGTTGCCCCAGCCGGCGCAAGCCCGTGGCACATCCCAGGCCTGGGCTGAGCATAGCCTCAGCGCAGCGCAGCGCCCTGGCAGCCAGCTGCAACAGCAGCAGGACGTTGGCTGCCACGGCCCCCCTGCTTTACCTGTGGCAGGGTCTGGTGTGAAGTCTGGTGCCGTGTCAGGGCTGCTGGTAGTTTTACAAAGAGGTTAGATGATGGACGTGTCTGGGCTGGCTTGGACAGGGTTGATCCTGCCTCAGGCAGGGGGGCTG
Organism: Gavialis gangeticus; assembly: GCF_001723915.1. Taxonomy (NCBI): domain Eukaryota; kingdom Metazoa; phylum Chordata; order Crocodylia; family Gavialidae; genus Gavialis; species Gavialis gangeticus. The sequence continues at coordinate 35,982,055 of NW_017728995.1, forward strand.
GACTAGATGTGAGGTCCCTTCCAGCCCCACTTTTCTGTCCTTCTCCCCCCATCCTAGGCATCCCGGAGCTGGGGATTTAGGGACAGCATTGAATAGCATGCAAGGTTATTCACCCCCATGGGCAAGGCAGGCTGGAGGCCCGTCCCTCGCAGGCAGACGGGGCTGCATGCGGGATGCTGGTTGCTGCGGACACACAGAAGAGCCCGTGACACCTGCTGTGCCGGACTAGCGCGTGGCTCGGGGACGCTGCGATCCTGCAGCCAAGCTGGTGCGGGGCTGCCACGGGGCCCTGCCAGAGCCTGCAGGCGGCCAGCGGCCTCCCCCTCGGCAGGCCGGGCTGCGACATGGGGCTGAGAACGGGGCAGGTTCGGAGCAAAGGAGTGTGCGGGTCTGGGCACGGGGGTCGGTGCTCAAATCCGGCACTGGCTGAACTGGTGCAGAGCCTGCACTTCTCCCTGATGGCTCCCACTCATTAACTTAGCCAGGGAGGGCCCTTCCCCCACCAGGGGTGTGCTCCAGGGGCAGGAGTGTGCCGAAGAACGTGCCAGAGGGGGGAGAGAGTGTGTGTGCACTCCACACCGCAGGAGTGTGTGCAGCATGCTTGGGAAGAGAGACGGAGTGTGTGTGTGTGTGTGTGTGTGTGTGTGTGTGTGTGTGTGTGTGTGTGTGTGTGTGTGTGAGAGTGCATGCATGCACACTCCATGAAGCAGGAGTGTGTCAGAGTGTGCAGTGTGCCTGAGGGGAGAAAGTGAGTGTGTGCATGTGTGTGTGCACACTCCACACAGCAGAAGTATGTTGGAGAGTGTGCAGCATGCCTGGGGGGGGGGGGGGGGGGGGGG
>NW_017728995.1:35987893-36003183 GCF_001723915.1 Gavialis gangeticus
AGAGAGTGTGTGTGTGTGTGTGTGTGTGCGCGCGCACTCCACACAGCAGAAGTATGTTGGAGAGTGTGCAGCATGCCTGAGGGGGGAGAGAGAGAGAGAGAGAGAGAGAGAGTGTGTGTGTGTGTGTGCACGCGCGCACAGACTCCATGGAGCAGGAGTGTGTGCAGCATGCTCGGGGAGAGAGACAGAGTGTGTGTGTGTGCATGTGTGTGAGTGCATGCATGCACACTCCATGGAGCAGGAGTGTGTCAGAGTGTGCAGTGTGCCTGAGGGGAGAGAGTGAGAGTGTGCATGTGTGTGTGTGCACACTCCACGCAGCAGGAGTATGTTGGAGAGTGTGTAGCATGCCTGAGGGGGGGGAGAGAGAGAGAGAGTGTGTGTGTGTGTGTGCGCACACATGCACAGACTCCATGGAGCAGGAGTGTGTGCAGCATGCTCGGGGAGAGAGACAGAGTGTGTGTGTGTGCATGTGTGTGAGTGCATGCATGCACACTCCATGGAGCAGGAGTGTGTCAGAGTGTGCAGTGTGCCTGAGGGGAGAGAGTGAGAGTGTGCATGTGTGTGTGTGCACACTCCACGCAGCAGGAGTATGTTGGAGAGTGTGTAGCATGCCTGAGGGGGGGGAGAGAGAGAGAGAGTGTGTGTGTGTGTGTGCGCACACATGCACAGACTCCATGGAGCAGGAGTGTGTGCAGCATGCTCGGGGAGAGAGACAGAGTGTGTGTGTGTGCGTGTGTGTGAGTGCATACATGCACACTCCATGGAGCAGGAGTGTGTCAGAGTGCAGTGTGCCTGAGGGGAGAGAGTGAGTGTGTGTGTGTATGTGTGTGCACAGACACCATGGAGCAGGAGTGTGCAGCATGGTGGAGGGGAGAGAGAGTGTATGTGTGTGTGTGTGTGTGCGCACTCCATCCAGCAAGAGTGTCAGAGAGTGTGCAGCGTGCGTGGGGGGGGGTGCTACACAGAGCAGGAGTGTGCCACAAAGTGTGCAGTGTGCCCAAAGGGAAAGAGACAGAGAGTGTGTGTGTGTGTCTCTCTACACTTGTATTTACAGTTCCTCCTTGGCAGGTGAGCTGCAGAGTAGATGAGGGAGTGTGTGTGTTTGAGTGTGAGTGTTTAAATATACTTGTATTTACAGTTCCTCCCTGAAAGATGAACCGTAGAGTACCTGGGGGAAGCACGTGCATGTGCGTGTGCATGCGTGTGCGTGCATGCACGTGCGTGCCTGCGTGTCTCTAAGTCCCCTTGTATTCACGGTTCCTCCCCGGAAGGCGAGGGCCGAGTGGACGGGGAAGCGTGTGCGTGTGTGCGTGTACATACCGGGGCAGGCCTGTTTGCATATGAAAGTGGCAGCGTGCTCCGGCGGGCTGTATCATTTATTGTATGATCTTATCTGGCGCGTGCCTCGGCCGCCCTTTCCCACAGCCCGCGCGCTCCGCTGCCAAGGCCGGGGGCTGCGCCTGTCAGCGCTGGCGGCGCAGCAGGCAGGCGGTAATTCCCCGAAGAAAGGGAGCGTTTTGAGGCCTGACAAGCCCGGCATTTGCATGTCTGTTTGCGGAGACACGGCCATCTCCGAGGATTAAGCCTTTTCTCTTCTTTTTTTTTCCCATCCAGTCCCCAAGTATGAAAACATTCTTGACATAGTTGCCTGAGAAAGGCTTACTCGAGCGGAGGTGGCCGCGTCCATCCCGCGCTGGGCCGGCCGTGGGCTTCGGGGGGCGGGAGGAGGAGGGGAGAGGCGGCTGGGTTGAAAGGGGGCAGGCGGCGTTGGCGGGAGACATGCAAAGGCTCATTAGCCCGGCCTGCCGGGGGTGTCTGGTGGAGAAGCGGGCACCCTCCACCGACACGTGGGTGCATTGTGATGGTCTCTGTTTCTGGCCGACCTGGAGCGCCCCCGGGCCCTGGGACTGCCCTCGGCGGCTCCACTGCCACCCCCGGAGGAGCAGAGTCGGGCATCAAGAGGCGCGTGCCCTGCAACCCCGCGCCCATGAGCCCTGGCGGGGTCCGTGCCCCGGGGAACGGCTTGCAGCACAGGGGCCTGCCAGGGTCCCGCAGAGCAGCGCACGCAACGTGGGTCTAGCGAGCCAGGGGCAGAGGAGTGGCCCCAGACATGCAGCGAGTGCTTGCCCTCGATCCCCCCACGGTGCTGCAGGAAGGAGCAGGGCCGGCTGTGGTATATGGGGCAGCATCCTGACCCACGGCGTGCAGGGGGTCATCACCGTGCCTGGAGGGGACCGGGTACCCCAGAATGACTGCAAACCCCCCACCGCCCCTGCTGCTGCTTCTGTGTGGGGGCCTGCAAGGGGAAAGCCACCGTGGTGCAAAGCAGCTTCGCGGTCCCCGTGTTAGCTAAGGCGCTCAGAGCTGGGCCCAGCAAGGCAGCATTATAGTGCCTACATGAACGCCCTCCAGACCTCAAATGCTGGAGGTTGCATAGGCAAGAGGAGCAGGGGAAACCCTGGTCAGACCCAGTCACTCTCCCGTCCAGCTGCCGACACAGGGGAGGATGGACCTAGGGGCTGATGCTCTTCTCTCCTAGCCCCCGGGCAGGAGGGGGCTTCCCAAGGCCATGAGCGTTGCCGGCAGATCACAGGCGCCGCGGCGTGCCGCTCCCCGAGTGCCGTGGGGCCGGCCGGCCGGCGCGGCTCACACGCTCCTTGGAGCCGGCGGTGGGAAAGTCTGCTCCTTTGTGAGGCTTTCTGCCTAATCTTCACCATCCCCACCCCCTCCCTGCGGACTGAGGATGCCGCAGCAGAGGAGGGTCGCGCTTGGCTGCTCCGGGCAGCCGGGCCAGGCCCTTCCCGCGGCTGCCGCAACAGCGGTGCAGGGCGAGAGCGTGCAGCTGGGCAGCCCGGCTCGATCCTGCCCCGCTGCCCCGGCCTGGGGGTGCACGTCGGCCCAGGAGATGGACAGCAGGGCCGGGGTCCGGCTGTGCCGTGGGGCTTGGGGTCGCCCTTCTTGTCCCGATACTATTATTGCAGAGCGGGCCAGTCTTTGGGGGCAGAGGGGGCCACCAGCCCTCCGTCAGCAGGGGAGCGGAGGTCTCTGACTCGCCCTGGACCCGGGGCGGATATTTCTGGGCTGGGTCCATGCCACGCCACGCCCGGGCAGTGGTTGAAACGTGGCTGTTCAGAGATGAACTGTGGCTGTGGCCCAACACCCGGGGAGAGGTGGGAGCCCGTCGGGGCGGGCAGCAGCTGTAACTGCCCCATGCAGGGTCTTGTGGGCTCTTCTCTCGATTGTCACTGGAGTTAAACAATGGCAAAAGGGCAATCTGGAAACGCAGGCCCCTGCCCCGGAGCCTATTCCCCGTTGCAAAAGTCAGCCGCACCATCGCCGGGTGCCCCTTTGCCGATGGATATGTCCCTGTCTCAGAACCAGCCCTGGTCGCAGCAGCATCCTTCTACTTTCCCGCTGGCAACCCAGCCCTGGAGGAAAGCTGCCGGGTGTCAGGGAGCCTGGAGCTGGGCCGCAAGGCTGCCCATGCCCCCTTTCCTCTGCATTTGCACTGGCTTCATGGCCTGCAAACACTGGGGAGAAACCAGAGCGTGCTGGAGGCCTCCCCTCAGCTGGGCAGATGAAGAGAAGCGGGCTGCCCGCTCAAGCAAAACCCCTTTCCAAAGTGTCCTTCCCCTCCCGGCTGCATCCCTGCTGCCAAGAAAGGCATTTCCCCTGCGCTCACGCTCGCACTCTCTGCCCCTGCAATGGGATAGTCCCGCTCGGCCGGGAGGTTAATGGAAACCAGGAGCTGCCGTCACTTCCAAGTGCCGTGCGCGCCCCGACAGCGAGGCGTGGAGGTGTTTCCAGCCGGCTGGCATGATGAAAGGCTGCAAGCCGATACCCTGAGAACCGCAGCAGGTATGAGCTCATTCTTCCCGGCAGGTACCGCTGGGCCCTTGCTTTTGCCTTCCCGCCTGCTCCGCCGCTTGTCATCGGGTAGCTGGCGTGGGGGGAGCCCGGGGCGATGGGCAGGTGGGCTGGCCCATGGTGCCTGGGTGTCATGGGTGTGAGCCAGTGAGACAAGGGGTGCTCTCTGCCCGCGCTCCTGAGGGCTTAGTCTGGTCCAGCTGGTTCCTGCCGCGTCCTTTACGGCCCGCAAAGGACCTGGTTTTGCAGAGATGACTGCAGACATGCAACCCTGGCCAAGCCAACAGCCTCTGCCATCCCGCCGGCCTGCTCCTAGATGCATCGTGGCTCGTCACGGCAAGAGACGTCCCCTGCCCAGCGCCCCCAGGGCTCAAAGTGCTGAGACCAGCTCAGTGCCCGCAGCCGTGCAGAGAGCCGGTGCAGTGGCAGGAGTCTAGGCCATGCCCTCCAAGGGGGAAAACCAGCCTCCCTCCAGGACAAGCGCCCCTGCAAAATGAGTTGGCAGCTGCTGCCGGCAGCTGTGAGCACATGAAGGGGAAGAGACGTCTCTTCTTATCTGAATGAAAGCATGGCGCGAGAGCTCTCGGGGGGCTGGCAGCGCTCCATGGGGATCCCTTGCTGGTGTCTCCCTTGGGTGTGCAGCATTGACCCAGCTGCGTTGATGTCAGGCTCTGACCCGGCTGGTCACTGCAGGGCTCGGCTCTGCCAACTGGACCGACGTGCCAGGGCTGAGACATTGATGCCCAAGCCCTGGGCAAGGACCCGGGTGCCTGGCCAGGTGCTGCCATCTCTGCCTCCGCAGCTGACTCGGGTGTGCAAGTCCTGCCACTTCGAGGCCAGGTCAGAAGGATCACATGTGCAAGCAGCAAGCTGTGTGCACATGCTGTGGAAACGGAGGCATGTGCAAAGGGGTCATGGAAAGAGGCTGGATGGATTCGAGGCGGTGGCTGTGACCTGCTCGTGGATGCATGGATGCAAGCAGCAAGACTCTCACCTGGCCAAGTCTGCCTGGGCTGCAGCCAGAGCTGCACGGCTGCCTGGGCGCTGCGATGCCAGCACAGGGGCACATGCTGGGCCTAACCCAGGGCAGAGCCTGGCCCCTTCTTTTTTCCTCGCAGGAAAGGGGGGCACAGGCAGGAGGGCGAGCTCCCCCAGTGCAGGCGTCAAAGAGCCATGCGGGGTGTCTGGTCCACGCCGTCTCCGGATGATGGGACTGATGCCACCTGCCACGCCGTGCATCCCTCCGCCAGCCCTGGAGCCGCCTGACCTGCTGTGCCGTGCCAGGAGGGAGGGAGGGAGGCCCTCACCGGTTTGAGCCATGAGAAGGTCAAAAGTTCTCAGTAGTCACTATCAAGAAGCCGAACACTTCATCCCCCTTTATCTCCCCCTGTATTTATTGTCCATAAGCAAATACTTGTGTTTTCTGAATTCCTTTGGCGTGAATCACCCTTCTCCTGCTCAAACCAGCCCAGACCACATCAAACAGTATCACTCCATCTCCCATTAATCATTAATGTAAAGTATTTGACAATATTTTCCCAGCATTATTTTCCCCCCTCTGAAATCATAAAAGTTTTAAAAAAATCCTTTGTCACGACCTCTTTTCTTTTGGAAAAGCTTAGGGAATCTTTTTTGTCTCTGAAGCCTATTCATCTTGGCGGCAGGGAAGAGGACCGGAGGAGGATGCTCTTCTGCCCGACGCAGAGTCGTGGACGAGTCGGGCTGGCCGGGCCCTCAGGAGGGCACCAAGTCCAGCCCCCTGCCCAAGACACCTTCACAGACAAGCGTTGTCTAGCCTGCTTCTTAACATTTGGAAACGGCCTTTGCATCCAGCTGCCAGGCACGATGCCTGAAACAGCAAAACCACCTTGACCTTGCCCCAAGGCAGGCAGGGGGACTAGGGCGCTGTCAGCATCCTGCCGGGGGTAGCTACGCTACATGCAAGAGCCAAGCAAGAGGACCAGGTGCACACACGGGCCCCTCGCCCTCCCAAAGGCTGCTAGGACAAACATCCAGGTCCAGAACTGACCACTAAACCAGCTCCTGGCTGTAGCAGCTTTGCAACTTGGGCCAGTCTCTACTAAAGTCTCATCATCAGGTGGAGCCACATGCCCGTCTGTGTGAGCCCCACTGGTCTCAAGCAGGTGAGGTCTTGGTGGGAGAGGCTGAGCCAGCCGCCGGGATCGGGTGCTGCTGTGCTACTTAGCCCATGCGTCTTGCCCCTGGAGAAGCAGACCACCGACAGCGAGGAGCGTGGCACCTGGGACCTGCCCCGTGGCATGCAACCAGCACATCCTATTGCCCAGAAATGGAAGTGGATGGTCTAGAAAGTCGTCCAGGGGAAACGTGCCTCCTCTGTGGGCCTGTTTATCCTGGATGCTGCTGTGAGTAATGTCATCTCACTCGTACAGAGGTGACTTCTACGCCCACCCCCGTCAGGGGACTCCAGGTGTGTAATGCCCTATTCCAGACCTCGTTTTGCCAAGAGGCTGGGTTTCATTTCACTCAACAGACTCTGCCTTGGAGGGTTTCTGCAGTCCAGGTCCCGAACCACTCGCCCAGCCCTGCTCTGCTGTTCACAGCCGGTCACTTTTCCAAGGCATTAGTCGCCACTTCCTACTCCTGGGCTGTCCAAGATGCCTTTGACTTCTGCAGGATCTTGGCTCCTTTGCACTGTCTGGCTCTTCGGCCCCCCCCGTTCTCTATGTATTGCTTTGCTTTGACTCGTCTTCCTTTAGCGGGGGTGTCTACACATGCATTTACACTGGCTTAAATTTACTGCGCAATAAATTACTGTGCAGTAAGTGGGATTATGCCAGCGCCTACGCATGCAGGCATTAAAGCACATTAATGCTGTGTGTGGACTGATTTGGGACAACAGTTAGTCCCAAGTCAGTCCACACATACAGTGTTACTGCGCAGTAAGTCGTCTACACATGCATTACTGTGCAGTAACTAATTGGACATAAGTTTGATACCTATATGATGCCAGGTACCAAATTTACGCTCAAGCTGGCATAAGTCACCATATTTACTGCACAGTACAGGCATGCACACGTAGACATGTGTCTGTATTGCACAGTAATTCTGGTTACTGCGCAGTAAATGCGCACATGTAGATGCATCCTAGGTGTAGTTGGTCACCTAAAGCCCAGGCTAGCATCTCCTCATCCTGAAGGTTGGATGGGGAAAATTTATACACACGCTGTGGTAACCCATCAAGACAGCGGGTTGTCTGCCACTAGCAATACAGGCCCGGAGAAGGAACCAGCAATGGCAGGTGAGACGGCCACACAGATGCTCGCAGCACAAAGCATCCCACGGGGTCCCTGGGCACAGCGTGAGCCTGGTATGCCTCAGGGCCATGCCTCCAAGTTTAAAAGGTGCCTTACGCAAGTGTTTGTGGAAGACTCAATAAACCGGGTGGCAGGCGCTGCCTGTCCCAAGTGGCATCTCGGTTCGCAGGTCCCCTCCAGCTCTTGCTTTAAAACAAGCTGCTGCATGGGTGTCTCATGGACATGGTCTGGTTCCTGCCGGTCCTCACGCTGCACAGCCCACAGGTGCTCCAAGTGTATTGGCACGGGGCTTACACGCTCCCCTGCATGGACTGCAAGTGGAGTGGGTCTTTTCAACCACCACTTGTCCTCATCCGGAGCGTGACATGCAGGGCACAAGTAAGTGGCCGTGGGAAGAGACAGCTTCACAAGAGGGTGAAAAACCAGCAGAGCTGCTGGTCCGATGCCCGTGGTGTGGGACGGCAGGACACGCCATGGCACTAGTGAGGGACTGGACTTTGCATCTTTGGCCTAGGCGAGTGGCAGGTTACAACGGTTAGGTCTGTCACGCGTCTGCTTCGGGACACTCGAATGGCTCCGGGCGCAGTACGCTGCTGCAGAAGCCTTTGCTGAGTTCCCCTCTCCCATATCCCCCCGAGCCCTGCGACAGAAAGGAGACGCCTTCCCCGGCGCTGAACCCAGCAGGGTGGTGGGCACAGCCCTGGACCGCCCGGCAGCATCGCGTTGGGGTTAGAAACCCCGTGGGGCAAGGGTGGTGCTGGCACAACCCCACCCAGCTCGGGCTCTCTCGGCAATTTGCACGCACTCCTTTCCTGCACACGTGGGGTAGGGGCCTTGCCGGGCAGCTGCACCGACCTGGCTCCCAGCCCCGGCCTGTCTTCAAGTCTGCCCAGTTACCTTCAGAAAGACGCTTCCAGTGCTGATTGCCCTGGAGTTGGTTGGGATCGTGGCGTCTCCCCCGTTCCCACGGACTTTCCCCCAGCAGCGCTTTGTAGTCCTGTTATTGCCGTTTGGAGGCTTGGCTTTAACAGCCTCCCATAAAGATAGGAGCCTGCGCCAGGGCAGGAGGAGCCCGGGATTGCCCGATAGGAGCGGCTGAAGGCGAGCAGGTGCCCGCCGGGCCTTGCACAGCGCTGATAGGCGGCAGTGAGCTGCACTGATTCATACGGGGCGAAAGTCGCGGGTGATGTGGAAGGCTGACACGTGGGTCCCCACTGCGCGGCCCTGCACCAGCGTGGTCCCGGGGGGCACGGCCTCTACCCCCGACCAGCTGAGCAATGGGGTGCGCACAGATCCTGGGACCCCCCACAACCCCACGAGCCTTTGCTGAGGGGCATAGGCCAGCTCCTGGGAGCTGCAGGCTGGAATAGCCCAGGCAGGAACCGGCTTGGCCCAAGGAGAGGGCTGAAGGTCACTTCCAGGGGTTGACAGATGAGCATCTTGCCCTGGACTTTGGGGTCAGGATTTCACCCAAGCCGTTCCTCTTCCCGCTGGCTTTAGAAGGAGCCTAAAACAGCACGTGATGGTTGTGCCTGTGGCCGGAGGCTGTGGGGTTTGGCACAGAGCTGAGCGCAACGTCTGTGCTACTGACGTGCATGGGACTGCAAGCCTCTCCTGGACCGCAGGGTCCAGCTCCATCCTGAGCAAAGCAAGGCTCTTTGCCCCTGCTGCCTCCCAGCATCACCCACTCCTGCTCCTGTTTGGTGAGGGCCAGCACCCAGGGCAGCGGCATCGCTGCGTCCCCACCGCCCCTGGAAAGGCGGCCTGGGGCTGCACGTGCCTTGGTGGCCGCTCTCAGGCCTCCTGCGATCGCCCAACACCCCCCGGCTCAGTCCTTTCCTCCAGCTGCTGAGCCCCAGCCCAGAACTAAACGCTTGCAGTTCGTCCCTGGGTGCAGCCGTTTGCATTTTGCACACCTGCTTTCGTCCTGTTCCTGGTGCACCGGGCCTGGTGATAGTTAGCGCAAGGCTGCAACACCGTGCGCTTGCTAGTTGGGCTGGGAGGAGTTTTTGCCTCTCTGGTCTTTGTTCTGTAACTGGCCAATATTTATTCCACATCATCATCATCATCATCATCATCTTGGGCCCAATACTGCATCCCAGGAAGTCAAGGAGGGCTCTGCCGTTGACTTCAAAGGCAGCAGGACCCGGTCCTGAAACTATCACATTTTATAGGCTGTTTTATTGGTATTAGATAAATACAGAAATCAGGGCAGCCTTCAGCTTTCTTACCAAATAAAACTCTTCTGTGTTTAAGTTCCCAGGCTGCTGGAATCTCTGCAATGAAATACCGCGCGCCCCACGGTGTTTACTTACAGTGAGCGACACTTCAGATTGAATTGAGATAACCGAACTGTAACTTAAAGGCTTTGTTTCTGATAAGGCCACTTCCTTTGGGGAAGGGACAGTTGCTTGCATCTGTGACAACCTGCCTCTCGGCACCAGCCATAAAGCATCTGCGCCCTGTTATCTTTATTCAGCAGCACGAGGGGAAAAACCCTGATGCTGTTTTCAAGTGTGAGTTCAAACCCCAGCCAGGAACGTGCATGTTCACGAGTGAAGCAGAGGTAACCGTGTCCACCAGCTTTTCAAGCACAGGCCTGCTTTAGCACGCCCGTGCTAATCCCGATGGGCGCCCTACTGCAAACGAACACCATGAACCGTGTCCAAGGAGCAACCTAAAAGGGAAGGAAACTTTCCAGGCCACTGCAGCCCAAACCGCTCCTGACGCCATAAATCAAGGCCTTTAGATGCAGCTCTCCCCGATAGCCTGTGGTGAGCCATGCACAGGCTCGTATATTGTGCAGTTAAACCACCTTTCATGTGTAACATGAGCCTGCACCAGAGCACGCCAACATTTAAATCGCGGTCGTGAAGTGGGAGGAGGCAGCCAGGAGTGCTGGGAGAATAATTCAGTCGGAAACATGAAAAAAAGCCAAACTTGACTGTGGTTGAGTGTTTACCTGTGTATTACTGATGGATGTCATTGCACGCTCGTCGGTGGCATGCATCTGATCTGGCTGAGCTGCCGGAAACGGGACTGCAACGTCTACGTGTCAGCACGGAGTCTGGCACATGCCACAGTGATTAAAAATGAGATCCAGGAGGGCGCGCTCTGTACGTGCCAGCAAACGAAGACCATGTCCCTCAACACAAAATCTGACAGCTTCTGTCGCATCCTTTCTACCTGCCCCGGGACACAGAGGGCCAAGTGCTAATTACAGGCCCGATGCAGCACAGTCAATTATAAACACACATCTGGCTGCAGGCAACAGGGAGTTTGGAGACGATCTACATTTGCTAACAGGATCGCTGAAACAGCCAAACTCATCCTGGACAACCCACGCCGGAGGGTGCTGCCAGGGTGAGCTGGCAGACACGCGTTAGTCATTGCACCGTGGCTCTGCTTCGGTGCCTCTGCCTAGCACTGCTGCTGGGGGCACGACACTGCCTTCGTGTGAGCCTAGCGCTGCCCCAAAACATCTTGCCTTGTCCCAAGCACAAGGCACAGTCTTCAGACAGCCTGGGTAACATTACCTAGGGGATGAGAACGTGAGCAAACAGGGCCACCGCCGTGCCATTCGCCTCCACCGCGCGCGGAGGAGAAGGTGCACGGGCAGGGAGAGGTGGTTTTTGTTCAAAATATGCCAGTCACAAGACTGAAGTCTTCTGGTGCCTGTGCCCCAGGTCTACTGGCAGCAACCCCGGAAAACTCCCTGCTTGTTCAGCCACGATGATTTGCAAGCTTTTGCAATTTGCTGACATGCCAGCGGTCTCCTTTCCACTGGATCTTCTTGTCGGGGCGGATCGATGGCTGAGCAGCAGAGCCTAGGATATGCCCCGTGCCTGGGACCCAGAAGGCAGAGGACCCCAAAGTGTACAGTGCGAGGTTGCACAACAGCTGTTTTGTCTTGGCCTGTGTTTTTAGACAGGAAAAGTGTGAAAAGCACACTTTTTGTAGGGCCCTCTCTCAGACACCGAGGTGCACCATAGCATTAGCAGTATTTTGGCCGCAGGCTCCATTGTCCTGCACGGTTCAGCGCATGAGGACGGCTTTGAGCTGTGACAGCTGCCATCCAGTTCTTGTCACCAAGGGCGGTGACGAGGCCGGGGAGAGGTTGGGAGGGCAGCGTGCACACAGCAACAGGTGGCACAAGGAACCGCCAGATTTGGGACTGTCCCTGCCCAGGGGCTGCCTGCCTGCCTGCAACACGGGTGACCAACCATATGCCCCTAGTTAGAGGCTGCGGGGTGGGGAGTCCTGGGGTGCGTACAACCCAATGCGCAGCCTGTCAGGAGCCAAGTGCACACCTTGCGCGCCCCGGGTCCAGTGCAGCGGGGTGCCAGGGAGGGGTCAGCCAGAAGAAGGGTGGGACCATCCTGCAGAAGCAGTCGCATGGTTTCAAGGCCATTTAACACCCCGTGCAGCTGCTGCAGCCAGGGCTGGGATCTCCATGTCATTGCCCAGAGAGCTGTAGAGGGGTCGTGCCCACAACAGTGCCTCCATGGGGCACCCCTGAGTGCGGATCGGCAAAGCAGGAGCTGGCAGCACCAGGCCAGGAGCTCCAAACCGTCCGAGAAGCCGGTGCCAGGGGCGCAGGCTGGAGCACAACAAATGCAGTGCTCGGGGCCAAGCCCTGGGAGCAGGGCCCAACTCTCCATGGCCACCAGCCACCTAGGCCCTAGCACCAAAGCAGCAGTCGTGCCATCTGCAAGTGCTGCCTGCCGGCTGCAGCAACCAAGAAACAGAGGAACGGGGCCAGGCCAAGCGTGCTGACTCCAAGGGGCAAACTCCCCAGCTGCCCCCGCCTGCAGAGACAAGTGGGGCATGCGGCGAAGGGTCTGCACCTGCATGGACATCCCCAGCCAGCAGAGATGAGGCCCTACATGCGGACAGTGCTGGGTGTCCTGCAGGAAGGGACCTGAAGATTGCAGCGATGACCAAAGTCACCAGAACAGGAGCAGCTCAGGCCGCACCAGACCAGACCTGCCTCGACGAGCTTCAAGAGGCTGGGCACAGGCAGCGACACACTCTGCAAGAGACGCCCTGCAACTTCAGCATTGCTCCAGCCCGCAATCGCAGACGATGGTGGAAGGGACCTCAGGAGGGCACGTCCAGTCCAACCCCCTGCTCCAAGCAGGACCAGCCCCAACTGCATCATCCCAGACAAGGCTTTGCCTACCCGGGTCTTAAAAACCTCCAAGGGTGAAGATGCCTCAACCTCTCTGTGGAGCATGTCCCAGTGCTTCACCACCCTCCTAGGGAGAGAATTTTTCCTAATATCCAACCTCAGCTTCCCTTGCTGCAGCTTGAGCCCATTGCTCCTTCTGTCATCTGCCCCCACTGAGACCAGTCCAGCTCCATCCTCTTTGCAGCCCCCCTGCAGGGAGGTGAAGGCTGCTATTCAATCCCCCTCGGTCTTCTCTTCTGCAGACTCAATCAGCCCATTTCCCTCAGCCTCTCCTCACCAGTCCTGTCCCCCAGCCCCTCAATCATTTTCGTTACCCTCCACTGGACTCTCTCCAACGTGCCCACATCCTGTAGGGGACCCACAACTGGACACAGGACTCCAGATGTGTCCTCCCCAGTGCTGCATCCTGTGTCCAGCTTTGGGAACCCCCACAGCTGGCATCACCACTGCCCTTGGAGCAAGCGCCCCCGGGGAAGACCTTCCAGGGCACGGATCTGTGCATCAGAAAGGCTGCTTTTTTTCTTCCGCTACCGGTTGGGAAATCCAAGCCTTAGGTCTGGCCTGCAGCAAGGCCTGGGGGCTCGTTCCTTTCTGGTTTTCAACATGGGGGCAGTGGCCAGCGAAGGAAGGGGGATGCTCCCAGAGCTGCACAGCAGCCGTGCTCTGCACATCCCTCCCGCACGACCGCCCGCTGAAGGCCTCTGTTCTCCACCACTGTCAAATCATCCAGTGCACAGACCAGCGGGGCTCGCCTCCACCCCAGCGTTGTTTTAAATATTCATGCTAAGGCCTCCGGTCTGTATTCAGATCTACAGGCCTTCCCCACTGGGGCGGGCAGGAAAAGGGTCGCTAGCTGCCACTTCCCCGATTCAGCCCCTTGATCTCTTCTTTACTAAAGTGTGTGCAAGCCTCCCTGGCTGAAGCGTGCACCAAGTCCTGCTCATCTGGAAATAAACCCAGACACGCTGAAGGCTGCTATTTGCGTTTAAGTCCAAAGTCATGTTGCTGAATCAAAGGAAACCCAGATTTGTTCCTTTCTGTAGTTTAACACATGCCTCCCTCCCTCTCCTCCTTTCTCCTTTCTTTTTTTTGTCGCGAGGATGGCTGTGTACACAAGTGTCCGCAGGGATGAGAGCTTTTGCGGTGGTGAGATCTGCAAACATGTCTCTTCTTTCCTGGACTTTATTTTTCTCACGGTCTCTGAAAAGGCGAGATCAGGTGATATGTGTGGGATTGGCTCTGCACAGGTGCAGATCAGGTACTGGAGGAGGAGGAGGAGGAAAAACATTGCTGTGTGTACTCGAAAAGAAAAAGGGAAAAAAAGGCTTTGAATAGGCCAAGGCTAGTTCTTGGCAGGGTGACTCAGGCTTCACTGGCAGACGATGGGAATAGCAGTGTGAGAAAGTCAGTCAAGCGGAGGGGGGAAAAAAGGGCTCAAGTCCTCAGGCAAAATAGTTTTTGAAGCTAACCCCACAAAACCCCCCAGCTACAGCTGGAAGGCACGAAGGGGAAGCGGCCCCGGCCCTGCCGAGGGCGGACGCTTCCCGGAGCGTGCCTGAGCACCGGCTTCTTGGCTGGTTACAGAGTAAACACTGAAGCACGCGAAGCGGCGAAGCGTTTGCTGACAACAGCAAACGGAGACGAGCCGCTGGCCGCGGCGGCTGCCAGGAATCCAGCGCCGGAGCATCCGCGGCTTCCTCCGAGACGGACCAGCCCAGCCCAGCCCAGCCCAGCCGGGCCCGATCCTGCCCGTCTCCGTGCTGCTGCAGGCCTCGGAGCCGGTGGCGTGACACCGGGGGACCGATCCAGCCCCCGACCCGAGCGGCGCGGGGGTCGCTGGCTGGAGATATGTGGGCACAAGCAGCACCCCAGCAGCGGACCGGGGGGGGGCACCGCTGCAACCCTTTTCCCTGCACGGCCCAGCATCAGGGTGACCTGAAAGGCTGTCAGGACCCAACTCCCCTGCCCTTCGTGACAAGGTTTGGGGTTTTTGGTGCCTGTCACTCCACATCGACAAAAGCTGCATTGTTCCCCCCAGCCGGAAAACACGACCGGGCTCGGCCTGCTCGCAGCGCGCGAAGACGTTTCCCGCAGACCAGCCCCCAGGCAGGTGCTGGCAAACTCCATCCTCACTTCGTCTGTGCTCCCTTCTGCAGACCAGACGAGCCTCGAAAGGGCAAATACTCCAGTGCAAACACCGGCACGATTCTGTCCTGACGGATGAGATAATTACCTGCAAAATACGAATTTTCCAAGTAGTCTCTCGGCGAGGAGCAGCCAGCTCTGCCCGTGCTGAAGCGGGTGATGGTGCTGCCCGGGTCCTGCCTCCGTCCCGTCGCCACAGGATGATGGCCCCGCTTGCTTGGAGACCCCCGTGCCCGCCACGCGCTGGATCCCGCTGAGACCTCGGGGGTCGTGTTCGCGCTCCTCACCCTGGCGGCCACCTTGTCGCAGGCGCTAGAGACACGGGCTGGGGGGAGCTCCAGGGGTCACATCCCGTGCGACCCCCTGCTCGAGGCAGGGTCAGCCCCGTGCAAAACGGCCCAGACAAACCACCCGCCGGCCCAGCCCCAACGCCCGGCTCCCTCCAAATGCTGTCGACACACACCCGAGACCCCAGGCCAAGGCTGTGTCCCTGCTGCAGGGGAAAGCAACCCCCCCCCCGGTCTGGACCGGTTTAACCAGGGGTACAAACCCTCCCTGACCCCAAACGTCGCATCAGCCTGACCCTGCGCACAGGGGCGAGACCCCCTCCCTGCACCCAGCGCCCCCACACAGGAGCAGAGAGGAAAGGGGGGGGGGCAGCCAGGCCCAGGAGCTCCAGCCGAGCCCGGCTCCCCCCGGGCCAGGGCCCCCGGCGCGGGGGAGTGGTTTTCCCAGGCTCGGGCGGCAGCTGGTGCCGCCGCCCGCGGAGCCGCCTCCCGGCACGTGCCCCG
>NW_017728995.1:36008737-36009009 GCF_001723915.1 Gavialis gangeticus
CTGCCCTCTTCTAACTGCCCCCCGCTCCTAGCCGCGCTGCACACGGACCCCGCCGTGCTGGGCAAGTACCGCGCCGGCTTCGGCGAGTGCATGAGCGAGGTGACCCGCTTCCTCTCCACCTGCGAGGGGGTGAGCAGCGAGGTGCGCACGCGGCTGCTGGGCCACCTGGCCAACTGCATGACCCAGATCCACGCCGTGAACTACCCCCCGCCGCCGCCCCCCCCGCTGCCCGCCGCCTTCGGCCAGCCGCTGGCGCAGCTCCCCGGCGGCGC
>NW_017728995.1:36009481-36010180 GCF_001723915.1 Gavialis gangeticus
TTTTTTTTTTCATGTGACACCAAAGATCTGTTTTTCCTTTCTGATGCTCTTTGACAAATAAACGCCCGCCTTCCTCCGCGGGGGGAGCGGGGAAAGACGGAGACCGGTCCCTGCTGCTGCGTGCGCCCCGGCTTCTGCACGCGCGTCCTGGAAGACGCGGTCCCTGCCGCCGCGGCAGCGTTTTGCTCCGACCTGCGGACCAGCAGCTCCTCGTTTCGAAAGCGTGGACAGCATCCTCGCCCAAAGTCCCAGCCCCACGCCCGGGGAGCGGCGGTGGGCGCCGCTGCAGCCGTGGAAAGGACAAGCCTGCCTCCCCCGGGCTGCGGCGTGACCCTGAGCGGTGCCACCGCGGTCGCCGCACCCAGAACCGTAACCCTGCTGCGGGGCCGGCCAGGCGTGGGCCTCTCAGCCACCTCACCCAGGGAGCCCCGAGGGTCAGAGTCCTGCCTGATAAGGAGCCCGAGGCCAGCCGGGATGATTCACGCCGGGCACGTGTTTCTGATAAGGCAGCGCTTCCCCGGCCCCGGTGCAGAGAGCACGTGGTGTGTGCGGTGCCCGCGGCCCTGCGGTCCGTGCCCTGGCAGGCCGTGACCCCTTTGACTTGGTCATGCCCCATTGCCAGGGGAGCCCCACATAGCGGCAGGCGCAGGTCTCGGCTCCAGCAAGCTCTAGCTCTCGCGGACTGCGCTCAGCCACGCC
>NW_017728995.1:36015180-36021310 GCF_001723915.1 Gavialis gangeticus
CAGGGCTCGGCTCCAGCAAGCTCTAGCTCTCGCGGACTGCGCTCAGCCACGCCGGACCCGCCGCAAAGACTTGTTGGATTGCGTCCGGAGCAGCCCGGTGCCACGAGGAGGGCAAGAGGGGCAGATCCAGCCTCAGTGTGGGGGCTCGCGTGTGTGCTCCAGCATCCCACCCCTCCTGGATCGGGGGGTGGGGGGTGCAGGGGATACTACAGCCCCCCAGGGCTGATGTGACCCCCAGAGCGAAGCACAGTGAAAACCTGCGCGCGCCGAGTGCAGGGCAGGCAGCAGCGGTTGTCTGCTCCCCTGGGTGAGGAGGAGGGGGTCTCCCCACACATCTCCACTGGCAGACTTTTTTTCCTGGGCTCCAGGGCGCTGCTCCAGCGACATGCCCCCTATAGCTGCAGGCTCTCAGCCCTTCCCTTGCAAAAGACTTAATGCAATCGGGGCATCCGTCGGCAGCAGAGCAGAGCCGGGCTGGGGGCAGCTCTGTAAGGGCTGCTGCCTTGTAGCGGGCTCCGGCTGCCGCCTTCTCGGCGTACGGCAGTGGCCTCTGCTGGAAAGGCCACGCACTGCCCGGTTCAATCCGGGCCAGTCGTCCTGCATCAAACCGGGCGGCTGTAATCATTCGTGTAGTCTGGATGGGCAGGGGCGCGGTGGCGATGGGGATTCTTCAAGGAGCGTCTCCCTGTAGCCCCCCTGGATGAAACTCCCTGTCCCGGGATCGCCTGGTCCTCTGCTTTTACTGGGAGACGAGAGCCAGCCCTTCCCGCCAGCAGACCGTGCGGGACGCTCCAGCTGCGCACAGGCAGACGAGCTCTCGGGCAGAGACTCTGGACCAGGGTCCCGCAGCACCCCGGGGTGCCTTGAGAGCGTGTCGAGGGTGCTGCAGTGTCAGCCCGGCCACGCTGCCAACACAGCTCACAAGATCAAGGCAGAGATTTCAAAGAGGAAGTCGGTGTCACAAACACGCTGCCCTGCTGCGGGCTTTCGGAGGTCTTTGCAACTGAAAAACTGCTCTATTTTTTTTTTTTAGTAAAAAAAAAAAGAGTGAAAACCAGGAGCTGGTATTTCCCGAGGTGGGGAAGGGGGGCCTTAAGTCTCTCAAGGGGGGTCTCAGGTGTCCTGAGGGCCCCCCGAGTGAGAGCCGTGGGCGAATGCTGGACTCGCGTCTTTGAGCCCATTTGAGACGGGTGTTGGTGCTGGCTCCTGATTTACGCTGTGGTTGTGGAGCAGAGCGGTGCACGCTGCACCTTCTACCCGCCCACTGAGCCCCCTGCTCCGGCCAGACCGGGGCACAGCTGATGCACATCTTGGCGTGACCCGGTGCCTGGTCCAGGTCCCCGAGCCCCGCGTCCCTGTGGAAACAGCCGGAGGAGCAGAGCAGTCAGAAGACGCACAGCAGGAACAAGCCTGCCTGGGGGCCCCGGAGCCGGGGCAGGACGCCCGCGGGAGGGTGCTTGCGGTTTGCTTTCGTATGGGAGGAGGACGCGGCCTCCGCAGGCCGGGGGCTGAAGGCCCGTGTGCCTGGGCTGTGGCCTGAGCTGGCTCTTGCATCTGAGCCCAATCCACTGGGCAGCGCGGGGGCCCGCGTGAGCAACCCCCGTCGAAGCCACTTCTGCCCTGTGTGTCCAGGGAAAAGGAAAAGACCCAACCTCCCCCCCAGCCATACACACACCGCCGCCACCGCCACCCAGCCCCTGCCCAGCTGCGGTCGGCAGGCCAGCGCCTCCCCCCGAAGCCCCTGGAGGGAAGCACAGTGTAGACATGACTAGGGGCTACCCCGGGCTAAGGGCAGGCGCCAGCCCCTCCTGCACGGCCGGCAGCGAGTCCAGCGCACGCGCCAGGGGCCTGGGCTCAGCCGCGTGCCGGAGCCGAGCAGGCTGCAGCTGCCTCGCGGGGTCCTGGCAGGAAGCGAATCGCTCCCGGCAGAGCGCGGGGGCTGCGGGGTCGTGAGAACGGCGCGGGCGGGCGGCAGGGAGCGGCTCCAGCACATGCGGCCGCCCGGCGAGCTGCAGGCCTCGCGCCCCCGGGGACGGTGTCTGCGCGCTCCTCCGCCAGGCTGCTGCAAGGGGCTGGGGGCTGGCGGCACGGCCTGGCTCCCACCGCACAGGTGTGGGGGAGCCCAGAGCCCCTCGAGGGGGTTGAGGGCAGCAGCGTGCACGTCCTGCACACACACGCAAATGCACGGGGGTGTAGTGGAGACACACTCGCCCTGCCCCCTTCCACCCCAGCCTGCGTCGGGGTGAGCACAGGGCCCGCGGCCTGAGCCCTGCCCTTCCCTGCCGTGCAGGCCTGGCTGGAGAGAAGGGCTGCATTGCTGTCAGGAGCTGGGCTGCGAGTGCAGGGGCCCAGCACGTTTGCACGCCGGCTTGCACGGCCCTGCACCGCTGCGCTGGGCAAAGGGTGTGAAGTGACTCCAGGTGTGGGCCTGTCTCGATGCATCCTGCTCGCAGCAGCGCTGGACCTGGGGCTGAGGCTGCCAAAGCATTTCCTGCGCGCGAGGGGGCCGGCGGCAGCTGGCAACACCTGCCGCCCGCACCTGGGGCCGGCTGGGTCTCCGGCACTGGTTCTGGGAAGAGACCGGGAGCCGGGCTGGGCCGGCGTCCCCGGGCAGGCCCCAGGGGTGAGAGCAGCTCCCTCGCTCCCCGCAACAGCTTGTAACCATCCATCACGGCCTGTCGTCAGCTCCACGGCGAGGGGCCGTGTCCTTCCTCCTAGCTCCTCGGGGCTGCCGCGGCTCCGCGTGCTAAGCGGCCGTGGGAAGCACTGGCACGCGGTGCAGCACCCCGGCTTCGCAGGGAGCGAAGGCACTTGGAGACGCTGGGCTTTGCAGAGCGGCCAGCAAGGCTCGCCCCACGCAGCCGGCTGGCACGGGCTCTCGGCTCCGCTCCCCCGTCCTGGCGGGAGAGCGTCCCGCTTCGTCCTGGCTCGTCCCAGCCACGCAGACAGACCCCTGGGGCAGCAGCCGCAGCAAAGACCGCAGCTGCCCGCTGCTCGGCTGCTGGACCAGCCCCTCAGGCCCCACCACATGCAACAAGCCCAGCAAAGGCAGCATCTGTGGAGCCTGCGTCCTGCCTGGGGCCCTTTTCCCTGTTAAATCCTGGCTGCAAGCAGACGATGCTTATTGGCAAGGCCTGGACGTGTGGCTGCCCAGGTCAGGGGCCCGTCTCCTTCGCTCCCTCGTGCTGCATTGGCACCGGTGCCCGATGGGGTCTGCAGCCACGAGCCCGGGGGGGAGACTGCCCGGAGCCACCCCCGTGCTCCCTGCTGCCGCAGTCCAAGCACAAGCCCTGGGGCTCCCACCGTGAGCCACGTCCGTGCAAGCGACCCTGCTGCATTGCCTGGCGTGCCGGAGACGCTCCCTTTTCCCGGGGATCACGCTCAGCCTGCGTCTGCATACGTGTGCCCGGGGGCTGGGCAAGGTCTGAGCACCCTGCGCGCTCGCCGCGGCCCAGCCCCGGGAGCAGAGATGTGCAGGCTGCCCGCGGGGAGGGCAGAGCCTGGTTCGGTTGCTATCTCCTTGCTACCTTCAGCTGCCAGCCCCGTCTCCCCCGCCCTGTGGTTGCTGGGCTGTTACGGCCTGGTGCAAACCCCATGGTGCTCACGGGACCTGGGTCGCATGTCCCTGCCACCGAGACCCTGCACGGGTTCGTTCCCCATCTCCTCTGCCCATCCCTGCGGCATCGGCACAGCACCGGCCCCTCGGCCTGGCCCGGGAGCAGCCGGGGTGCTGGGAAGGGGCCGTGCGCAGCCCCAGCCCCTTGTGCCAGAGGAGGGTCAAGCTGGGCTGCTTTAGCTCTGTGCCGAGCCGCGGGCTCAGGGCTTGTTTGGCCCCAGGGCAACACGCAGCCCCGAGGGGCGCAGGTCAGCTCTGCCGGGAGCACCCCGAGCCCCAGCAGGGTCCGGCCCCCGGGCTCAGCCTCCGTGTCCCTCCCTTGCAGCAGCTGCACCTCCCAGGCCCTGCCTCTACACAGCTCCCTGGGCACTTCTCCAAGCCGCAGGCACCGCTCAGGTCCTGGCACAATGTGGAGCAGCCCCAGGGCTCCTCTGCCTCAGCAACGCCTGCCGTGCAGGGGCAGGCCCCTCGCCCTCACCAAAGCCCCTACGGCAGGGGTCGGCCCTGCCAGGACCAGCAGCTCGGACATCCCCCCTCACCGCTGTCAGCTGCCCGGGGCTTTGCACCTCCACCCTGGCGCGAAGCAGCCTCCGGAGCCCGGGGTCTGCTGGAGAAGCCGGGGGTCCGGGGTCTGTGCTTAGAGGCCTCTCGTCCATGCCACCCACCGCAGCACCCTCCGTGCAGCATCAAGTCAGGGCACGGCAGCGAACGCCCGAGGGCCAGGCCTGGTCTCTGGACGCAGAAGCCGCGTGTCCCGTCGCTCCCCTGCATCGCTCTTTAAGGGCACTTGTGCTGGAAAGCTTGCAAAGATAATATCTTTTATTAAAGCTTCCAACTGCTGGGTTGCTTTAATAAAAGATATCACATCTACCCAAAGAGCCTTGGCTGCCTGGTTCTTTAATGTGTTTGCAAACCAGCTCCACACGCAGGAGGCCAGGACCCGGCCTCTCTCTTGGCACCGCCACAAGACGAGGCCCACCCTGCCCATTGCTGTCGTTGCCTCCTCGTTTCTCTGTCCCTGCCCGTCTGCTCCGGGGCGAGATGTCGGTCAGAGGGGTGTCGGAGGGGGGGTGCACAAGAGAAGTGCGCTAGGGTCTGTGCAAGCACCCAGGGGCCACCGAGCCGTGGGACAAACGAGGGAACGAGGCAACTATTATTATGATCCGGAGCAGAACTAGGACCACAGGACCCGGCTCTGGGCCACGGCAGGCCCCTCGCACTCGGCACCTGGAGCCAGAGGCCGCCCAGCTCCCGGCACAGCGGGCGCACGTAGCGCCGCAGCCCCTGGAAGGGGGGGGCACCACGCCATGCTCATCCTGTGCAGGCACAAATGGGGCACGGAGCAGCACAGGCCGTGGCACCGCCGGGCAGGGAGCCCCGGCCACGCGGCGAGACGCCGCACCGGCCGTCTGGGTGAGCAGCGGGAAAGCCAGAGCCACGGCAGCAAGGATGCTCGATGCCGCGTCGGCACCCAGCCCCGCTGCCCCCCTGGCCCGCGGGGGGCCGGCTCTGCCGAGCGTCTCGAATCGCTTCGTTCGGCTCAGGCAGCGTCGCTAACGGCCGGGACCCCCCGCCCAACGCCGTGCCGGAGCGCGGAGGGCGCATCTCTTATTCATGGCAGATGAAATGGCCACCACAAGCCCCCTGGAACAAGGCCTGCCTTGTTATTATCCTCGGCCTTTCTTCCCCGCCGTGGCAAGCCGGCTCGGGGGCTGGCGGCTTTGTGGCGGAGCAGCAGGTAGCGGTGGCAGGCCGGGTCAGGGGCCTGTCCAGCGCCGGGGTCCTTTGTGCGAGCGGCGCGCTGCGCGCTGGCTCGCGGCTCCGAAAGGTCACCCCCCGCCGGGGCTCCATACCTGAGCCTTTGTTGCCCGGTGCCAAGGAATCCGCAAAATTAAATTTATTTTCAGATTACAGCTGACGGCTCTTTGTGCCCGGGGGATCTTTAACTGTTGAGATTCCTGCACACAAAGCCCGGGCCTTTATGCCGGAGACGAAAAGCCGCAGCCCCGCTCCCTGCCCCCTCCACTCCGGCTTTCATGGCTTTGTGGGAACTCGCCGTGAGAGCCCTTCTCTCAATGAGCGGCTAACAAGCAGGGAGACAATTTGTGTCCCCCCTCCCCTCTCCGCAAGCTCACAAATCAACAGGCAACTCAGAGGCCTTTTCCTGGCCTGACCAAGCACCCGTCCTCCTCCTCGCCAGCCCCAGGAGGAACCTATCGGCTCGCCAGCACGCGGCCTCCTGCGCCCAGCCGGCCCCTGCCCGCGCCGAGCGTGCAAACGCTTCCTTAGCAGACACCAAATCTGCCCCAATCCAAACTGACGCTCCTGCATCCAGAAGCAATGGGTCAGGCCCCTTCATTACGGCGGAGGAGACGTGCCCGTGCTCAGCGCCTGCCTGGAGAAGAGCTGCAAGAATGGGGTTTTGCCCCGTCCCCTCTCCAAGCGCGGGACGGAGCTATAGGGGTACAACGACTGAACGCAGCTTCGATGCAGCCATGCGCAGCTCCAGCCCGA
>NW_017728995.1:36026310-36037424 GCF_001723915.1 Gavialis gangeticus
ACGCAGCTTCAATGCAGCCATGCGCAGCTCCAGCCCGAGGAGCATCCCCGGGTCCCGGCGACACCTCCCAAAGCAGCCAGCAAACAAGGAGGCATGTGCGCCGCAGATGACAGGAGGGAGAGGCAATTAACCCGCTAAATAAATCATTAACTCTCTGCTCTACTGAGTTTTAAAATCAGGCCCTCGCTGCAAGGCGCAAAGCAGCAGGAGCCGACAAACCCTCCGGCTCCTCTGCGTCTGCGAGCGGCGTCTGTAACGTGCCACCGGCTCCTCCGCAGCCGCACAAAAGGCCAGCGCGGCGGGCGCGTGCTCCGGCGGGCACCGTCGTGGTGAATGAGCCGAGGCGGGAGCGGGGTAATCAAGGAAGGGAAGCAGCGTGGGGCTGGCTCAGCGTGAGGGCGCAGGGGTTACAGGTACTTTTGATCCCGCCACGCAGGAGAGCGCCCACGTCCCGCTGCTAGAAATTTGTCTGCAATTTCTCCCCTTTGAGCAGAGTGACGGGGCCCGGCCGATATGATAACTCGATTACGGCCGGGGACACGACACGGAGACACAGGGGGAGCTCAAAGGCAGCCGTGCTCCCGGCCCTTAACCTCTCCTCGGGAGACTACAAATTATATCAGCTAACGTATCAGCCCCCCGCGAGCCGACAAAGCGCTCGTCGGGCTCGGGGCACGCCAGCTCGCCCGGGACTCGGCCCTGCGCGCACACGCGTCGCGTCTCCTCGCAGGCGGACTTTCACCTGGGAGCGGACGTGACGCGCAGGTCCCTGCGGGCAGGTGGGGCTGCAAAGAAATACCCATAAAATGCGGCGTTTGGAGAAAGATTCATCGACGGCGGGGCGTCTCCAGAGTGTCCAAATCCCTTTGCTCTAGGAGCACCCGTCATCCCACCCCAAACTCTCCGGGGAAAGCAGGGCCCGAGGGGCGGTGACAGTGCTGGCCTCCTTAGACACCCTGGCAAGCTCGCTCACCCTGCCCGCGCAGCTGGCCCACGCCTGGATGGGTCTCCACGGCCCAGGGCCAGGAGCTGAGCCTTGCTGACGACGGCAGTGGAAGAGGGTAGCAAGAGCCCAGCCCCACAGGGAGCCCTGAACTCTGCCGCGTTGAAAGCCCGGGCTCAGCTCCTCCAAGGAGCCACGGTCTCACCCAGGGCCACACGGAGACGGTGGCGCAGCCGCCTGCCAAGTGGTGCGGGAGCCCAGATCCCAGCCGTGCAGCTACACCCGGCTCTGCCAGACGCACGGCAGACGGTACAAACCCAGTCGCAGAACCTGGCTCAGCTGCATCTGGTCCAGCTCAAGTCCATCCGTCGAGCTTTCGTCGTCACGTGATGATCGGGGCCCTAAACGAGATAACACCCCCTGCACATATGTCACGTTCTGGGCTGTAACACACGATCGGGTTGGAAAGAGTCACGTTTGTCATGGGAGAAGGGCTGGAAGCGAGCTGCGGGATCACGTCCAGTCCAACCCGGCCTGACACAGGATCAGCCCTGTGCAAACTAGCCCAGCCATGTGTGCACGTGTGCATTTTCACCGGGGCCCTTCCACTTTGCACCGATGTGCCTACAGATGCTGCACGCTGCAAATCCCCGTGCCGCAGGGTCCCAGCTCGCCCCGGGGCAGCTCACGTCCCTTCCTGGTGCCTCAGTTTCCCCCCTCTGTAAATACAGAGCAATGCCACGTGCTTCATTCCTGGTGGGAAAGGCCGGGGAGGTGCCCAGCAGCTTACGTCTGCCCCCCGGGCCTGACAAACCCGGCAGGACAGCCCTCCGGCCCGACACGGTCTCCGCGCCGCAATGCTACGGAAGTGGCACTGCCTGGACTCCCCCCGAACCGCACTCCCTTTCCCCGCATCCCCCGGGTGCCCGGGGTGATTTACGGAGTGCACCGGGGAGGAGAGTCAATTAAGGTCACATTTCTGTGTTGCTAAACAACCGGCGGCTCCGGGTTCAGCCCCGCTGAAAGGCCCACAAAGGCTGCCCCTCGAAGGGGCGCTTTGAGGAGGCTCAAAAGCACACAAAGGGGCAGGCGGGCTTTGTGGTGTTCCCGCCCGGCCCCCATTGTCCCCTTTCAGCGTCCGAGGGCCAGCGCGCAAAGAAAGGGCCTGGTAATGTGGCAAGGGGGCGTCGTTAATTGTGCCGAACGCACAATGCTGGCACACTGGGGCCGGCCTCATTACCGGGCCCCCGAGCAGCGGGCGGAGCGTTCCCACTGATTAGCAGCAATAGTGCAACGAGCTTTCGTCGGCCAAGCCCGTCCCATCTGCCTAGCATGGCATCACCTGGATGGCGCTGGGAGTCCCTCCCTGGCGTGGACCGGACCTGTGGCCTGCTGGAGCCACGGACACGCCCGTGGATGTGCCAGCATCGAGCTCACACGTACCTGCCCCGTCCCCCTCTCCTCCCCACTGCATCCCACCCCCCTCATCAGGCCTGGGACCTCCAGCCCCCCACCTACCCCGGTGGAGCCGGCATTGCCTCGGACCACAGCAGCCTGGCTGGGAGCATCTCTCATGCCAAAGCGAGAGCAGCGCCCACGCCGGCTCGGCTGCACCAGGGCACGCGGCCCATGCACGCACAGGAGCCGGCGTGGCCCTGGGGAGATCCCCAGCACAGCACCCATCCACCTCCCCAGGGCAGCCCCTCGCCATCGCCTCCTCCCCTGGGCCAGGCAGGGGCGGTGCTAGGAGAGGCACCCGGGGGCCCTGGAGCAGGCAGCATGGGGGCCGCACTGGAAGCAGCGAGGAGGGGGCACCATCCCTGCGGTGTTGCTTGGCAGTCGAGCCACCTCGTCCTTCCAGAGGCAAGGTGAGGTAAATAGTGGGGGTGCCGGGGGCTCAAACCCCCAGACAGCGGTGACTGCCCCCCCCAGCCCTGCGTGCCCATCCCAGCAGTGACACCTGCAAACCAGCATCGAACCGCTGCCACCTGGCCCAGATGCCCTCACCGTGCAGCATGCACCATGCTCACACCTCCAAGCCGGCACCGGCATATTCACCCCCCCGAATGCTTGCAAGAGGCAGCACAATAATCTGACGGGGGTGGGATTCCTTCCTGACCCCAGGTATGACCCTAAGCAGAGGGGCAAGACAGGGGAAGCGGCTGTAAAAGGAAGCCTTCTCCCACTTGGGCTTGGATCTGATGGTGGGAGGTGGCTCCTGGTGCAGGGAACCAGGCCACGGGGGGGGGGCCGGCTCCAGCAGACCAGACCCACCCTCTCGCAAGCTTCGAAAGCCCCAGGGCAAGGAGCAGCGTGGAGGATTATTCACTTTCTCTGCGCTCGCTCCTGCCGTGCACAGGGGATGTAATTGGGGGGGACGAGAAGCAGCCAGACAGCCTGCCAGGGCCAGGAAGACAGAAAACTATTTGCAGCTGCAAGCCATTACAAGCCAGGCCAGCCTTGCTCTCCCCGTTAATTACCCGGCTGCGTTTTCCTTCGTGCGCCGAGCAAAAAGCAGTTTAAAACCTTTCTTTCTGAGCTGGGAAGGAACAGCTTAGGGCCCGCGTCCCGGCAAGGGCCGTCCAGCACAGCCGCTCCGGATCGTGGGGTTAGCTTAAGTAAGAAAGGGTCCGGTTGGACCCATTCCCTCGCGCGTGGGCCTGTCACCGCGATGGGGCACGCGTGCACTCAGATGCACAGTCTGGACGGGGGTCCAAAGGGTCTCCAAGTTTGGGGGTGGCGAGAGACGGGGCAGGGTTCATGGGGGCGGGGGCAGGGGCAGTGACGGATGGGCGACGCGCTGCCTTCCTGAGCACTGAGCACGTCCTGGGCAGGAACGGGGCAAGCAGCTGGCAGGGCTGAGCGGCGGGCTCCAGACCGGTCCTGGGAGCCAGGGACTTGCTTTATGCCTCAGTTTTCCCACCTGTGAAATGGTCCTGAGGACGCACAAATGGGCCTGGATGGAGCCAACATGCCGCATGCGGCTCTGGGACCTCAGCCTCCAACGGGGGAGATCCCAGGGGATCGGCGAGATCGTGGCAGCCTCGGTTCTGCATCTGACCAGACAGCCAGAGGCCAAACCGACAGGCAGGCACGAGCCAGCTCGCCAGAGGCTCCAGCCCCCTCCCCAAAGTCACCCCAGGCTGTGCAGGCCCATTTGCTGCTGCCAATGCAATGCACAACCCTGGTCCTCGGTGTCTTTACCTGCTGCAGCCGCCCCTGGGTGCCACGCGGCACCCGCTGCACAGCCCAGACCCCGGGGCAGCAAGTCAGGGCAGGAGGGGAGGATGTGTCCTGCCTCCGGCTGACCGGCCAGGGGAATTCGGGCAGGCTTGCACAGGGGACCGCAGGCTGTGAATCACGCACAGAGGATGCATTGAAGGGGGATTGGCTTCTCCAAAATGACTTGGCAAAACGAGCCCCACGAGCCGCTCCCTTCAGCCCCGGAGGTGGGAGGGAAACCACAGCCCGAGCTCCCGCCAGCTCCTTCGTTACTCATTTCCTTTTCCGTTCCCGCAGGATCTGCTGTCCACACCATGACACCAACGCTGTTGTTGCAGGTGCCGGCGGCCCCCGCCTCCCCTCCCGACACCGAGGCGGCTGTGTTATCTCCACGCCAGGCCCTGGGCAGGGCTGGGACAGGTCCCGCCGGGGTCCCACCGTGGGGTGCAGCAGCCGTGCCGCGGGGTGTGAGCAGGGGCAGGACGCCAGGGTTCAGGCTTCACTGAGCCAGAGCCCCGGTGTGACCCAGACTGTGGGGGCGTCATGGCTGTGACCCCGAGCCTCGCGGCGAGCCTGGCTTTGGCGCTGGCCCCAAACGGTGCAGCCCTCCATGCCCCTGGTCAGTGACCGCCAGGCACGTGCAAGCTCGCTTCTGCCTCGTCAGGCCTCCCAGCAAGGGCAGCAGCTGCAGCAGGCTGCCTCGGGCCCATTTCACAGGTATGAAAACTGAGGCATAAAGCAATACTGCCCTCCTAAGACAAGCAGGGTGGAGCCCACTTCTAGGGGAGACGATGGTTTTCAGACTCAGAGAAGAGCAGGACCCTCCAGGAGTCGCGTCCACTCCAACCCCCTGCTTGAGGCTGGACCTGCCGCGTCCAAACCCCCCCTGACACCTCGTTCCTACAACTACCAGGCCCCATTGCCCAGAGACCCTGCATCTGCCCTGGGAGAGCAGGGAGATGAGGGCGGCAGTGACCTGCCTCTGCAAAAGCGTGAGAGGTCTGACGGGGCCACCAACCGAGCAGACACCGAACCTGCAAGGCTCAGACCCAAGGTGGAGGCACCTGCCTCCCTGCTGGGCTACAAGCCCGAGGACCTTGGCCACGCACAGCGCACACCCCTCGTAGCCCCACGACTGGCCCAACAAATGCTAGGACGTGCATCCCCTGGAGCAGGCCTGGGGGGCCCAGCTCCGATTCACCCACGTGCTGCCCCAGGACCTGCTCCTCCGGGAGCTGCAGATGAGAAGCACATGGAGGAGCATTCGCGGGGCCTGGGCTGCGAGCCAGGGGCTCGGGCTTGGCCGTGTGCGCAGCCCAGCTGCAGGGGTCATCAGCTCCGCCGCAACTTCCGCAGTGGACGTGCCCCGGCCAGCTCGCAGCTGGGCTGCACCGATCCAGCCGCCACCAGGACCGCCGAGCCAGGATGAGCACGCCCGCCCCAGCAAGCCCTGCAGGAAAGGACTGTGCCCCTGGACTGCCCCAAGCTCTGCTCCCCGGTGCCCCCAGCACGGGCTGCAGCTGGCCGCGAGTGGGGACCGCAGGTGAGACGATCCTGCACCCTGCTAGACGCCCAGCTGCTTGCTGCCAGGCGTGCCACCCCCACACGGCATCCCGGCACCCAGCATGCCACCCCCAGCACCTCCTCCCAGCCGGCGTCCGCACACCCTTTGTCCCTCTCT
Source organism: Gavialis gangeticus (assembly GCF_001723915.1). Taxonomy (NCBI): domain Eukaryota; kingdom Metazoa; phylum Chordata; order Crocodylia; family Gavialidae; genus Gavialis; species Gavialis gangeticus. The sequence goes on from NW_017728995.1 coordinate 36,032,157, forward strand.
GCAGCTCCCCAAGGACTGTTGGGCCCCGGCAACGTCCCCAGGGGCGCTCGGTAGGACTCCCGGCCCTTTGGCCAAGCTCGGTCAGTACTGGGTCCCTGCCTGCATCTGCAGTAACAGCCCTCAGCATCTGAAGCTGAGCATGCAAAACCTGCAGAGACATGGCTGAGACCTCCAGCCCTGAGCCCCAGCCTCAGCATCCCCTCGGGCTCCGGTGACCCAGGCAAAGCACAGAGCACAACCAGGTCCCACGCCACGGACCCGAGAGAGGAGCTGAGACACGACAGGGCTCCGCTGGCTGGCAGCGTCGTGACCGCACCGGGGCCGAAACGAGCCGTGCCAGAAGGGCCTGCATCAGCCCACAGGAGAGGAGGGGGTGGGGAAGCCAGCCCAGCCCCACGCTGGTATACACACTTCTTTACAAAGCCTCGGCCATCCTCCTCACCCAGCTCTGACCACTAGGCCTTTGGGTGAAGCCGCCTTGGGCTGCAGGGTGGGCAGAGCCGAGAGCAGGGTTTCCCCGGCCGACTGCCGGCTGCCGGGCCATGTTTCCCCCCCGCCTTTGCCAGCTTGGCGGTCAGACACCGACCCACCGCTCCTGCGCACTGTTCTGGTGCCAGTGAAGACACTCATCCTTGCGCCCGATGGAGACCCCCAGAGCCCTCTGGACCGCTGAGCCGGGCCCTGGAGATCAGCAGAAACAGCCATCGGGGAGCCCAGCCACACAGGAGCTGAGTGCTCTGGGAGCCTCATCCTGCCTCCAGCACCGACCGCCTGCGTGGCCTCAGTCAAGACACTTTGCCTGCATCCAACCTCCAAACTGGGCACAAGGCTGACCTCGCCGGTGTGAGCACCGGCACGGTCGCGGTGGGTTCTTGTAAGAGACCTTTGCTTAGCTCCATCGAGCCTGGTGGGGTATCCCCCCACCCCGAACAGCAGCCTCTGAGCTGCCCGTACCTGCACAGGGCACCGCTGGGGGACGCGACTGCCTGAGCCGGGCAGGGCAGGGACCCAGCAGGAAAGCACCCTTCCTCCCCGGGGCTCGGGAGCCCTCGGCCTCACACCCGCTCCATTGCAGCGGTGCCAGGCTGGGCTTCCCCTGTGCCTGCAAATGTCCCGCGGGGCAGTTCACGGACATGGCTCGCGCATGCATCTAAAGAGACAACAAGCAGCCGCAGGGTGACGTGGAGTGGTCCGTGGCATGCAGCAGGCCAGACTTAGGGACACGCAGCATTTGGAGCCCATGCTCAGTGACCCTGTACTGCACGTTGGCACTCAGAGACCGGCTTGGGGAGAGGCACAGACACGGGCTGGCAACACGCAAGATGCTCCGGTAACTACGCTGAACATCACAGAGACACTCCCAGCAGAGTCCAGCATGGGCCATGGTCTGATTTTAAACTATAATAAATATCGAGGTATCATGCGCACTGTTGAGCTGCTCATCTGAATTCTTGGGCCTGAGACTTTCATGCAAGACGCTAGTCCAGCTAAACTGTTTATATGAATATGGGGTTCGTTTCTTGGCTGTGGGATGGATACTTTGCACTGGGAATTTAATTGGCCGCTGGATTTGGGCTGTTACTAAACTTCAAAAACACAAAACAAACCCAATCTTGTCTGCTTGGCAAGGAGGGAAGTGTCCGTTCCTCTGCTGACTCTCTTGGTCTGTCCCCCCTGCCCTTCCCTTTCAAGAAACCCCTCACAGCCCAACATGACCAGGCTTCCCCAGCACCATGCATGACACCATAAGACCAGGTTTATTTCCACACACATATATATATATATATATTTTTAATTTCCACATATATATATTTATTTATTTCCACATATTTGTTTATTTATTTATTTCCATATATATATATATATATATATATATAGCTTACTTTAGCTGTGGCTGACATTCGGGGGCGCTGAAGCCGTCAGAGGCTGAACACAGGAGGTAAATCCCGTCAGACTCACTGTGCGATGACGATGCTGCCAGGCAGCAGAGCCGGACGGTGTCTCCGCGGCCCCCAGCTCCTCCCAGGCATGGGGGATAACTGGACCCGTGAGCTCTGCAGGAGCAGCAAGTCTGGGGTCTCAGGAGAGGAGCGGGCAGGGCTTGTGCATCGTCAGACCAAGCCGTATCTCCGGCCGCACCCTCCGTCAGGGCCGAGTCCAGCTGCTGCCTTGCCCATCTCTCAGGTGGTGCAGCGCCCATCCCCTCCAGCCACGCTGGGCATGTCTCGTGGATGAGCAAACCCAGGTCTCTTGGGACAAATAAAGGCAATGTAATTACTAGCTCTGAAAATCAGCATCACCAGACATGTCAGACCCTCCAGGACACCTAGATCCCCCCATCCCTGAGAGCAGACTGAGGTCACACAGACCTCTGCTCACTTGCAGGACTTAGGGCAAGACTGACAGCACCACAGCTGTGCTGAGACCCAGCCACCACTGGCTCCGCATTGAGCGTGTTTTTGCACCATCACTGAGTTAATTACGTAACGAGAGTGTGTTGGCCAAGGCTACGAGGGTACAAGCTCCCCACGAGGTGAGATAGGGACAGCACAGGTACGTTTCGGGATAAAAACATCAAAAATCACCGAGGGAGCGTGCACGGGCGCACTGTGGCTCCTCGTGGCCCCGGGGGCAGGCCCAGGCAACTCTGCCATATTGCTCGGCTTGTATTAGTGTCCATCACCCCCACGTACAAGACACCAGCAGCGCGCTGGTAGCAAACCACGAGGCACCCCTGCCACAGGATGCCCATCGTGAGCCAAGGCACCCCGAGGGCTCCAGCGACCCAGGGAAAAGCAGCTGCAGCTGGTGGGGGTTTCCCTGAGCTGGAGCAGGACGTCTCCGGCCCAGAGAAGGCCTGGGTAGACCCTGATAATGACCCCACTTCCTCGCCCCTCCCAGCCGATGGGTTGGTGCTGCCAGCCGGAGACAGTCGCTTCTCGCAACAGAGCCGCGGCTGGCTGATAAGGAAGTCAGTTAGCCCAAGCCAGACCCCCTTCATCTCCACCATGACACGGCGGCCTGTAATAAAGTAGTAAATCACACCCAGGTTGGTCTTGGGGAAGATGGGCCGGGAAAGCTGTCGGCAGGACACAAGGAGCCTGGGACTGCACAGCAGCCTGGGGCCCAGGAGCACCAGGGCTGGGCGGAGGGGACATGGCAGGACAAGCGGGTCACCAGCAAAGCCCCCGGGCTCCAGCCTGGGTCCGGCCCCTCTGCAATCAGGAGCCCCGTTTCCAGCGGCACTTGCTGCCCAGCTGCTGGGCCCTGCGGCGCCGTGACGTGGGGCTGGCCCTGGACCCTGGGCTCCTGCTCTCCAGGACTGGGGCCCTGCGGGTGCCAGCGGGCTCTGGCAATGGGGTTTGGGGCAACGGAGCAGGGAGCTGCGGCAATCCCAGCTCTTCCCCCATTGAGCACATGCCGGACCCCATTTCCCTTGCAAGAGCGGAGAGAAAAGCAAAGGCAGAAGCAGTCTGTGGAAAGCAAAGCGCCATAAAAACGCGAGACCTGAATGCACGGAGATTCCTCTCCAGGATGAAACTGCCCTTGCAGTCATCATTTACTGGCCGGTCTGGGGATAAAGCAGCAGGAGAGGCGACTGCTGTCAGGCCCCAGGGAAGAGCCAGGTATTTCCTGCAGTTTGCCTGACACTGGCAAAGGGAGATTCAAGTCAACTCTTCCAAACGCACCGTGGAAGAGAAATTTGGAAATACAAAGACTTGGAGATGCTGAAATGATCTCATCGAAACATTTGTTTCAGCCGTGTTGGACTGTCCTAATGCGCCGTATCCCTTATGCCAGCATAAACCAGGCCCGTCTACATGAGACGCTAGAAGCGCAGCAGACTAATTCTCCTGCAGATTGATGTCGCCGAAAAGACGTGTGCCGGTGCTACTGTGCAGTTGTGCTAACGATGGCGCATTCAGTTAATACCTGTTATTACAGGCACTAAACCCAATGGCCCGTACTTACAGCACATCAGTGAACGTGCAGACGTGCCCACTGATGCACACAATCACATCACAGTACATGCTATATAAAAACAACATTAATTAAAAGTTTTTAAAGGTTAGCCACTGTGATTGAGCCCCCTTGGAACAATTCGGTTTCCAGGGAATGGTATTTTCCTGTGGAAACCCAGTCTGTTGAACAGATTTCCACCAGCTCAAACGACTCTTCCCATGGAGCGTCAACAAAGAGGCCTGCAAGAAGAACTGAACTGCATTTTCCTGATTGAATGACTGCTGAGACTTGCGCGCGTAGCGTGAACCCCACATACAAGAAGCCTTACACAGGGCCACCACGACGCCACGCAGCAGCCACAGGAGAAAGAGCATCTGCATTTGTCTTGTCCAAGAGAATTTGCTCCAAGTCAGAGCCGCGGCGGCGGAGTCGGAGACCTTTGCACTTGGTTTCAGTTCGGCATCTTCTGCTCAGACTGATGAAGAATCTGCACGATTCAACTCCAAGGTGGGTCTGAGCCCCAGGGAAACGATGCTGTGAGGAGTTTGCATCTGGGGGCAGCCAGTTGTCAGACATCTCTCCATTCCCAGCACCGCACAACATAAGCAACACACCGCCCTGCGTGTGCCCGGATCCCTGCGTGACACCCCTGCTCCGTCTGAACTCAGCCCACCCGGCCTACGCCCCCGTCAGCGGGCAGAGCATTTACCCACTCCTCCCCGGGGACATTGCCAGGCTCATCACACGTGCCTCCGTGCAGGGCTGCAAGAGACAGAGAATGCAACTGGGCGCACGTTGCCCGGGGGGCACCATTCATTTCCCAGCGCCGCACGGGTTGCAGAGCTCGGCGGCTGGGCTGCGAGGCGGAGAGTTTTCTCCGTGACGGCTCGAAGCCCCGGGGTGAAGACCCCAAGACCTCGCGTGGCCGCGCGAGCTGCTTCCCAATTGTCTTTGGAGCAAACTTCCCGAAGGCATCTGCAGCACCGCGGCCCTGACCCGGCACGGAGGCTCACCAGCAAGAGCCTTTGTCTCTTTATTAAGGCCTTTAGCAAACGTGACTATTACATTCATATTATATTTCTCTGTTTTGTACCAACACGTTTAAGTCGCGCTAAGAGGATTACGGTTACGCAGCGCCGGTCTCTCCTCAAACGGGCTGACTAAAGGGGCTCTTGTTCAACAGCTCTCGCTAATGCCCGTCGCTTTTCTCCCGCGCCGCGCTGTGCCGGCCTCCAGCCCGCCCGCCCCGTTGACTCCCTGCGCCCCTGTCCCCCGCGCCCCCGTCCCCGCCCTTGATGCTTTAAT
>NW_017728995.1:36037646-36039615 GCF_001723915.1 Gavialis gangeticus
GTCCCCGCCCTTGATGCTTTAATAAAGCTGAAGATGAACATTAGCGCTTGGTTCACCTGCCCTGGAAAGGGAAAGGGCAGCTTCATCAAACCCTTTGCATCTCCGCTGAGAAGTGTAGCCTTTTGCCTTTCCCCGAGTGAATGCCTTTTCTAGAGGGGCTTCAGTCGGGCTCGGCCTGTTTTTGCAGGGAGCCTCACAGATGTTGACATTTTTTTTCTTCGCCGGGTTAAGACGCCTTCTATAGGCCTTTCTTCTTCATTTGTTACTTCTTTATTATCCAAGAGGGTTTTCTTCCCCCTTCCCGAGGCGCCGAGTCAGGTCTCTGAAGAGAGCAGTGGTTGCCAGGCTCATTATTATCTCGGGCCCTTTTTCATCCTCCCAGAAGGCAGGCCCCGGGACGCGGGCTCCTTTGTGGCCGAGCAGCAGGTAGCTGTGACAAGGCAGGGTCACGGCTCTGAACAGCTCCGCGTCCCCTTTGTGCTCCCTCCTCTGCTTGCTGCGTGCTTGTCCGCGGGTGTGAAAGGTCAGGAGCGCGCCGAGGCTCCGTACCTGGGCTTTTGTCTCTGCCCGCGGGCCAGAGCCCGTGGACATCTCCGGCCGAGAGCAAGCGCAGGGAAGAGACAGCGGCAGAGGGAGGAGGAGGATGCCGACACCATCTCTGCCCCGCGCAGCCGGGCACTGCGTGGGGTTGCACGCAGCATCCCATCCGGCGTCGCTCGCAGCTCCGCAGGGGCCGGCGGTGTCAGGTGCTGCCCCCCCACACACACACACTCACCCCCGGGACCCAGAGGCAAAAGGCAGGGATGGACAGAGTCCCTTCAGCTTCCTGCCTCCCCGCCTGACGAGCGCTGAGATAACCTAGACGGCTCGAGCCGTCGGGACAGGCTGCCTGGGGTGCAACCTCTCCAGGAGGTCGGGGTGCTCGCTCAGGCCCGGCACGCTGAAGGTGGCTCTCCCAAGTCCTCCCACCACTGCTGGCACGGCTGTGCGCCCCTGCTACGCTCTGCCATCCCCAGGTTTCTTGAGTTATCAGCAAAGAGCGGGCCTGGCCGTGCCACCCCCATGCTGCCCAGGGCCACGCGCTCGGTGCTGCGCCAGAAGCTCTGGCACGGGCACGTTTTGGACGGGTGCGGACTCAGGCTTTTGAACGTCGAGCAGTCGGCCGGGCGGTGCTCCAGGCCCGGGGAGCAAAGCTCCTGGTTCGAAGCTCCCGGCTATGCCCGTAGAAGCGGGCTGCAACACGCACCTCCGGGTGCTGAGTGCATTCGCCTCTGGGCACAGTGTTAGAGTCTGGACTCACCCCCCGTGCCCAGGGAGCTGCTCGCACTTCACACCGAAGGCACAACCCCCTTGTGCACACGTGCACACTCACACGGAGAACATAACCCATGGCCCATCTACCCCGTGTCCTCTCTCCAGCCGTGGCAGGAGAGGACGCTGCAGGAGAGCCTACGGACAGGGCACGCCCAGAGCGTCAGACCCTCCCTGGCATCACAGACTCAGACAAGGAGGGTCGGAGGGAGCTCAGGAGGTCACGTCCAGTCCAGGCAGGACCAGCCCCAACTCCATCACCCCAGACAAGGCTTGGTCCACCCGGCCAGGGATGGAGACTGCACCACCTCGTTGTGTATCCCTGGTTTAGGGATGTCAGAGGATACAACCCCAACTGCTCTGTTCAATAGCTGTGAATAGATCTACACGTCGCCAATTTGCCTAGCTCCTTTCCGACCCTGGCTGTACTCTCGGCCCCCACCACCTCCCACGCATTAACCACGTGCTGCATAACGATGTCCTTTCCCTCCTTAGGTTTAAACCTGACCCCTGCTTGTTTCAGCACGTTCCCCTCCTTCTGCTGCTCGGGGTTCACCGTGTGCACAGCTTGTACGAATTCACAGGCTTTAACGGTTCCCTCCCGAAATGCAGGTACTCCGAGGCAGTCCCGGAGACGCTGCTCGCAGGAGTGTGTCTT
>NW_017728995.1:36044615-36053345 GCF_001723915.1 Gavialis gangeticus
TGCACAGGCTTTAACGGTTCCCTCCCGAAATGCAGGTACTCCGAGGCAGTCCCGGAGACGCTGCTCGCAGGAGTGTGTCTTCGTGCGACACGGCTCTCAGGGCGGTCTCCTCATTTAAGAGGAGCTTCAGGAGCCATCCAAATAAAAAATGAAGTTGGCAATGGCAGCTATTCAAAATCCCGCAGCCCCCGCGCCTTACCCAGGAGAAAGTCCGAGCCGTCCTGCTCGGCGAGGCTTTCTGGCCCAGGCTACCCCGAGACAGGCTGCGAAGCCGGCGTGGTGCCGGCTCAGCATGAGGACACGGAGGTTACAGGTACTTTTCATCCCGCCACGCAGGAGAGCGCCCACGTCCCGCTGCTAGAAATTTGTCTGCAATTTCTCCCCTTTGAGCAGAGTGACGGGGCCCGGCTGATATGATAACTCGATTACGGCCGGGGACGCGACACGGAGACACAGGGGGAGCTCAAAGGCAGCCGTGCTCCCGGCCCTTGACCTCTCCTCGGGAGCTCGCAGATTTTATATAGTAATTGGTCCATTGTCCTTCTGCCAAAGGCATCTCCAGAAGCTGAGAAATAACCCCACCGCGGCCTCATTGTTCAGAGCAGTTCCCAGTGTTACCAGCACCATCCAGTCCCGGCGTCGTGGATCCTGGCGCTGAACTCAGTGGACGGGGGGTGGTTTCTGCCTAGCGCAGGGGTTTTCAGCCCACAGCCCACGTCTACAGGGTCCACGAAAGATGACTACGATCAACCAAAAGTACGCGCATGCCCACACTTCCCATTCAGAGGGGTCCGCGCTTCCCTTCGAGATTTTTTAGATAAAAGGTGGAAAACCACTGGTAGCAGATTGACCCCCGTTTATTCATCCCACCTAGATGGCTTTCGCCACGGACCGGGGAGGAAGACAGCGACTTCCACAGCCGGCGTGGGATGTTTCTAGTTACTTGTTCTCCAAAAGCAGGTTTCGGTCCTGCTTGGCACGACGCCTTTGGGGAAGAGCAGAGCTAGTGCAAGGGTCTGCGTGGCAGAGCAGGTCCTCGCGGGGGGTGCAAGGAGCTGCGGGATGCGTCACGATGCAGGATCCCACGTCGCCGCCGCATCACGCCCCTGCCGCAGGGGCACCAGAAGCCTCCTTTTGTCATGATGCCCCCTCCCTCCCCTGGAGTCGGTCACCGTTGGGCATTCGCGTTGTGACAAGCGTGCAACACACCTGGGCCAAACCATGGCCTGTTTTGTGCTGCTTGTGTTAGGGGCTGGACGCAGGCCAAGGCTGGTTGTTGCAAGGCAGTCCAGGCCAAGCCCCGGTACAGCGGCACAGAGCACAGTGCAGCCATCGCCCGGGTCGTCCCTCCACGCTGGCCCAGCCCCACGGAGCAAAGGGGATGGGGACAGGGACAGGAGCCCTCAGCTCGGGGGCCTGACAGTGCCCGGACCCCAGCCCCTGCCTCGCGCAGCTTTCCAGCACCCCGCACGGGGGGATGAGCTGGAGAGATGCCGGGAGCCCAGACGAGCCCCAGGCTCGCAGGAGGAGAGGAGCAGCCCGAGGAAGGATTGTGCCCCCGGCGTTTGGTTGTTCTGCACTGGGCCAAGCGGCTCCATTTGCAGCCAGAGGGACTATTCCCTTTGCGCAGGCAGGTCAGAGAAAGTCACGGTTCGGCCTCCTGCAACCCTGCGTCCCCAGCCATGCCGAGCGCGGCGCTCCGCGCGTCCCCTGCAGACGCCGGGCATCGCGCAGCGCGTACAGGCCCAGGAAACCGCCTTGACCGGTGCCGACTACCAGCCTGGCCCCGTTCCTCTGCTCCAACCAAACTGTTTTCTAAATCCTGCCTTTTGTTTCCCTTCCCGAGCGCTCCTGCGCCCATGTGCGCGCACGCAGAGGCGCGTTACCGACGCGGCGACCTTCATCGCAGGCCGCGGCGGTGTTCACACAGGCATTACAAGCACCGAGGTTTATAACCCAGAAAATCTGCACCATAAAGGTCTCTACAGAGCCGGGGGAAGGGGCGGTCCGGCCTGCCCGGAGTTGCTTTCATTCCATTGTGCCTTTTCAGCGTTGCATTAACGAAGCCGAAGGAGCGGGATTTTTAATGGCTCCAAGGGAACAAAGCCGGGACGTTCTGCCCGGCTTCATTACAGAATCATCTGCGAGGCTCCAGGAACATTTCCCACTAATTATCATAAATAGCCGAAAAAAATCTTTCACCGGGGAAGCAGGTTGCATCTGCCCCTCCGTGTCCCCTCACCTCCGGCCCCAAAGGCGCGACACTCCCCCGTACAACGCGGGGACTTTATCATCTCCCTGCGCGCGCACGGGCTGCTAAAGAAATACAAACAGGCCGCAGATTAACATCGCCCGCCCGCACCCTGAACAAATAGCCGGCTTCCGCCCCGCCGGCCGCCCGCTCCCGTGGCAGGGCCCGCCGCGGAAATCTGGGGGCAGCGGAAAGGGCCGCGAGCGCGGAAGAGATGCCCCGGGGCCGTGGCGGGGAGCGCGTGCACCGGGCAAGAGGCGCAAAGCAGGGCTTCGAGCCCAGGCAGCTCTGCGAGCCATCCCACGCACGCGGCCTGGTCTCCTCCCGCCCAGCCCAGCCCAGCCGAGCGTCCCCCTGCTTCGCGGACGGGCAGTGGCAGTAGAGACAGGAACAACAAACAGCCCCAAGGGACTTTGGGGATCCCCCCCAGCCAGGCGCCAGCCGCAGGGCAGAGTCTCCCCGAGCCACTGCCATGGATGCTGCTTTCATTGAAGGACCGGCGGATACCCAGTGGGAGAGCAGCAAGGGCAAAGGCTGAGCGGGTTCGGCAGGGCTGGCTCCGGATGCCAGCTGGTGCACACCAGCGCCGCGACTTGCCCCAGCCAAGGATGGGCTCAGCAGGGAGGGCCGGCAGCCAGAGCCAGGAGCCTGCAAGGGAGGTCGCTGCACTCAGGGCCTGGCCATGCTGGGGTCAGAGCAGGGGGATGCCCCTGCCAGCCCCGGGCCCGCGCCGAGCCGCGAGGACAGGCTGGCACCACCATCACGCTGCTACCGAGAGGCCAGCGGGGCAAGGGTGGGCCTTTGGGCCGTCTACGTTCTCAGGTGGGCAGATCCCACAGAGACGCCGGGGCCGGACGGTGACCTCGGGGCATGCACCCGAGCCAGGCGGGTCCCTGCGCCCGTCGGCACTGGAGTCGGGAGGAGCTCGTGCCCCACCGGGGCAGGCGGCACAGAGGCGGGGGGCTGCGGCTGCGCCTGGCGACGGAGCTGGCATGCTTCGCGCGCGGCAGGAGAGAGCGCAGGAAGCAGCCCCGCTCGCTTGCGGCTTTGCCTCGTAACAGCTGCCGAAGAGCTGTTGCTCGGCTGTAGCTCAGGGGCCAGGTGCTTTTCCCAGCCAGGGACCCTTGCCGGCCCTTCCCATTCCCATGTCCCTCCGTCCCATCCCCACATGCTCGGCCCGTGCAGCCCCTGGGGCATGATGCAAGGGCTGGACAGATGCCCCCCGGAAGCCCACGGCCGCAACCGGCCCCGTAAGCATCATGCCCACCCTGCAGCCACGCGGTGCGGCCTGGCAGCCTGGTACCTGCACCAGCGCCCCCGCCCCCACCCAGCACATCTGCGCTCAATCGTTATCAGCTTGTTAGCAGCCCCCCGAGAGGAAGCCGAGGCCGGGGGCGGCGAGCAGGTCCCGGCAGCGGGGAGTGGGTGGGTATTAGCGTGGCACAGGCCCTGGTTATCTCGCCTCTCCACGCGCAGGTGTTGAGCCCCCCAGGATCAGCCACAAGAAAGGCCCCTCATCACGTCAGAGCGGCTGCCTTCCTGCCCGCCCCGGGGCACGGCGCCGGCGGGGACGCGGAGACGGCCCCACAGCAGGAAGCGAGCGGGGGCAGGAGCCGACCGCCAGGCCTGCCAGCGACACGATGCCTGTTCACGCTCAAAGTCCGATCCGAGGGAGGCCGAGCAGGCAGGGGGTGGCTGCAGCAGGGCCCCGGGTGCAGCACAGGGACCCGGACATAAAGGACCGGCCTTGTCATACGTGAGAGCTGGGGTTGTCATGTCACGCGCTCGCCTGGCACCACGGGCCGGGACTGCGAGGGAAACACATCAACTCTTGCAAGACTTGCAAGGGGGTGAAAGCCGGCAACACGGAGGTCTGTGGAAGAGCACACGGGGGATGTGTCCCCTCGAGGCCAGTCTGCACGGACGGAATTAGACCCCGTGTCTGCACCCGGGGGGTTACAGGCAGCCCACACACAAAAGGAAAGCAAAGCAGTTGCACCGCTCATACAGCAACCTCATCTAGGCTCTCCGAGCGATCCGAACCTCTTCTGTCAGCCGCCAGCGTGCGTCTACATGTGTGTTAATGCACTTTCGTTAATGCGTATTAAATCTGGTACCTCCATTGTGAGGTACTAGGAAAATGCACATTAGTCTCTTAAGGTGCATTAACTAAAAAGCATAGTTTTTAAGTGATTCTTAAATGTACATTAACCTGTTTTAATGCACATTAGCTAAATAGCATGCTTTAGTGATGCTTTAATGCGCATTAAAATAGGCTAATTAAAGTGCATGCATAGATATGCCCAAAAGAAATGCTACTGGGGTCCTCACAACGGCAGCGTCACCACTAAGGACTGCCAGCAAACCTGCAAGCACAGCCCCTCGCACGTCCCTTTGGCCCTGGCCGGAGCCAGAGTCACCAAAGTGACTGCACACGTCGGACATCCGCGAGCAGGAGTCACCCAGACTGGACGTCAGCGGAGTCAGGCGAGGCCTCGGCTGTCGGTCCAGGAGGGATTGCAGCCGAGCTCGCTGGCTGGGCCCATCCAAACCCGCTGCTCCCAAGAGGCTGCGACGTGCAACGATTTAGAAAGGGGATTTTCTCTTTTTCAGAGGGGGGATTTAGAGAGGAAGGTGTTTCCTCCCCGCAGGGAAGCTCAGCCCCAGGGTCACGCACAGCTGTCTGAACTCAGCGTAAGACGAAGCGCAGGAAATCCCTGCAGGAGATTACAAGAAGAAAGACCCCGGGATCAAAGCATTCACCTGGCTGGCGTGTGACGGGGCAGAGGCTGCAAGACCAGGAAAGCATCTGTGTGCATGTGTGCTGCGGGGAACGGAGCCAGCCTGAGAGCTTAATGACAGGCGCCCGCCTCGGCCTGTCTGGGAGCACAACGAGGGAGGGAGACACTGAGATAACGAGCCCGGTGCCCCCATGCCAGCAGAGGTGGGAAGGGGCTCCGCGCAGGCCTGGCCCCCTGGCATCCACAGGCTAATAAGAGGATGGAGAGCTGCAGCCTGAGACGTCTGGGCTGCTGCCTGCCCAGCACCCGCCCGGGCAAAGGCGCTTTGGAAACAAGGGGAAAGAGGGGTGCAAAAGGAGGAAGTTTTTTTGCTGGTTTCTTTTTTTTTTTTTTTTAAAGGAAATTTGTGCATCTCCCAGGTCAAATTAGCAAATCAGCCAGATCAGCTCCAAATCCTATGAATGGTTTAAGAACCAGATGTGGCCCTACTACCTGCCAGGGGAAATCCCACGACCACCCATGACCGAGGTAATGCAATTCAAATGGCGCTGCGTGGTGGAGGGTGCACCCTCATCTGCTTGCGGACGGGACAAGGTACAAGAGCCTCATCGCTCGCCTCCCACTTCCACTTCCAGCCGGAGGATCTCAGCTATGCACAACTTCATGGAAATGGGGACGACTCCTTAGCTTGCTCCTGCGGCCGGTGGCTGAGGGCAAGCGGGACTTGGGGGTGTCCAAACCCTAAGCCTCCAGGCACAGGATGCCTACCATAGGATGTGGAGGTATCTGAAGCCCCAGGCTGAAAAGTTTGAGGTGGAGGATACTTGCTGGTAGTAGGGCAAAAGGAGGAAGATTTTATTTTTGTAAAAATATACGTCTTTATATATATAGATGCACCTTCTAGTCACTGTTCATCACCTCCTTCACCCACCATAGGAACCCGCACACCTGTTGTAATATCTGCACCTGCAGAAAGGTGCTCTCGCACACCCGTCTGCAAAGCATCGTCTCCCTCCACCCCCGTCTCTTCGTCCAGTTCCCAAATACAGGGTTTAAAACTCAGTTCATTCGCTGTCGCTTTTGCTGGAAGACCCGCTGCGGCCGTCCTCGTCACTGTCTTCCGATCCGGCTGCCTCGCCGTCCGTTTCCCCGCTAGGGAGGTCTTGTGAGATCCTGTGCCAGGTGGGTTTGGCTGCATGCGGCCCATCCTCGCTACTGATGTCTGGTATAAGACTGGAGTTTGCTCAAAGCCATTTTAACACGGTCTACCACCTCGAGGTCCGTGTGTCTACATCAGGAGGTTCCTGGACTTGCACGGGGCGCTCCTGACGCACGACACGAGCTGATCGAAGTGGGCCAACGGGCTCCGCAGGCGTTGAGTCGGGTGTCCGTACAGCATCACCTCTCTTGACAGCTGTCTGAGCCACCACTGCTTCACGGAGCCACTTTACCTCCTGGGTGTCCAAGCAGAGCCGTAGGAGGTGGTTGATGGTCTCTGTGGCACCTTGGCAGATTGCCCTTGGGCAGCTCGGTCTCCCCGGTTGCCCCCCTCTATGTCCAGGTCATCCCGTTCAGGTCTCAGTGGTCTTTACGCTGGTCCTCGTGGAAGACGCCTTCCCACACAGCAACAGGATGATGTCCTGGAGCAGAAGGCAAGACCCAGCCCAGCTGCACCATGGCCCCGCCAGCTGCACTCGCCACCGCAGAGCTGGCCAGCAGGCGCCACGCCGGTCCTGCCGAATGCAACTCCGACCCACCCCCGTAATCCCCACTGCCCCTCTCCGGGGCAGGGGGGCTGGGGCCACACTGGGGCTCCCGGGCACAGCGCGCAACCTGCCCTGCCAGCTGCTCCAGCCGCCCCCAAGCCGGTGCCGGCTGGGCTGGGGCGCTCAGTGTCGCCGGCTGTGTTGCAGGGCCATCTAGTGACTCCAGCTCGGAAGAGCTGCCGGGAGCTGGATGCCGGCTGTGGGTTTTGCAGATGAGACTGGGGCTGGGAGATGAGACACGAGCTTGTCTGTCTTGACTGGGCTCAGCGAGGACCATGCCGGACCCTCATCTCCCACACGCGCTCACCGGCGCCATCAAGGCAGCTCCCAGCCCCACGCATCGCGCAGGTGGGCCACGAGTGGAGCAGGACCGGGACAGCCCAACCAGGCCCTGGCCTGCGACGGGCGCAGGGTCGGCCTTACCTGGGCATTGCCTGTGGACAGAGAGCGAGGAAGGGAGTGCAGCAGGGCGAGGACAGACACGCGGGCAGCCACCCGCTCCGGCACGGGGAGCCTGACTAGTGCCGGGTGCGACAGGACCCCAACTCAGCCCAGGCACCCGCGGGATGCCAGTTCCCCGCGGGGCAAGACACCCAGTGACAGCACAGCTACATTTAGGGGTAAAAACAACAACTTTAATAATTAGGGAAAACCTTGCCAGGGAACTGGGGAAGACAGAACACAACATACGTGTTTGAAATGCACCATCTCCTAATGCTTTTCCCTCTCCCTTGGCCAAGACTTACTTCTTGGCCCCGACTGGCTCCAGCCAGCCCTCGCCGTCTCTGCAGCAAACTCCCCCTCATCCCCGGAGATCTCCCCTTCCCTCGGTAGCTGCCTCTGCCCACGGCTCCGGGCCTCACTGTTGCAGGGATGCAGCAGCCGCGTGGCCTACGGCGTTGCTCGCCTGGGCTGCACATTCACCAGCTTCACAGGCGCCGGGGGCGGCTCTTTCGGGTGCGTGGCTTGGTAGAGCAGGTGCACAAACGTCACCAGGCAGACGGTGCAGCATGTTTCGATGACCAGCATCGCGAGGTACAGGACCAAGGACACCTGGCAGTACCTGTACCTGGAACTCAGAGCGACGCCCCAGGCATGCAGTCGCGACGGGAGTGGCGGCGTGGCGGCAGGGCGGCGCGGGGCCGAGGTTGGCACAGGGGTAGTGAAGGCAGAAGGCCCCCAGACCGTGCTGTTGGCCGCAGGCAGGCGGCTGGTGGTTGCCAGCGGTGAAGTCGCAGACGAGGCGTACACTTTGGCAGTGGGCGTGGGCAGGGACAGTTCGGAGCTGGGGGGCACTGTGGACCGCTCCGGAGTGCCTTCAGTCGTGGTGCTCAGCGCGACGCATGCCGTGGTGGGCACGAGTGTCACTGGAACACATGTGCTACCAGAGACACAGGTGTCCTCCAGGGTGGTGGCCTCCCACATGGTGTTGGGCAATGCTGTGCTCACTGCCAATGTGGTGGCAGGTGCCATGGTCGGTGTTTGCAAGGTGGTGGGTGCTGCTGGGGAACTGGGCTCTGGTGAGGTGGATGCTGGCATAGCTGGTGCTGCTGTGGTAGTCGGCTCTGGTGTGGTGGGTGCTGCCACGGTGGTGGGCTCTGCCGTGGTTGGTGCTGTTGTGACAGGGGTTTCTGGCATGGTGGAGGGTTCCATTGTGGTGGGTGCCAACGTGGTGGGGGGCTCCGCTGTGGTGGGTGCTGCTGTGGTTGGTGGCAATGTGGTGGGGGGCTCCACAGTGGTGGGTGCTGCTGTGATTGGTGGCAATGTGGTGGGGGGCTCTGCTGTGGTGGGTGCAGCCGTGGATGGTGTCAATGCGGTGATGGGTGCTGCTGTGGTGGGTGCGGCTGTGGTGGGTGCCAACGTGGTGGGGGGCTCTGCTGTGGTGGGTGCTGCTGTGGTTGGTGGCAATGTGGTGGGGGGCTCCGCGGTGGTGGGTGCTGCCGTGGTGGGGGGCTCCAGCATGGTGGTGGAG
>NW_017728995.1:36053974-36059064 GCF_001723915.1 Gavialis gangeticus
GTGGTGGGTGCCAACGTGGTGGGGGGCTCTGCTGTGGTGGGTGCTGCTGTGGTTGGTGGCAATGTGGTGGGGGGCTCCGCGGTGGTGGGTGCTGCCGTGGTGGGGGGCTCCAGCATGGTGGTGGAGTGCATCGTGGTGGTTGCAGCTGTGGATGGTGCCAGAGACACGGGGACAGAGGTAGATGAAGACAACGTGGTCGGGGCCGTGGATCCGGGCACCGTGCTCAAGCAGACGAGCTGGTCTTCTCCCAGCAAGTCGATGACTTCCCCTTGCAGCGTGTCGGGGCTTTCACACCGCACTTGCGACACCTCCTTCACCTTGTCCTTGTTGGCTTGCATCCAGCTGTGCAGGCCACGCAGGTGACAGTCACAGCGCCATGGGTTCCCGCTCAGGTACACGGCACGCAGCTGCCCCAGGGCCTGCAGGAGCCCCGCGGGAACGCTCTGCAGCTGGTTCTTGCGCATGCTGAGCGTGCGCAGCTGGGGCAGGGAGGCCAGGTCCCCGTGGTCCAGGGAGGAGAGCTTGTTGGCATCCAGGCTGAGCTCCGTGAGTGCAGCCAGCCCGGCAAACGTGGCCTGCGGCAGGGCCTCCAGCTGGTTGTGGGACAAGACGAGTTTGGTGAGAGAAGGGAGGTTGGCAAAGATCCCGTGGGGCAGAGACCTCAACTTGTTGCTGCCCAGGTCCAGCTCTCGGAGCTGCGGCATGGCCCCAAACAAGCGCTCCGGGAGCACACCGAGCTGGTTAGACCCCAGCCTCAGCTGCCGCAGGTTGCCCAGACCAGAGAAAGCCTCGCTGGGAAGACTCTCGAGCTGGTTCCCATCCAGGAAGAGCTTCTCCAGCAGCGACAGCTTCTCCAGGAGCCTGGAGGGCAGCACCTTGATCTTGTTCTTGCTCAGACTGAGCTCCTTGAGCTCTGCCTGGTTGTCCAGCATCCCGTCCGGCAGCTCCTGCAGCCCGTTCTCGAAGAGCCGGAGAACCCGGAGCCGAGGGAGCTTGGCAAAGGCGTCCGGGGGCAGTGCCTGGAGCTTGTTTCTCGCCAGGTGCAGCAAGGTGAGCTTGGCCAGAGCGTCGAAGATGCCCGGCGGGAGAGAAGAGATTTCATTGTTGTGCAAGAAGAGATCGCCCAGGCTCCCCAAGTCGTCAAACAGCCCCTTGGGGATCTGCTGCACCCGGCTGTCCCGCAGGTCCAGACTCCACAGGCTCGCCAGCTGCCTGAAGACCCCCGCGGGCACGTCCCCCAGCGTGGCCCCAGAGATCTCCAGCTCCTGCAGCTTCCCCAGCTTATCAAAGGCTCCCACCTCCACGGTCTGCACCTTTGTGTTGACGAACAAGATTTTGAGCAGGTCGGGCATGTTCCTGAAAGCCCCTTCCCTCACGGCCGTGATGCTGGTGCGCAGGAAGATCATTTCAGAAATGCCGGGCTTGGCGACGGCGGGGACCTCATGGACGTCGTTCTTCGCGCCCATGTAGACAGCCTGGAAATCCTTGGGGGTGTCGTACTCAGCATCTCCCAGGCTCTTCCCAGCCAGGAGGGAGAGGAGGAGGAGGAAGAAAAGCCACGGCCAGGGCATGGTGCTGAAAGACAAGACGGGTCGGCCCATTACTCCGCACGAAACGGTGCGTCCCCCACGCGCCGCACACTCAGGACCAGGCTTCTCGGGGCCGTTCCCGCAGGGTCGGCCCTCGGGGCCACTGCGCTGTCTGCTCTGCTTTCCCATGCCACGTTGGCACCAACAGCTGCTCTGCTTTCTGCTCCTTGCCCTGTGCTCCTGGCCCATCTGCTGCTCTGCTTTCTGCTCCCCGCCCTGTGCTCAAGAGATCCTGGGTAGAGACTGTGCCCCCTTTGACAGAGGAAGGCAAAACCCCCGGGCTGCACCGATCTGACCCGGGGCTAAAATTCCTTCCTGACCCCAAATCTGGCGCCGGTCTGACCCTGAGCAAAGGGCCAGGACCCTCCGGCCTGGCCTGGGCACAGCCTGGTGCAAGTCCCAGCCTGGGCTGCTGCAACCCCCAGTGCCTCTGGGGAGGCTCAGAAACTCCCTGACACCAGGAAAAGAAAAAGGGTGCAAGGGTGGGAGCAACCAGCCAAGCCCGGAAGCCGGGGACATCTGCACGGCAGAGCACGGGCATCGCTGCACCCGGACCACCCCTGGCCAGGGTCTGTGCAACCTCTCCTCAACCCCCCGCAACGGGGAGTCTGCAGCTCCCCGCGCATCTGCCCAGGCCCCGGCGGCAGCATCCCCTTCCAGCTGCCAGAGCCTGATAACGTGGGCCACGCCACGCAGAGCTTAGCACAGCAGCACACAGAAACCGCAAGGACGCAGCGATACGCCGAGTCCGGCACCGCACCCGCAGGGCCCGGGGGGGACGCGGGGCACCAGGACGTGTGGCCTGCGAGGGGGCTTGCACTGCTGGGGAAGGCAGACCCTCGGGGAGGAGCATGGGCAGGAGTCCCCACGGCAGGGCCCCCAAACCCCTGCAGCCCATGGCCTGAGCAGCTGAGTGACCCCCGTGCCCTGCTCCTGCCACCCCTAGAGCACCAGGGAGCGAGGGCCCAGGCCCCAGGGCCCGTCCCCGGCAGGGACACGGCCCCCTTACCTGGCCGAGCGGCCACGCCAGCGCAGCCCGGAGCTGTCCTCGCTGTCCTGGGCCCGAGTGAGCAAGCGATGGAGCCAGGAGCCTCCCTTCCACCCCCCGCCTGGGCCAGCTGCCATGGGTGGGTGCCAGGGCTGCAGGGGGAGATAAGGCTGGAGGGTCTCACGTGGTCCATGGGGGGGGTCTGAGCAGCCCGGGGCAGCTCCCAGGCTCTGTCCACAGGCGCAGAGGCCTCCACGCAGACCCCTGACCCCCGGGGCTCAGCGGGTGTGTGGCAAGTGGGTGCAGGAGCTGGTCAGTGGGACCCTGGGCAGGGGGCGGTGGGGGAACTGCAGCCAGGCACCCTCGTGGGGGCTGTGCCGAGGCGTGGGTGCCAGGAATGAGGGGGCACAGGAGAGCAGGGCAACCCCCATCGCAGCTCCAGGGATGGGCAGGAGGCGGGGTCTGAGCACGGAGGGAAGTTCAGGACAGGGGGTCCCTGCTCCCCCAGGACCGCAGCCCGACCCCTGGAACCGGGGGGCAGCCGAGGGGGCCGGGCCAGGGGGCCCGTGTCCGGGTTCAGGGCAGCATCTGCCCACAGGAGGGGCCGGGGAAGGTACCGCCAGGGCAGACACAGGCAGGAGGGAGCTGCAGGCTCCGCAGGCTGGGGTGCAACCGAGCCGGGAGCTGTGGGGGGAAGCTTCAGCTGGCTGCAGGTGGGTGCGTGTGTGTGCATGCGTGCACATGTGTCTGAGTGCACATGCATGTCTGTGTGCACATCTGAGTGGACATGTGCATGTCCATGTGTGCGCCCATGTGCGGGTGTGTCTGTGCACACATCTGTGTGCCCATGTACATCAGAGTGCCCATGTGTGCATGTGTCTGTGCGCCCATGCATGTGCACATGCTTGTTCATGGGTGCATGTCTGTGTGCAAATGTATGTCCATGCATGTGCATACATGTCCATGTGCACATCTGTGTGCTCATGCATGTGTGCATGCATGTCCGTGTGCACGTCTGTACCCATACATGTACATGTCTGTGTGTGTGCCTGTGTCTGAGTGCGCACGTGTGTCTTTGTGTGCATGTCTGAGTGTGCATATGTCTTCATGCTTGTCTGTGTGTGTACACATGCGAGCGCGCACGTGTGCCTGCAAGCTTGTCCTTCCCCAGGCACCACACCAGTGCTCCTACAGCACTTGGGGAAGGATGAACAAGTGCACACCTATGTACATGGACACACACACACAGACACCTAGAGACATGCACACTCCTACACGCACACACACATATAGACACATGGCCCTGGCTGCCAGTCAGGAAACTGAGGCACGGGCAGGCCGAGGCAGTGGCTGCACCGGGTGCCCTGGGGAGGTCCCAGCCCGGCTCCACGTGCTTCCAAGCAGCCACGGCACAGCCTGGGTCCCTGGTGCCCCCTTGCCCCAGCACTTCTCCCCCCTGCTCCCGGCTGGTCTGAGGCCAGCATCCCAGGCAGCAGGAGCAGGGTCAGGTCTGGGCCCTGGCCCAGCCACGCTGCCTGGCACACAGGCACACGACGCTGCCTTGAGGCACCAGGACCCGGGGGCCCAAGACTGGCCGGCCTTGTGCCCTTCCACCCCGCTCCAGATCAGCCCCCGGGGAGCACCGGGGCAAGGCCCTGTGACAGCCCACGGGCCAGGGCCCAGCACGCTCTGCCACAGCTCCACGGGCCTACACCCATCCCAGCCACGGCGTGTCCCCAGCCCCCGTGGCCATGGCTGGAGCAGAGTCCAGTAGGAGCACAGTCCCAGCCCTGGGGCTGGGGGCAGCAGGACAGGCACTGACTGGCGAGCAAGGGGGATCTGGGGCAGGGAGCCCAGCAGGGCAGGGCACTTGTGTCACGTGCGGTGGGTTGCACGCCTGGGGCCTGACTTGTGCAGCAGGACTGGAGAAGGGGCTGGACACGCACTATTGACCAGGGAGCGAGGGGCACAAGTACTGCCTGGACCTGCACTGCTGGAGGCTGCAAGGGAGAGAGGAACAGGGGAAAACCCTGCTCAGACCCATTCACTCCCCACTTAGCAGATGCTCTCCACTGCCGTGGGGGACAGGAGCCTGGGCAAGACGGATGGAGGGCCCAACCCCGTCCCCGTCCCTGGCAACTCTTTAGTTCCTAGCAGCTCAGACTGCCCATGCCGCAGCTCCCAGCCGAGCCAGTGCCAGGTGGGCTCGCTCTGGCAGGAGCTGGTGGGCGAAGGGCCGTCCGTGGGGGGTGGGGGAGGACAGCATGTCACTTGTAGGCCTGTCGCACACAGGCCTCAGCCCTGGGGAGCACAGTGCGTGGACGCGGCCCCAGAAGGCAACCCCAAAGCCTGTTCGAGGCAGGGAGGGCTAAAGCATCAGCAGCTGCTCTGCCCAGTCCAGCGCAAGCCTCAGGGCCCCAGACAAGATGCTGGAGGGGGCAGTTTTATAGTTTCATAGTTTCTAGGGTCGGAAGGGACCTGAGCAGATCATCTAGTCCGACCCCCTGCCATGG
>NW_017728995.1:36059843-36063202 GCF_001723915.1 Gavialis gangeticus
TCAGACCTGGCTGACTGCTCTTCCCAGCAGATGTCTGGGAAATTCAGGTCCCCCATGACTACCACATCCCTAGCTTTTACTACCTCAGTGAGCTGACCCAAGAATTCCTGGTCAAGCTCCTCTGCTTGGCTAGGGGGTCTATAGTAGACTCCCACCAATAGGTCCCTTTCCCCTCTTCTGCCTTGAACCCTAACCCAAAGCACCTCAGAGTGCTTCTCCCCTGACTCTTTACTAATTAGCGAGGACGTGTATTCCTCCTTGATGTAGAGTGCCACTCCCCCCCCTCTTTCCTATCCTGTCCCTCCTGTACAGCCTATAGCCCTCGACATTCACCGCCCAATCATGCTTGGAGTTGGGGATGGGCTGCCTGCCGGGGTGTGGGACCCTTCCCCTTGGGGTGGCGGTGGGGGAGCGCTGAGCTATGCTGCTCCCGGCCCCCCACGCAGGCCTGGGCTGGGGGCTCCCTCGCAGGTGGCAGGAATGAAACCCAGCGCAGCTCAAACCCAGACCCCAGCCGAGCCCTGCACCGTGGGCCCAGCAGGTCCCCCAGCCCCAGCCCAGAGCCGCGGTGCCAGGCAGGGGTGGGAAGTGCCTGCTGTGGCCAGGCCCAGGCAGCCACCAGGACCCAAGCGGGTCCGGCTGAGAACCCCACTGAGGGGTCAAATTGGGACTGGGGAGATCCCCAGGTTTGTAGACCCACACTGGTCAGTAAATCTTGCTACAGAGCAGGGCTGAGTGACAGCACAAGACCCCCCAAATGCCCCTGTCTCACCGTGCCCTGCCCTGGCCTCGTGTCCATCCGGCCAGGGTGCTGGGTGCTTCCACAGGCCTCTGTTCCCATACGAGGGCCTTGCTGCAGCCTCAGGCCAAGACTCCAGCATCAAGCCCAGACCTGGGTGGGCTACAGCCAGTCTTTTAAAACCAGCCAAGTTGCAGAAATAACCGAGGTGACGGACCGACCGGCCAGGCAGCTGAAAGAACACACGAGGCAAGACTCAAACCTGAACAGCTTGCGAATGAGCGTGGCTTTTTTATGAAGAGCAGCAATTACAGCATTTGCACAGAAAGTGCAACCCCATGCAGACTCTAGGACGAGGGGCTGATCTGCGCCGGGGAAGCTTTCACGTGCCGTGGGGGAACAGCAGATGATGGGCAGTAACGGCGGAGCCCCTGCCCGCTCTTAGCAAACTGGGCTGTTTGTCTGAACTTCACTTTGCTGGTGCTCCTCATCCAGACTCCCGGGGTGCTGCTGTTATATGGGTGCAGGGTGTCAGCATCTCGCACACCCATGCACCCATGCTCCTGCTCTGCATCCCGAGCTGGTATCTCACCGAGCACAACAGTGGCACTCGGGTCTGCCACAAGCAAGCGGCTGCCAGGCCTGGCGGCGAGTTGCCCAGTCCCCTCCGCGGCTGGAACAACAACTCGTGCCCAAGGGGCTCAGACACTGGCGTCAAAGCACCCATTCCCACAGCCCCTCGATGGCTCTCACGTACAGAGTAGCAGCTCTCAGGTGCAGTATTGTGCTAAGCAAGTTT
The DNA here is from genome assembly GCF_001723915.1 of Gavialis gangeticus. Classification (NCBI taxonomy): domain Eukaryota; kingdom Metazoa; phylum Chordata; order Crocodylia; family Gavialidae; genus Gavialis; species Gavialis gangeticus. Next base: position 36,061,382 of record NW_017728995.1, read on the forward strand.
GGGTAACGAAGGCAAAGCCTCACACCGTGATGGCAACACAGCTCCCCTTCTGGCCCTGGAGGCTGTGCAGGGCCCTTTGCAATAGTTAAGGGGAGGCTGCAGGATCAAGAGGCTGGGAGCCAGGATAAAAGGCCCTATTGCCCCCCACGCCCAGCTGGGCTGGGCAAGAAGGTACAAGACCCTCCTCCTCCCCTCCGGCCTGCAGCACACAAGCCCAGTCGCTGGTAAGAAGCTAACAGCTCATTCCAGACCCTGGAGCAACATAACCTTTGGAAGGGACCAAGAGCCCTTTCTTTCTACACAAATACAACAAGGGGGACACCTGGCTCGATGGCAGCTCTATGGAAGAGGACTTGGGAGCCTTGGTAGATCACAGACTCAACAGGAGTTTGCAGTGAGGCAGCTGCACAAAAGGCAAACGGGGTTTGGAGCTGCATCAATAAATAGCATTAGATGCAAGACCCGGAGGTGATGGGGACTCCGTGTTCGGCACGGGTCAGGCCTCATCTGGATACTGTGTGTGGTTCTGGGCTCCATGTTTTAAAAGGGATGTGGAGAAGTTACAGAGGGTCCAGAGGCAGCAACTCAGGTGATCAAGGGCTTGGAAGGCAAGTCACGGGAGAGGCTGAAGGAGCTGGGCATAATCAACCGACCGTGTCCTTCTATCAACATGACAGAAGTCTTCAGGTACCTGAAGGTCTGCTGTAAAGAAGAGGGAAAGCACCTTGCTGCAGAGAGGAGGACGTGCACCAATGTCTGGAAGTTGCAGCAAAGTTTAGATCAGAAAAACCTCACTGTCGGAGCTGGGAGGTGGTGGAATAGATGCTCAGGGAAGGGGTGGGCTCCCCATCACTGGAGGTGTCAAGAAGAGGTTGGACAGGCACTGGTCGGGGTAACCTAGGTGCAGTGATGTCTGTGTTGTGCCTTGGGGACTTCCCACACTTCTGGGCTTTGCTGTTTGTCCCTCACTCCCCAACACACACACCATGCTCCATGTGTCACAGGGTCTTTAAGTCTCCCGCAGAGATGGGTGCTGGGTGCTGGCTGCAGCCCTGGCTGGGGATGGGCTGTGCCATTGCTCCTGCTGGGACAAAAGCCAGAGGTTCCTGGCTAGGGGGTCTTGCCCTTCTGCTCAGGGTCAGACTGATGCCATATTTGGGGTCAGGAAGGAATTTTACCCCCTGGTCAGACTGGTATGGACTAGTGGGGGTTTTACCTCCCTCTGTGGTGGGGGGCACAGCTCTTACCTGGGACCTCATGAACGTGTATTGACAACACTTCAGATACAGAGCACTGGCTGCAGGGGTTCCCCTGCTTTACCTGTGGCAGGTTGGTCTGCATTGCACCATGGTGGACAGTAGGCTTACGTAGAGTTCAGATTATGCTTTACCTGGGGTGCTTTGGACAGGGCTGATCCTGCCTCAGGCAAGGGGCTGGACTAGATGCAACTCTGGAGGGCCCTTCCAGGTCCATGGCTCTAGGATTCCCAGCTCCCCGAGCACTCTGCAGTGGGCCAAAGTGAAATACTGTCATTAAAGCAGGTCAGTTGCAACTACCTATGGAAAATGGTGTAAGCAGCACAAGGAAATGCCTGTTCTGCATATGCAGTGCTGAGCAGAAGGTACACACACACGTTTGGAGTCATCATTGACTCCAAGATGAACATGGGTCGGCAGTGTGGGGATGCAGTCAGGAAGGCCGACCGCACCTTGTCCTGCATCCACAGATGCATCTCGAGCAGGTCCAAGGAGGTGATCCTCCCCCTCTGTGCGGCACTGGTCAGGCCACAGCTGGAGTACTGCGTCCAGTTCTGGGTGCCGC
>NW_017728995.1:36068202-36071379 GCF_001723915.1 Gavialis gangeticus
GGGTCTGGGACCAACTTCCACGGGAGGTGGTGCAGGCTCCCACCCTGGGGGTTTTTAAGAAGAGGTTAGATGAACACCTTGCTGGGGTCGTTTGACCCCAGTACTCTTTCCTGCCATGGCAGGGGGTCGGACTAGATGATCTGCTCAGGTCCCTTCCGACCCTAGAAACTATGAAACTATGTCCCCTGTTCAGTGTTGGCTGTGCAGGATGTGCAACACAGCACTGGTGCAATTCACAGGGTCATCTAAACTGTGAAGACAGGAATGCAACAAATCCTCCATGCTGCGCAGGTGCCTGGCTCCTCACCTGTATTCCTAATGAGGAATAATTCTGACCAGTTCAACAGACTGGACAGAGGTGTTGCTACAATGCAAAAGCCACCCTACGTTACCAGCCATGTACAAGGTGGTCCCAGTGGCTACAGCTTGTACCGCTAAAGCCAAAACATAAAGGCACAAATACATTTGACAACGAGGAACTGTGAGGTCAAAACCCGGCTGAGAGCTGCGGCGGTCCTGTGGTCTTGTGTACGAAGGGGAAGGCCTTGCAATCATCTCTCCCATACCGGGGATGCCTACCACCATGCTGCCTGGGGGTCGGGTGGGATTCTCCATAGGATAAAACCCTGACTGATCTATCTCTTCACCACTGGAAAAAGAATAGTAGAGAAATTCAGTATTAACTAGCAGAGACAAACGGGAGTGTGTGGGGGGCACAGCAGCAGTGCTGGGCCTTGGAGAGGACGTCGCAGGAGGAGACGAGGCCTGTGAGTGAGACAAGCTCTCAGAGGCGAGGTGCGCGAGGGCTGTGGTGGACAGGCAGAGGACATGTTGATCCAGGGTCAAGAGAGACGAGTTCTGGAGGGCGAACGGGCTGTCACAGGTGACCAACCTGCCTCTCTTTACCAAGTCCACGTTCTTTTGGAGCCACCCTGCAAGTCCACTTATGTGGCAGCTGCATTTCCAGGGGTTGCTGTCAAGCCAGACCTCTTGGAGCTGGGGTAAGGACATAAAGAAGTCTCCGGGAAGGGACTGCAGCCTGGTACTATTCAGGTAAATTTTCTGAAGTTTGCTGAGATGGTGGAAGAGGTTTCCAGGAAGAACTGCAATCGGGTTGCCATGAAGGGAAATCTCCTGCACGCTCCGAAGGCTCCGGAAGAGGCTGCCTGGCAGACGAGAAATGTTGTTAGTATGCAGGGACAGGCTGACCAGGTCCTCGAGACCACTGAACACGTTGCCTGGGAGAATGGTGAGCTCGGGGTTTAAACTCAGCACCAGGAGCTCCAGATTTGTCAGGTTACTGAAGACACAGTCTGGGAGGGTCGGGAGTTGAGTTTCATATAACCACAGACTCTGAAGCTGCCTCATTTCTCCAAACAGTATTTCTGGAAGGGATCCCAGCGGATTCCTATGCAAGGTCAGAGTAGTCAAATTGTTTAGATGCAGAAAAAGCCCGTGAGGCAGGGACTGCAGGTTGTTTCTGGAAAGCATTAGTGATTTCAGTTTAAGGAGACAGTGAAAGGCACCAGGGGCGATGGACTGAATATTATTTCCATACAGGTGGAGTTCCACCAGCTCCCCGAGGTTATCAAACACGTCGGCGTCTATTGAAGTCAGCCTGTTCGTATACAGAAACAGCTTCTCCAGCTTGGTTAACTTGCTAAATATATTTCTAGGCAGGACTGACAGATAGTTTCGGGACAAGTTCAGTAACTTGAGCTTGACAAGGCGCTTCAGCAATCCTTCAGGAAGCTCCGTGAGATTGTTCTTGTTCAAAAATAGCTCTTGCAAATTGACCAACTTGTCAAACAGACTTCCCTCCACATGTCTCAGCTGGTTTTTTTCAAGGATCAATTGGTGAAGGTTCGCCATTTGATCAAAAACCCCGGGGGGAAGCTGAACTACCTTGTTGTCCAACAGCCTCAGGCTCTTCAGCTTTATCAGGTCTTTAAATGCTCCTGGCGAAATCACAGCGAGCTGGTTTGAAGACAAACTGAGACGCTGCAGAATAGTCATCTTGGAGAAAACATCGTCCGTCAGGGCTGTTGTGTGAGTGTGAGTGATCTGGATATCTGTCAGGCTGGTCGGCAGACCCAGTGAGGCCAGGTCTGTGATGACCGCACCAGAGCAGTGGATGGCATTACTGGGAACGCATTTGCAATTCTCAGGGCAGAGAAAGGCGTCCGACTGAAGGACGATCCAGAGGACTGCCAGCAAAAGAGCAGCCAACATCTTCACTGAAGTGCCTGAAAAATCACCAGGTGTAAGTTAGTGCCAGACAGGGACAGTTGCCTCTCATGGGGTCCAGGTCAGCCTGTGAAAGAAAAGCTTCAGTGATGAGACAATCCAGCAGGCAGCAAAATTAACCCAGTGATACTGTGGGGGGTGTCAACTATCCCCACGTAAAGAGCCAAACATACAAGAGCACAGTGTTCGGCAAAACTATTTCTCTCAACCTGCAGCAGCTGCTTCTGGGAGCAGAGAATTGCAGAAGGCGAGAGGCCATCCTTGACTCTGTCCCGAGGAGCGTGCAGGAGGTGTGCATTTGAAAAAGGCCAGCGGCCAGCTGCTGAGCACCCCCCAGTGACCACAGTCCATAGTTAGGGTCAGTGTCCTAGGACATTACATAAGCAAGAGCGACAGCCGACTTTAGAAGGGGAAAATGCCAATCGGCAAGGGTTAGTCAAACAGGCCCTAAAGCAAAAATGTAAAGAAAGCAAAATCCTGAGGGGCGGCAGGGAACGCACTTAAGAGACGCATGCGTCGCTTAACTAAAAACAGCGACCAACAGGAGTTTGGGGATAAGGCACAGCTGGGGCCGAAACTCACCCCAGACAGAGCTCCTTTGGCACTTTTAAGTCTGACCAGGGCAAAGCCAAGAACATGAGTGAGAGTTATATGAGCTGGCCAGGAAGAAACTAACAAAGAAGCCAAGTATGATGGAGTAAGAACCTTGCCTGACTATGATAGAGCTGCACTTTGAGCACAGGGTTGGAAATTGTGGGAAAAGGTATCTGGACAGAAAAAGGGGATAATGTTGACAGACTGGCATTTCAGAACAGATGTCATAGTTTCATAGTTTCTAGGGTCAGAAGGGACCTGAACAGATCATCAAGTCCAACCCCTTGCCCTGGGCAAGAACAAGTGATGGGATCATAATAGCCTAGCCAAATATCT
>NW_017728995.1:36076379-36096438 GCF_001723915.1 Gavialis gangeticus
AAACAGCGACCAACAGGAGTTTGGGGATAAGGCACAGCTGGGGCCGAAACTCACCCCAGACAGAGCTCCTTTGGCACTTTTAAGTCTGACCAGGGCAAAGCCAAGAACATGAGTGAGAGTTATATGAGCTGGCCAGGAAGAGGGAAAATCAGCAGGGCCAGAAAAGGTAGTCAAGAGCTGGTTCCTCGGGGAGCGTGCCGAGGAACAGCCCCTCGTTACTCGGTGGCTGAGCTGCTAGTCTGGACCCGGTAGTCTGCGGGGCCAGGAGAGTCTTTGTGCACATTGAGCCTGGGAAGGCCCCAATAGTGGCTGGATCAGCAGGGGTTAAAGGGAGCTGTTAAGGAAGACAGGGAAACTGCAGAGAAACAGAAATCATTTTTGTGTCCGCCTTCAGCACCGAGCCCGCTGGGGAGATTCCTACCGGGGACCGGCAGAGATGAGGCACTTGGAAACTGGGGAGAGGGAAGAGACGCTGAGGCAAAATGATTACCCGAGGGTAGTACGTCCCCCAGGCCAGGGGAGCTCCCAAGAGCTCCGGAGCTGGCTGAACACCTGCACAAGAACGTGCTCGGTCCATTCGCACAGAGCCCAGCCTGGAGGACTGGAAGACAGCATCTCTCCTTCCTGTTTTAAAGAGGTCTGTGAAGCAGATTCGGGAAGGTACAGACCAGCCAGCCATACATTTGCTCCTTTCACAGGATTGTAACTGAGGAGCCAGGAAGCCCTTTCCACTGCTGCACACAGTCGGGCTGCTTAACGAAGACCTCTGCTCAGTTTGCAGAGGCAGCCAAGATGCTACCATGCAGAGCACTACAGGGACTGCTCAACGCCTCGATATGCATCAGTGGCACAACCTCAAATGGGACTGTGTACGCACAGGGTGGTTCACTTCATCCCCCAAAAGCACACTGCAGAACTCAAAGAGCTTCAGAGAAGGGTGATGAGAATGAGCAAGGGTCTGAGGAAGCTTTCCTAGGAAGAGAGAGGCTGAAAAGACCACGAGCATTACTTCTGAGAGGAGGGAGATCAGAGCAGACACAATCAGAGGCTGTAAAGTAATGAAAGGTGCAGACAAGGCAAAACAAGAACATCTCTTCTTCCTGCCCCATAACACAAGACCCTTCAAGGTGGGGAGGGGGGAAAATCAAGGAAATTATATGTAAGGTGGGAAAATTCAACTCTAATAAAGGAAAGACTTGTTCACATAATGTGCAATTAAGCTGTACCACAGGAAGTCATTAACTAGGACTCAAGAGAGGAATTTATCATGACAAGCTTCTCAAGAATTTCCAGTTGTTATAATTATGACATTTTTCGAAGCAACAATAAACTCCCGGTGTGAGGATTAAGCCAGTTTATAACAGTTAAAGACCCCAGTGACAGCTGTATGAAGGTTACATTTTCTCAGTCTACCTCTCAATTTGTACCTTCCTCTGAAGCACCTGGTACTGGTCAGCAGCAGAGATGGGATGCAAGGCTGGATGGATGCGGGGCCGACCCAGTCTGGCGATTGTGATGTTCACAGTGCACAAGGAGGCCACACACTCCGCACATTGCCAACAGCTGTACAGACCCCGAGTCTCACACACTGAGGCTGGAGTCCACATCTGTGGAAAATCAAATGCACAAGATTCAACAGGTTCCTTAATCAATTCTGAATGACCAGCTCATGCACAATCTATACCCAGCCCTGCCTGAGCATTAAGAAAAAGCCTTTGAGACTTACCATAGTGGCTAAGCAGCTGCTCCCAGTTGCTTATGCATAGAGCAGGGAAGTAAGGACGCCAGCACGCATGATGCTGCATTTTACCCAGGAAGGATGGCAGCGTAACACACCCTCCAGATAACACCTCTCATCTTGTACAGCTTGTCCTCGCATGGTGACTTCAAAGGCTAAAGCTGGACGCAAAAAAGAGAAAGAAATAATCTTAGAGGGCGATGGCTGCAGCTAGTCACACAAATGCAACGGCCAGGAGAGGCTCTGAGCCAGGCTTGCAGCAACACCCACAGATCACAGAGGGCTGCAGAAAGGGATACCTTCACTGGGGCAAAGCAAAGGCAGTTCTAGCCAAGGGACGCTGCTCCATGCAAGCCAGAGAAGAGCCAGGATCCTTCCTTCTTCCCACCATGAACGATGTTCAGAGAGACATGCCCCCGAGGCAGCCTCAATACACAACTGGGTAGTCCGAGTGGGGTTCATTTCTCTCTTTCCAGGGCCCTCCCTCCCGGGTTCCTACATTGCAAACATCTCGGGAAGGATGGCCAGGCTGGGCTGCAGTGCTGGAACCAGAACCTCGGCAGCACCAGCAGGGAACAGACGGGCAGCGGGAGTTGCCCTCTATGCTTCAGCGAGGCGCTCGGGTCAGTTCTGACTGTGGAGCAAGAGGCAACGACGAGCAGCTCTTCATGAGAACATGATGAAACAAAAAAAGCTTTGAGAGGAAGATGCCTTCATTTCCAGTTTTATTTCAAACAGATTCAAATCACAAAAATGATTTTTACAAGGCTATGTACAATGCCTCTGTGCAGGTCTGCGTGTTTGCCGGGTACCATTCTGGAGCAGCCGCGTGTGCTTTTAAATAGAAAGCTGCAGTATCACTTCTGACTTGAACCAGCTTTGTAAAAATAAAAGCCAAACTTCTAGAGAACACACTAATCATAAGCCTTCTCATTTTTTATTAAATTCATGAAAGTCATTTTGTGCTCACATAATTATCAAACTGCAGTTTGTTGAAAATAGCTGTAAAAACCTGAAGCTATACACTGTATAAAATTAACATTCAAAGACTCTCAAAACTGTCAAAAACCAGCCCCTCCCCGCTAGGCATACAAAAATCTAATTCTGTAAATGAGAATTTCACATGAGAAACTGTAAAGCGCTTCCTAAATCTTGATATATGTGACGACCAAGAGAAAAGCATTAAAAAAAGTCTGCAGCATCAAAAAGGATCTGCCATGTGCCTAATGTTAGCACTGTATATGCATAATACAGTAAATGGATATTTATCTGATTTGGGATGAACTGTACAGCACAAATCCTCGTGAACACACAGAACAAGAAATAAAATAAATAGAGTAAGAAACTGCAATAGTTTTCCAACTAAAAGTGCAATGAATATGAACAATCTTGGTTCTGTGGATGATTTAGCCACTTTCACTTAAGCATTATTTGCAGCATATTTTACAGTAGACTTAGTTCTAGAATATATGAAGATTACAGTGAGCACTAATTATATCTGAAGGAAGAAAGCTTTAAAAATAACCCTGAGGGATACACATTTTAAAGATCTCGGTATTTATTAAAAAAGTTTAAAAAGTTACATTTATTATTTAACAACCGCTTTCCTGGGTAGACCAGTCTTTAAGTAGGTGCATAAATAATATTCAAATCATTAATATTTACATATCCTAATACATCAAAGTAAGACATGTACAGATTTAAATTTAAGTCTGTATAAGAGCAAATAATTTAATAAGAATCAAACTCTTCAATGTGAGGCTGAATTATACAGTAGAAAGAAACCCCCCAAAGTTCATTTAGTATGGCCCACAAAACAGTCCTGTTCATCTGAACCCACACATTCAAGGAAAATGTACAAAGATGATTTTAAGCACAGACCCTGAAGCTCAGCCTACTTCCAGTTATGAAATGAACTCGCTAATGTGTCCCGATCTGGTTTGCTCTCTTTTTGCATACCTGAAAAACCACATCAACCGTCCAAAAAGAAACATGGGCACACAGGGCCAAACCCAGCCCTGAGTTAAGAAGGTGCAATTCCCAGTGTCTTCAGTACGAGCTGTACCTGCTTCTGTCACGACCGAACGGGAGCCCTGTGAAACATAACACCTTGCACCAAACTGGTAGTGGATTTTCCCCAGAAGGCAGCTGCCGCCCTCCAGAACAACGGGGCCAGTCCAGATGTGAACAGCTCAGCCACAAAGCAGCAAGCATCCGCTCCTTCGGTGTGCCCCTCCTGAGGAACCTGGGCCTCACCTACCCAAAGTGGACTGAGCACCTGCAATTCCAGCTGAAGTCAAAGGGACCCGTCCTGGAGGTCGAGCTTTTAACATCCTCGACTGGACCAGGCAGTTGTTCTGGAGGGGAACAGCTGGACAATTCTGGCCCTAAAGCCCACTCCCTTAATAAGCAGTTTCCTCCCAACGAGCTCGGATACCAGGTTAGACCATGAAGCGCTGCTATCACAAACAAAGACTGACTTTAGCATCTGAACAAGATGAGTGAGATGGATCCACAATTTAGGGAAAGAGAATTAGGGCTGGGGTAGGGTTTGGCAACCCTAAGTAAGCAACACCACTTCCAAGAGGCAGATGACGCACGCGTTATTTTTTAACTTTTGACTGAAGCAGCAAGTTAAAACAATGAACACAATACCAGCTCCAAACCCCACCAAGTGAATTGTTAAATAAGTCAAATACAAGAGGTGGTGGTAAATCACAGCTCCAAGGTCCAAGATGCATAGCTTCATGGAATATTTCCATTAAAGTAAAATGTGTTCTACAAAACAGGGGATAGAAGTATGCACTCAGCTGGCAATTCTTCTCCCCCACCCCAAACACTACACGACTGAGATAGTCTGAAGAATCACCAGCAGCAACAGGGATCTCATGTGCAACTCCAGGCCCTTCTGAAGTCACCAGTGTTTGTGTTGAACAGTTTAACGAGATGGGATGAGGACAGCTCGGCTCTGCACTACTGATTAAGACTGTGGTGAATAACTCCCCTGGAAGTGCCAGGAAGACCTGCCAGCTGTCAGGGAGGATAGCAGACCACAAGCTGTTTGTGAGGAGTGTTAAAAACTACAACCCTCACGGCTCCTAGAAGTACTCTCCCAAAACCATCGAGCACCATTTTTAATTGCAACATTAGCATGGCATGTTCAGCATTGCAAAAGCCCTAAAATTAGCAACACGGGTGCTACTGCTCGCTGCTTCATAAGAAAGCACACAGGAAACAGGCCTGAGCTTCAAAATTTCCCTTCCTGAAGAATCCCAGAGCATAAGATCTTCTCTACAGACCTTTAAGCCTGCAGAGCTCTCAAGCTGGGGACTCATCCTCAAGTCATTTCCAAAGCCCTGACATTCCGAGGCCCGTGTGCAACCCGGGACATTTCTTCCTATGCAGGTCAGATCTGGATAAGGCCCCTTCTCAAAGTTCAGAGTTGCTTGGCTCCGTCAGATTCACCGAGTCAGGAGAAGCTGTCCAGTCTTTATCGTTTTGTTATGTCCTCGGGTAACGTGTTGAAGGAGTTGTTCTGATGGCTTTACTACTGCTTTATGAGGCTGCACAAGGTTTTGTAGGCTTCTACAACCGACATGTAAGCAACTGCTGCTCTCTGCCAGGGTCACTTTGAAATCCTGTGTTTGGTGGCCGTGTCAAACCTTCTTTGGCACCACCCAATGGAAAACTGTATGCTGCCACTGCAAGGACACACACGGCACCACTGGTGATGCACGAGTGAAGAGGGTCAGAGCAGCCCTACAGTTTTCTACCCAGACACTGACTCCAGCTCATCTGTTCGCATCTTCAAAGAACTGCATAGCAATTAAGACACCAGTAGAGCAATCTTTGAAATGTATAAGCCCTCGGTGCCCAGAATTAGGACTGGCTAATGTGATGGTCATGTGGAAATTATTTTCTGCCTTGTAGCTCTGGCCTTGGTAGTGCAAAGGCATTGGTTAGGAAAGACCACTCAAGTTACATTAATAAACCTGGTCCAATAGGAGCAATCTAACCTTTTGCTGGATCAAGCAAGCATCTTGTGGAGCTGGTGACTAGCTGAATGCGGTACAGGCAAGGTGAACAGAGAAGAGGCATTATAGGCCTAGGTTTGCTGGTATCCCCTCCTCAGAGACCCCAAAAAGCAGGCTGAATCTGTCCTGGCTGAAGGACTGTTCCCCCCCACACCCCACTGCAATGCCACTCCACATGAGCAGAAGAGGAACACAGCATGACTCTGGCAATGTGCTGCTTTCCTTCTGGGCACCGAGCACACCTCTCTACAGCAGTCCCACTTCCTGCAGGGTCAGACTAAGGGACTAAGCCAGGAACCCAGAACTTTTACATGCCCTGTAGTTGAAAACACTGTGTCACCAGCAGACACAGAGGTGTTTTTGGAACGGCACATGAAACAAGAGGGACACTTGCTGAAACCTGGGCGTCATCATATGGTCACAAAGCTTTCTGATCAAAGCAAAGACAGTGACCAAAAGTCATTTAAACATTTTTTTCCTACGTGTCCCTAAACCTACCATGAAAATGCTACATTGTGAACTGCACGAATATGTGCACTGGAGTGCAAGCTGGAACGATTTCCAAAGGTTAACATACCCTAGATAAATGATCAGAGGAGCTATTTAATAGCCCTGCAATTTAAATTTTTAAATACAATGCACATGGAAAAATAAGATCTCTTCAAATTAGTAAAAACCCCTCATTTTTCTTTTGCTGGACATGACCTCACCCACCTTTTCATGGGCGAACTGCATGCTGTCCAGCTTGCCCTCTGCATTCAGGGACAGGAGATAGCTGGAAATATTTGTACTAGGACTTACAGTGCTTAGTACTACATTTCCCAATGAAGCCATAAGATCACATTCGTCTGAACACTAATACACAAGCTCACTGCTGAGCCACTGCTACGTGACAGTGACTATGTGATGGGAACCATTTTCCTGGGTTGGAGCTTTAGCTTCAGTCGTTGTTCTGGGCTTCGGTGGCCACTCCGGATCCACCAGCAGTTCCTGAGCTAGGTGCATGTACTTGGCTTGTGGCGTCTTCTTTCTGCAGCTAAACAGGGGCGTCAGGAAGCAGGCTGCCCAGCGGTCCACAGCCTCCTGTGCAAGGGGCAGGGAAACAAGCAGATCTGAGAATGAGGTTGTTGACAGCAAAACCCCTTAAAGCTATTCCAGAAATTTAAGAGGGAGACTCTCAAACTGCACCTCACTGCTGTTCCACGCTACGCTTGTTTCTAACTGAGACATGCAGTGGTCGCGTGGCACGTGACCTTTCTGGAGGGTCGCCAGCTCCTCTCTGGCATTACTGCAGGAATGTCGGTCAAAGAGGCAGACAGGCGAGAGGCTAGGTCAGCATCTCCTTGCCTGCCCACATCCCACACACCCGCAATTGTTTCTTGCTCACTTCAAAGCATTCTCACTACTGCCTGAACTGTGCACTACTGTACGCTATGAGTCGCGGGCTGAGCATCAGGAGCTACAGCTTGGTCCGGGACCTTTCTGCGATCCAAGAATGCTCTCAAATGCTCAAATTTGAAACCCCCTGAGAATGTTTCTTGCCCATATCACACGCTGTTTAACCGATGGTACATGATCAGCCACAACACATTTAATGTGTTGAGGGTGAGACCTAATAATGCTGTTTCATTCCAGGAAAAAGAACAGTGTGCACCATTAGAGAACACGCAAAGCAGATGATTAAATCTAATGTGAAAGGAGAAGAAAGTCACATGCAACATGCAATTCATTCCTTGAGTCTTCCTTGCCCCTGCCCCTCCAAACCCCTCATTACGATCTGGCCTTTTAATTACAATGTGATGTGATCTGAGGTTTAAAAGGCGGCGCCCCGCTCCCTCCCTCAGTGTACCATTCCAATGGCATGGCACATGATTAACTGAATTTGCATGCACTTGATTGACTGACAGCAAAATACTGGGCTCCAACCTGAGGCGGCTGGGGTGTGGCGAGGCGACAGTCTCCTTGTTTGTCCCGACTGAACACAACTTTCCAAAGGACCATGTCAAGGAAGACATTCTGTGAGACATTACAGTGAGTGGGAAGAATTAAAGAAACTAATCATCATTTGCTGTTAGTGTGCACATTCAAAATCAAACCCGAAACAGTGAGTTAGACAATCAGCACAGGGCACAGCAACATGCCAAGGTCCTGTCCAACAGAATCTGCTTTGGTCAGTATTCAAGTGATAAACCATTTCCTGCACTTAAGCACTTCCACAAGGTTTTCAGGAACGTGAACAAATGCCTTATATTAACCACAGTGAATACCAGCGCTGCGTTAGGGCTTCAGAACAGGTCTGATGCTGCCTTTCCAAGAAAATCCTCCGTTGGCACTGAATGCGCTACAGGTGTTTCACATTAAGACACTTTTCTCTAATCATTGGGGGGGAGGATCTTTATTAAGCAGCAATGAGCACGATGCAATGTGAGTGAGTAGCAAACAGGAGGAGTATATGGATGCACTGGAGGGCAGAGAAGTCAGTGCAAATTCTGGTCTGTTAACTCTATGTGAGGGTCCTATGCCAAGGTCCAGGGTCCCTGAATGAGGAGGGTGTGTGACAAGTCTGCTGGCTTCTATCTTGGTGAGATTTGTATGCCCATGAACCAAGAGCCTTCTTTGATCCTTGTCTGAAGCAGATAATTCCTCTTTGTTAACGAGGGAGTGGAGCTGAGCAGCCAGGCTTAGCGTGTGAATCAACAGCCTTGCAAACTCCTGAGCTAGGCAAATGGGAGGAAAAAACAGACATGTTCTGAAGGGGGCACAGCTCAGTTTTACCAAGCAACACATCTGAACAAGGAGGGGGCGGCTCTGTGGCATGCTTTGGACGTGTTATATTTTCTCTGTCGGAAGGCAAGAGATGTTTGGTACACAAACCCATAATACCAGGTCAACAGGAGAACGAGCGTGTATGACAGCACCAGCTGCAATGCCACACAGCATGCTGCACAACCATGTTCACCCACTGTTACCACTAAGGGAAGGACCAGTGAGTGACAAGGGAACAGGAGAGAGCAGAAACCCAAAAGCAGGCTGACAAGTTGAGACCGAAGGCAGAAGACCACCTGGGCAGAATTAAGTTTTGAAGCATCAAATCCTTCTCAGATACTCAAGGAGTCAACTCTTGAGGAACGGTCTTGGGAAGAGAAATGGAAACCAAAGCAACAGGTCCCATATGAGAGAGATGGCTCTGCCACGGGGGCAAGCAGCTACCAGGACAGGCCTTCAGCCATCTTAAAACTGCAAACAATTGTCAGCACTGCCCTATTATGAAGGGCCAACAGCCAGCAGCAGGGCAGTGGGATGTCAGAGAAAATGCAAGATGCACTGGATGTGGTCTGAAAACTCAAGAACAGGAGTTAAGAGGCTGACACGACAGTGGTCTACAAGTACCTGAAAGGCTGCCAGACAGAAGAGGATGAGCAAGTGTTCCTCTTGCTTCTGGGGGCAGGACACACACCAGTGACTTTACACTGCAGCAAACCTGAGTTAGATTAAATCTCTGAAAGAACTTCCTGGCTGTCAGAACAGTAGGACAAGCTGCCCGGAGAAGCTGCAGAATCGCTTGCACTGGAGGTTTTCAGGCTGAACAAGCATTTGTCTGGGATGTTTAGGAGCAGAACTGCCTGCATTCATACAGGGGGTTGGGCTAGACTATCCTTGTGTCCCTTCCAACCTTAGCCTGATGCAGTTCCACACTCATGAAAGAACCAGGCTCAGAGGTGATATGACAACAGCAATTAGACATGAAAAAGCAGGGCACAGCAAATGGAAAGGAGGAGGAAATGGAGAGGAACTGATGTATACTGGAGGCACAGTAAACGGGGGCATTTGATAACAGTCAGATCTGTTGAAGGGTGAGTTCAGGACCCTGAGGAAAAGAAGGATGGAGAGCAGCAGAGTAAGGACCCTGGACTTCAGAAAAGCAGACTTCTAATCAGTCAGGGAACTGATGGGCAGGATCCCCATGAGGCCAGTCCCAGGACAGCTGGCTGCACAGAAAGGAGTCCAGGAGAACTGGCTGTACAGGAAACCCTCAGTATTCACGGGTTCAGCATTCGCCATTTCAAATATTCGCGAATGCTGAACCCACATTTTAAATACACTTTAAAAACTTACCGGAGGTCCTCAGGAGCTCCACACTTGCTGCCGCTGGGCTCCCGCCGTGGCTGCCAGAGCCGTGCCCTCCTCCACAGCCTCCTGGACCTCTTTCCCCCTGGGACTGGCCTCATGGGGATCCTGCCCTGACTGAACAGAAGTCTGCTTTTCTGAAGTCCAGGGTCCTTACTCTGCTGCTCTCCATCCTTCTATTCGTGGATTTTGCCATTCGCAGGGATCATGGGAACGTATCCCCTGTGAATGGCAAGGGTCACCTGTACTTTAAAAAAACCTTACTGAGGGTGGAGAAACAAACCATCCCAACCTGCAAGAATAGCAAGTATGGCAGAAGACCAGCTTGGCTTAGTCAGGAGCTCTTCAATGAGTTAAAACACAGAAGGAAGCTTACAACAAGTGGAAACTTGGACAAACAACTAGGGAGGAGAATAAGAGCATTGCTCAGGTATGCAGGGATGAAACCAGGAAGGCCAAAGTGCAACTGGAGGTGCAGCTAGCAAGGGGTGTGAAGGGGAACAAGAAGGGTTTCTACAAGTTTGTCAGTAACAAGAGGAGAATCAGGGAAGTGTGGGTCCCTTACTGAATAGGGGGGACAATCTTGTGACAGATGATGTGAAAAAGGCCAAAATACTCAATGCCCTTTTTTACCTTTGACTTCACAGGCAAGGTTGGCTCCCAGACTACTGCATCGGGCAGCACGGTTTGGGGAGGACGTGAGCAGCTCTCAGTGGTGAAAGAACAGGTTAGGGATTATTTAGAAAAGCTGGATGTGTACAAGTCCATGGGGTTGGACAGGATGCACCCAAGGGCGCTGAGGAAGTTGGCTGATGTGATTGCAGAGTCACTGGCCACCATCTTTGAAAACTCATGGCAAGTGGGAGAGGTCCAGGACGATTGGAAAAGGACAAACATAGTGCCCATCTATAAGAAAAGTAAAAAGGGAGATCCAGGGAACTACAGACCAGTCAGCCCTGGAAAAATCATGGAGCAGCTCCTCAAGGAATCCATTTCTAAACACTTGGAGGAAAAGAAGTGATCAGGAACAGTCAGCATGGATTCACCAGGGGAAGTCATGCCTGACCAGCCTGACTGCCTTCCGTGACTCAGTGACTAGTTCTGTGGATGCAGGGAGAGTAGTGGGCATGACACACCTTGACTTTAGCAAGGCTTTTGATACGGCCTCCCACAACCTTCTCACGGGCAAGCTACGGAAGTACAGGTTGGATGAATGAACTATACGGTGGATAGAAAACTAGCTGGAGTGTTGGGCTCAATGGTTCTAAGTCTAGTTGGCAGCCGGTAAAAAGTGGAGTAGCCCAGGGGTTGCTCCTGGGGCAGGTTTTGTTCAATGTCTTCATCAGCAGCCTGGAAGATGGGATGGATGCACCCTCAGCAAGTCTACAGGTGACACCAAGCTGGGGGGAGTAGTAGATACACTGGAGGGCAGGGCTAGGATTCAGAGTGATCTGGACAAACTGAAGGACTGGGCCAAAAGAAATCTCATGCGGTTCAACAAGGACAAATGCAATGTCCTGCCCTTAGGAGGGAGCAATCCCCTGCACAAGTGCAGGCTGGGGGTGACGGGCTGGGCAGCAGCTCTGCAGAAAAGGACCTGGGGGTGACGGGGGACAATAAACTGAATAGGAGCCAGCAGTGTGCCCTTGTCACCAAGAAGGCTACTGGCATCCTGGACTACATTGGTAGAAGAGTTGCCAAGAGGTCAAGGAAGTGATTTTTCCCTTCTATGTGGCATTTGTGAGGCCACATCTGGAGTCCTGTGCCCCATGACATGGGACACATAACTGGTGAGGACAGGCTGAGGGAATTGGGCTGATTTAGTCTGGAGAAGAGGAGACCGAGGGGGACTGAATAGCAGCCTTCACCTTCCTGCAGGGGGTTGCAGAGAGGATGGAGTTGGACTGGTGTCAGTGGGGGCAGATGACAGAACAAGGAGCAATGGGCTCAAGTTGCAGCAAGGGAAGTGGAGGTTGGATATTAGGAAAAATCTTCTCACTAGGACAGCAATAAAGCAGGTTAGACAGACACTTGGCTGGGACAGTTTAGTGAGGGATGATCCTGCCTGGAGCAGGGTGATGGACTAAGGGACCTTCTGAGGTCCTTTCCAGCCCTGCTTTCCCATGATCCTATTCCTTTAAGGGAAGCTAAAGAAATTAGGGAAAATGACATGGTGACCATGGAAAAAGATGAGAAAGTTTAAATGAATCAGGAAAAAAATTACCCTCAGGATGGGTCATTAAGAAATGCCAATGGTAAGACTTACTAATGCTGCCAAAGACACAGGCATACAATGAATATTTCCCACGGACAGCAGTCAGGGTTCAGGCACTACTGGGGGGGCAGGGGGCCACAGACCTGGGTCCCTGGCCCTGTAGCCCCAGTAGCTGGGGGCCTTCCAGCAGGGCCAGGGGAGGGTGGGGAGAGAAGGGTAATGGCATGGGCAGGGCACAAGCATATCAGGGTTGGCCAGTGCCACAAAACAGGTTGGGGGGGACAGCCATAGCTGGACCCACATCCTGGTGAGAGAAGGGGGCAGGGGGAGCTCTGATGTTTCCATGATAAAAACACAAAAACAAAGGTGTTTTATTTTAATCACGGAAAAATGTGGATTTGGGGAGGTTTAATCGGAGACTTTGCAATTTTTAAACAGAGAAAACCAGGATCCCTGCTGAGAAGGCAGCTGCATGGATGCTACAGGTTCAGATGAAAGAGGCCCCGGACTCAGTTCCATGGTCTATTCACTGTGCAGTGCGGTATCGACAACAAGCAAGCTCAGTAGACTAAGCACTGGTGAAGTGACAGGCCTCAGCAAGCAGCTATGGAAGGGGCACCATCAAAGATGGCAGAAGGTAGGCCAGGGAGACGCATGAGAGACTCAAAGTTGAGGTTTGTAGAGAAGTTTGGAGGAGCTCAGGACTGGCCCTGGCCATGGTCGATATTTTCACTGATGATCTGGAAAGGCATACGGAAATAATTCATGGCTCACGGCAGATGCCACAAAGGTCAAGGAAGGTGTAAATAAGGAGGCAACAGAGCAGGCACAAGGAATGGGCCCAGCTTACCAAGTTTTTAAATAGGGCCAAATACCAATCAGACACCTAGGAACAGGCAATGTCTGGCCAAACCTACAGTGGTGGATTTTCTCCTGAACAGCAGGGGCTCTGAAAAAGATTAAGGGGTGACAGACCAGGAACCCAACACCTGCTCCCAGTGCAATGGAGTGGCAAAAAGGGCAAATGCCATCCTGGGTTGCAAAAGGAATGGCAGTGAGGAGAAGTAGGGAAAGGATTTTCCTTCCATGCACAGCACCAGTGAAGCTTATCCAGGAATGTTGTGTCAAGCCCAGTGACCACATAAAAAAAAAAAAAAAAAGAAAAGAAAAGAAAAAGGATGTTAAAGAAACAGGAGAAAATGAGAGGTAGAAAGATGACTTGAGGGCTAGACAGATGCCTCCAACAGCTCAATCTCTTCCACTTATCATAAAAACGTCTCTTAATTGTGATGTACAAACATGTTCATAGGAAGAAAATAACCAGGACAAAAGGGCTCTTATTTAGCTGAGAAAGTCGAAAGGAGACCCAGTAGCAGGAAGCTGAAGCCAGACTAATTTAGATTAAAGCTGGGCATATGTTTTTAGCATCAAGGATGATTAACTGTGAAAACAAACTCAAGTGGTGGATTTGTCTGTCTCTTGATGTCTTCAGGTCCACAGTGAGACCTTCCTAGAACATATTCTTTAGTTCAACTCAAGTTACTGGGCTCCAAACAAGGGTACCTGGATGAAAACTAATGGTTTGAGAAGATTCAACTAGGTGAGTGAATGATCTCTTCTCAAACATTGTGAAGTTATTAGATGACAAAATAATTGACAGTAATAACAACAAGCACCCTAAAGACTGTATAGAACAAAGATTTATAAATGATTATAAATAGGGTGCTGTTGTGTGTTATTTTGAATTTACTACAAAACTTTGCTCAATTACTTCATGACACATTATTGTCTACATTGTGAATCGTTAAACCTTTCAGAGAAACCAGTTTTTAAACACAAAATTCTACAGCCTAAATGTTGCCTGAAAATACATTTGTAGAAATATAAAACTCTAATCGACCTGTTTTCCATGGACATTTTACAGTCAGGTATCACTCCACACAGAGGATATACTTGTGCTCAGAAAAAAGTCCGCATGAAAAAGACCACTTTTAACTTAACCTACTTACCTCCACCAGGATGGAGACAACTGCATTGATGATGATAATGACAAGAAGTGTTACACGCCACTGATATGGCACGCAAACCAGCTGCAAGAAATGTGTCATAGGTGAGCAACATACACTCAACATAACATGCACAAAATTGTGTGTGCATACGGGAAAACTGGATGGAAGCAAGGCTGGATATAAACTTCAAATTTAAATTCCTGTTCCTATTGCTCGAACAGAAGTCTATGCACTAGAGCAAATGCTTTGCTGTAGAAAGCACTGGATTTTATCTTTTTGCATTCTGAGAGGCTTTCTGAGAAAAAGTATTAAGGGTTTGAAACACATTTCAACTTATAACTTAGGTTGATAGGGTTGGGTTTTTTTAAGGTAAATGCTTCTTCAAATTGTCATGCAAAGCTAGGTAATTGCTAGGTAATTGCTGGGTATAATTTGACTGTACAAGTGTATGTCCAATTTGTGTTCAGTTCTTCTAGCAGAACTCTAGTTGTCAAAAGTGTCTACCAGGGCCAAGAGAAGTTGTCTGAGAAGGAAGCCAGCTGCATTGTGTGTGATGTGTATTCACTGGATCTTACCTCTAGAGACGAGTCAATAACTTCAGTTGGATGCAACATGATGACAGATATGAAGATATAAAGAAATATCACAGAGAAAACAAAAAGAACTGTAAAAGAGGAGAAAATATAACTTATCAGTTTGTCTTTCATAGCCAGTATGCATGTCTGTCATACATGCTGTAAGAAACAATGTCTATAAAACAGGGCAAAGGGTATTTTACATTAATAAACCAGAAGCAAATAGTCTTATATTTAAATCTTGGATTTGAAGGAATTTGCAGAATTCTATTCTAATTATTTGACTACATATATAAAAAGATCTTAACACATATCCCCTTCTCAGTAATTTATGAAAATACAGTTTGTGATACAAGTTTTCCCTGTTCACAACAGAAAATACAATCTGAATGCACTTTAAAACACGGGTAACGTTGACATTTTACTTGAGAAGGACATAAAACCAGGTGTATTATGTTACCCAAAGTACTTAATTCAATGAGGGAAATGCATCAGTGGAGCAACTGCACTTAGTTCAGTTTCCCAAAGGAGAAACTACTTTCTTGCCAAGAATGAACCACCTGCATTTCACAAAAATTACTTTGAAAAGAGTGACAATTTGTAGCATACAAGAAATTTCTTCATTAGATGGCTGAAACAACATCCCCAGAGGAATCCTGGATATTTTTAGTGCCCCACGTATTTTCAATAGACATATTATCTTGTCCCCTATTTCCTGGGGAAGAAACTCATTTTCTAGTGAGCAAAACTGTTATTTTTTCCCATCATATCATGGGATGCTAGACAAGGGAATCAGTAGGACGGGATTCTAAAGACTAGGAAAGGATCGGATTCTGAACAAATCCATTACATGAATTAAGTCAGTCTATTGCAATAGGAAACCCTTATTTGCAAAAATACAGCAGGGCTGTTTATTAAAAACTTACAGTTTTTGTAGCAAGGCTGTCTAAAGGGCTTCCCTTTAGAAAAGACAATTGCCACGATGAGGTATTGAAAGCTGGAGATAAAAAACACGGTCGTGTTTTCATAGTTTTTGATATTGTGCTCATCGTGAAGGGTCTGGTTCCCGTGGCTGGAGGAGTTGGCGTCTGTGGCACTCGATAGGTTACATGCACTGCAACACAGGAGAACATTCAACATGCAGTTGAAGAGAAAAGAGTTGCATCCACTGTAAGCAACACAAAAATAATTCCAGGAAATTTTGCCAATTAGGTTACAGCAGATGCATTCTGGACATTTTCCCATGGGTAACTAAGAAAGTCGTTGTGCCTGGAAATGACTGAGGCCAGGGACTGGAGTTTCTTTTGCGGCTTGCGAGTCCTGAGGTTGTTTTCAAGATGTCAGTCGTTACGGGAACAAGCCTCATTGTCGCACATGCTCCCGGAGGCTGCAGTAAGTAAAAAGACAAGCTCTGCCGTACTAGGTCTATCTGGCTCAGTATCCTGTCCCTCACAGGGGCACAGAGCAGATGCTAAGGCCTGTCTGGACCTTTGTACAAGGCCTGTCTGGACTGATCCGCCTCAACCCCTCTCCTCTCTCCTTACAGCTTCCAGAGGCCTAGAAAATCCTAACTTGGAGGCTACAGCTCTACTATCACATTTCATACCCACTGATGAACCTGTCCTGCATGAATCTGTCCAATACCCTTTTGAACCTAACTAATCTGTCAGTCTCCAGAAGAAATGGGTATAAATAGTAGCTCAGGGTATAAAGCTACGGGGCCACCGAAACAAGATGTAGTAACTAGACAATCTACTAACTTTATGGACAAAGTGGAAATGAGCTTAAAGCAAGGGGGCCCTTCGATAGTAACTCAGCTCAGCATCTCAATCTGGAATTCAGGGCTCTCCAGATTCAGTCGTCTTGTTCAGCCTAAATTCTACTCATGTTACAACTGCTCTTTGTACAAGGTGATTCCAGATGGGGCTGTTCTGTTCCTTTCCTTTCCACTTTCCCCTGGAAATGACAGCAAATTTACCTGTGGCTCCTGTGGTTTCATGGGATCCCTGCAGTCATTCCTAATGGGGTCGCAGCACTCCCAAGTAAATTACCTTCATTCCTCAGTGAATGATCTGCAGCCCGCAACTGCCCGCAGTGCCAGTGCAGGTAAGCAAGACTTCAGCACCTCACCTGCTCCAGCTGTCCAAGGCATAACACTCCTGCTTCCAAACCTGTACTTTCATAGAATCAGGGAAAAGTAGGGCCCTCAGGAGATCATCTAGGTCAGCCCCCTGCTCAAGGCAGGATCACCCCTGCCTAAACTAGCCCAGCCAAGTCTCTCTCCAAGCTGTGCTTGAAAACAGAGACTCCACAGCCTCTCTGAGCCGCCTGTTTCAATGGGGAACCACCCTCATAGTAAGAAAGTTCTTCCTAGTCTCCAAACTAGATTCCACTCGCCAACATTTAAGCAACCATTGCTCCTTGTCCTGTCCCCTGCAGCTACAGAAAAAAAGTTTCTCACCATCCTCTGCATACCCGCCCTTCAGGCGTTTGAAAACTTAGCAAATCAGTCTCTCCCTTCCAGACTAAACACATGCCTTCTTTTCCATCCTTCCTTGCAATTCATGTTACCCAGACTGCTTTGCCCTTTTGCTGCTCTCCTCTGGACTCTTTCCAGTCTGTCCACATCCTTCTTGAAGTGTGATGCCCAGAACTGGAGCCAGCACTCCAGGTGAGGCCTCTGAGCTCTACTCAACACTAGTAAGTGCTGAATAAAGTGGAATACAAAAACCTAGAACTCTTGGTTCCAAAATGATACCTTTTATTAGACCAACTGGAAAATTTTCTTGCCATTTTTCAGTTGGTCTAATAAAAGATATCATTTTGGAATGAAGAGTTCTAGTTTTTTGTATGTCTTTTCGTCTCAGACCAACACGGCCACCAGGTACACCCCTGAATAAAGTGGAAGAATCATATTCCTTGATTAACAAGTGACAATTCTATTAATACAGCCTACTATGCTGATGGCTTTTTTTTTTTTTTTTTTTGCAACAAGGACACACTGTTGGCTCATATTCACCTTATGATCCACCGTAACCCTCAGGTACTTCTCTGCAGTACTGCAGCCCAGCCAGTCATTCCCCAATCTATGCTTGGGCATGCAACTGCACTGTCCCAAGTGCAGGACTTTGAACTTCTCCTTGTTGAATTTCATCTGATTGGTTTTGGACCATATCTCCAGTGTATTCAGGTCATTCTGGATCCCAGCCCTGCCCTCCAGAGTGTCTGCAATTCCACCCAACTTGGTGTCATCCACAAATTTGCTAAATGTGCACTTGATCCCATGGTCCAAATCTAATGAAGAGATTCAAACTTTAATAGTGAAGGTTGCACCTTAGCCAAAAGGCCAAGAAGCACCAGATTAAAAAGCAGTGGACCCAGGACAGACCCCAGCAGTGAGGCCACTTGATACCTCCTCCCAACTGGACATTGAGCCACCAAATACTCCTCACCCTGACAAAACAAAGCCCACTGTCCTTCTTGCCTTCCCTAATCTTGTGAACATAACAGATTGGTTGTGTTTCCCCAAGGCTGCAGGAGTGAGGTGGAAGCAGCTCTCAGATTCCCAGCTCACTCTGCAGCATCTCATTTGCCAGTTCTTCCACATTGTGTATCAAGGTGAGCCCTAATGTTTTGTGCAGGTCTCCGTATAACTGTCCCATGGGCTGCAAGAAAGAAAGGCCCCACTGTCATTCAGGAGGCAATTGGCAGTACAAAGTGAGATTCACTCCAAACAAAAATCCTCATTTGACTCCAAAAAGTCAGAAGCCTTTCTCCTCCCACAGCAGATGGCCCCCATGTACCAAGTTCAACACAGTAGTTCAAGCACTGCCATTAGCACCCTGGAACTGCCCATTTCCCAGCTGGAGGTTACATATTTATCAGCTGTTTCCCCTTCAGAGGTGACCACGCTCTTTACAACTTACTCTGAGTCTGGGGTCCAGGACTCATACCAGGGCTGCTGCTTGACCCAAACAAACCCCATGGCTTGGAAAGCAATGCAGATGACCATCTGGGACAGGACTGAGCAGAGAAGTGGACCTGAGATGAGACCTGAGGGTGGCCTTTGTGCAACAAGCTCCTTCCAAGCAGGATTTAAACTCACTGGAAAGAGGGAAAGAAAGAGAGAACTGATGATCACCAGCAGGCTTCATGCTTCCAAGAGTCACTTTGCCTGAGTTTTACGGAGCTGGAATGGTCTGCTCGTACCTTCTAGATATTTGCATTATGCTAATTTGGTGGGGTAGCTCTGCATTTAAAATGTGCAACAGCCTGCACTAGATTGCTCCTCAACAGCCTGTTATCACACAGACCAGGAAAATGAGCCTCCCACTGATATGAAGCAACCAAGAGAGCCAGGGAACAGGGGTCAGGGGTCACAGCAGTGACCCATCCTTACCCAGCTGGTGAATGTGGTGGAGGCTGAGTAAGCCAACCTTCCCACCCTTGTGTGGCCAGTGAGCACCAGCAGCGGCTGCAGGCTATCTACTTTCACTTGAGGTAGCATGCCACAGTTTCAAGAGCAGTTTTTAATCTTGGGCAATAATTCAACTGATAGTAACCTGTAAGATAGACTCATTTGCATTTTTCATGGGTGAAGACAAACTGACAAGGGCAGACAGCCTGGGTGTGAACGTAATCTGTTGTGCATAAAACTTCAGCGAGTGCAAGAGTTGAGAAAGTACCCATCATACCATCATCATTAGGACAATAAATGCCTTCAAGTGTTTCAACCATGTGTTTCCCTAGGTCAAAGTTCAGTTTCCCAGGGTTGCCAATCACTCCTGTCATCATGTCTTTGTGAGATTATATTATGTCACACACCTGAGCTCACCCCAATATAACATTATGTCCTCCCATTCAATTTTTTTGATTCATATACTTTGGGAAAATGACAACTACCATCGCAGAAAAAATGGTGTTTAACAAGATCCTGACAATAAATTTGAGCTTCCAACACAATTTCTTTCTTTCGAAACTCCAGCAGTTGACTACAGATAAGAAGAAATGGATTAAAGATATGAACAAGAACATAAAAGAGATTATTCAGCACAATATACTCACTAGTAAAGACAACAACCAAAATGATTGCCAGATCGATGAAGAGAAACTGGAAGTCTCCTAAATTGCTTAGGATCTATAGAGAAAACACAATTGAAATGTTAGCAATTTCTTCACATTTAGAAACATCAGATGATGGATTTGTATGGGATGGTTTGGATAGGGATTGTGGCGGGTGCCGAGATCCCACCTCAGGAACACAGCTGGG
This sequence comes from Gavialis gangeticus, assembly GCF_001723915.1. Lineage (NCBI taxonomy): Eukaryota > Metazoa > Chordata > Crocodylia > Gavialidae > Gavialis > Gavialis gangeticus. The sequence continues at coordinate 36,096,348 of NW_017728995.1, forward strand.
TATTCGTATCCCTCCGCTGTTTCCACCACGTGAGGCAGGCCAGTAGGGGGAGCTCCTGCGTTGAGCCGCCCACCTCCCTGCGCCCGACCAC
>NW_017728995.1:36096471-36125800 GCF_001723915.1 Gavialis gangeticus
AGGCAGGTGAAGTTTCCCTTTGGAGGCAGGCGGTTCCTAGCTCGTGAGTTTGGGGGGAGAGAGCCAGTTTCAGATGTTAAGGCTTCTCTGTCCCCTGCCTGGCTGCTGTGTCACCTCGTGGCCGGAGGGACCGCCTCCTTCCCCATCCTAACTTATATAGCCCCTGTGACCTCATTCACCTGGGCCAGCGGAGGTCAGCCCCCAGTTGGCTGTCAGCCAACCAATCTGAAATGCATCACCTGTTACCAGGCAGATCCCAGCTCCCCAGGTAGAAACCCCTTACCCAGGTAAGTGATGCAAGTCAGGTAAGCAGAGGGAGCAGGTTTCCCCCTCCCTCAGGAATGCAGCCAGCTCCAGTTCCCTAAAGAGACAGGCTGAGGGTGTGGTTCCCTATGTGCTGGGCCCATCCTAATTGAATGGTCACAGCACAGAGATTTAAATCACAGTGTCACAGGGCAGAGATTTTTGGGGAGAAACCAAGGTGGCTTTCTGCCACAGGGATGATCCTGTCTTAGGCAGGGAGTTGGGCTAGATGTAACCTCTGGAGGTCCCTTCCAGTCCTACTTGGGGCTGGATGATGATTATTATGATTACAATAATAATTTTCATCTGCAAATTCTTTCAGATGTACTTTATACATGAGGGCTCAATCCAGGCATGGGCTGAGCGCTCAGAGTCTTTGGGAATCGTAGTTACTGCAAGAGACAAAATCGTGCAGATTCAAAATATAGAGGTTGTTTTTAAAGGGAAGCTGACCTCTGTCCAAATTATTGTATTTACTCAAAACACAAGATGAGCTTCCCCGCCCCCAACTGACATGGGGAAAAAAAGCCCCTTGTCTTATAAACGCATACAAGAAAATCTCACAAAATACATTATCTATCATTAAACTGCTGCTGCAGCATATCCCCAGCAATGTAAACCAACTATGAAGCTGACTGAATGCAGAACACTGGTCACGACTATAAAACATACGGTGGGCAAACATGCTGACAAGAACCTACCACAAGGGTAGGCCAGTGCATCCCATCTGACTAAGACACTTTTTCAAGTCATGGTGAGCCACAAAACTGTACACCTTTTGACATCCTCTTCATTCCTACAGTTGAGCTGCACCTTTCTATCCCATTTCCAGTGATTCCTGTTTTTTCACCAGCCTTAAATGCCTGCCAAACATCATGAAATGGGGCCCCAAATGGTTCACCCAGAATCCCTCTGTCGCACAAGATTAGTGTGGCTCCTCCCTCCTCGAGGTGAAGCTGGACCAGGTTGCCCTGCGCCTCACCTGCACAGAAATTTTTGGAGGATCCTAGGACTCAAGATAAGAACACCTTGTTCCAGTCATGAGTGAGGGCTAATTAGCATGCGGATCCTTTGTGGGGGTATCTGGAGTACACACATACTGAGCAGTGCTGAGCTGTGGGGTCACTGTGGCTTGAAATGCTGTTGACTGTGGCAGGGCCCAGCCCAATGAACTATGTGGTAAATCACAAGTCTTTGCCTCCAGATTAATACCATGCATAGCCTGTACTACACATAAGCAGCTGCTAAAGCGCTGTTCAAAAGTGCATCTATGGAGTGAGTACCTGTGCTAAAACTTGCAGCAGTTTCAGAACAAAGATAACATGCATCAAGTTTGGAGGAGCAAAGTGCATGGTGTGAGGGTACTATATGCAAATTGCTATTGCAGTGTCTAATTTCAGGGTTATATTTCAAATTTGCTCCTCACTTCCATGTGCTCAGGGAGAGCAAGGTCTGACAGTAAGGAGGGGAAGAGACAGTCAGGGGAAAAGTTGGGGGGAAGCAGAAAGCAAAGGGATACCTGACACCCCAGATTTATTTTTCCTTCTGTAGCAGGGGGAGGGGAACAAGGTAAACCGCCGATCAATCGATTCTATATCTGGAAAATTATAACAAATTTATAATTTTTCCGTGTATAGAATCTAATTATTTGGAGGGGGGAGTGATCTTATAATCAGGGTCATCTTCTATTTGAGTAAATACAGGAGCACAACAGTGCAAAGTCCATCTCAGACCCTGAAGTTCCTTATATATCGTACACCAAAAAAACCAATCGCACAGGACATTGTTCTAACAAACCTTCACCATAAATCTCCTGGAATACCAACTCGCATTCCAAATTTGAGGTCACAGGTATGAATTACAGGACAGTCAGCACAGAGACTTTCCACCAAGTGCCTTTAAATACAATAAGGCAGTCACTGTATAATCCATTACCTCATTATTCCCCAACTACGTATCATTATAGACACACCATGTGGTCTTTTCCTAATTGTTGATAATCTGTTATGGTGACTAATGAAAAAGCAAACTGTCATTCTATGTGTTGTGGGAGGTCTGTGCCTTACCCAGGTACCTATATGGCTTCCCAATCGCACTAGCACCTGAGAGCCTACTCCACCTGCAGTTATTTTATGCCTTTGATAAAGGGCTATGTTTACCACAAATTCCCATCTACCGAACTACAGGAAGACAAACGTAATACTGTAAATGCTGCAGTCATGTTATCTTGCTGTCAAAGGCAGGGTGGGAAAGTTTCTAGATGAACAGTGCATAAGTTTTCCAGAAATCAAAAAGCAAGTAGTACTTTATAATAAGCACCAAGTCATGCCCCCTCCCCACCCCCAGGAAACCCCCAGCAAAAAAAAAAAATCACATTATATTAGTTGGTCAAGGGTTAATTTCCTTGTTTGAAACTGTTAGACAAAAATGTAATAACGTTTAAGTGTTATATGGTCAAGTACTCACAGAATACAGTAGGGTAACACTAAAGTACTGGATAATGCTGTACAATGCCATGAACTTAAATACACAGAAGGAAGTTATTAAAGCGGCCCGGCCTTCCCTGTGAAAACAAATACATCCATGTAATAAAAGGCATTAATTACATGCTGGGCAGTAAAATGCTTGCTAATATTAAACACGCGAATGCACACTGTGAAGCATTTTCTGCTAAGTGACAGCAAGGTCAAAGACATGTCAAGAATCTGAAAAGGAAAAAGGAAGAAGATGCATTTCCCACCTGAGTGCAACTGTCAGTGTGCCACCTAAATATAACGAGTAACGTCTGCTCAGTGAGATTTACTTTGGGAACATTTACCGGACAAGCTATAAGAGCTGTCAAAGTTCAGCACTGCTCTGAAAAGCATCTGTGGCACATCTGCTTCACAGCACTGCTCCCTGACCCCTGCTCAGGGTCAGACGAGCTGACTGCAGATAAACAAGTCAGCTTTCACACCTGTTCCTACCCGTGCGAGTTCTGCAGAGCTGGCACTGTGGGGCAGGCTGAACTGGGTTGTTTTCTGGTTCATGAGCCAAAGCTGTCAACCAGCTTCCAATTAGGAACAAAAACACTTCTCAGCAAACCCAGCGGGAACCACAGGGTGCAAGCACACAGCACACAACTCGATTTAGTAGTAAGTCACTCAAACTAAAAGTTACTCCCTGAAAAACATACAATAACTTTACTACATGGGAAAGTTAGGTAGCGTGGACGCAGGTCTGCTCTTAACCAACTCTATCCCAGGCTCGCTGTCTTCTCAGTGCAAACCTGCTCCCACCACCCAATGGACAGTTGCTGTAATCGTGCTCACAGTGAGCAGCTAACTGGGGAGAGCTGGTCACGTGTCTGCTCTTAACTCCAGAATAAATCCAGGGCAAAATTTTCCAAACTAATAATGTTGGGTATCTGCACACCAGCTTTTCCCAACAGCGTAGCTAAGGGCAGAAGCTGCCCACAGAATTTTTACAGTATAACTATGCTCTGAGAGGGAAGTCAGACCTCCAACCAGCTTTCAAGGGATGGAGAGACTTTTAAAAAATACAGACTGAACAAATTTGATCCAGCAATCAAGATATGCATATGAAACCCACAGCGCAATCCTTTGCAGTGAGTCATTCCAAAGAGCAGCAAGCGCTACAGGGTGTGAAGAGGTGGCAGCACAAACTTGGACTTTTTACTTCAAGTTTGGGAAGCCCAAGAGCATGCATGCAAGACTTGGTGGTTAACTTAAAGCTTCCTGCAAACTGTGAAAAAAATGAGTCCTGATGCTTAATGGCAGCAATTCAAATCATTCTTAGGCAAGATTATTCAGTGGCTAGAAGACATCTCATAGCTTAAAGGAAGACATTAACTTCACATGGACACAGTTAAAATAAAAAAATTCCATTTTGTAGTGATTTGTTAATGAAGGAAAGAAAACTGTTCAGGCTTGTGACTCATCTTCTCTCGTACCAAACAGGAAGTTACACAGAGCATGCAGAGAAATAACCCTTGCGCAGCCTCCATTTCTCACCGCTGGTTCATGCAATCTTTGCTTTGCTCTTGCATTGGCTTATGGGAAACATGTAGATAACTACAACAAGCAGCGTTACCTGATCAGGTTTGGCACACAGGAGATACTGGGAGTCCTGGAGGTGAACGGCGAAGCCACAGACGCCTCGAGTTCTGACAGCGATATGCCACCATGCGCTCTCTTCAGGGCCTGCCAGTGAGCATGGAAGAGTTAGAGGGGCGGCTCTACAACAAAGGCTTAGCTCTAAAATTTAAAATAATGTGATGGCAGCACCTTAAAAAAGAAATATACTTACACCACAGTCATTTGCACCATCTCCACACATGCCAACATAGTAACTACAAAAACCAAACAAGTTTCAGCATTCTACTCCATTCCAGAGCCATAACACTTATTGCATTTATCATCACCGACCCTTCTATGCAACTTTGCTTTCCAAGAGCGGTAATGCTATAACAAGGCATGAGGATCTCTATTATACAGATGGGGAAATGGAGACAAAATGGGAAGTGGTTTGCCCTAGTCAGCTGTAAATCCAAGCCATAGCCAGGACTAGAGCTTGGTTTCTGGCTCCCATTCTCATACTTAATCTTTCACAGCCAGCTGCCTGCAGGGGTCCAGGGGAGTAGACTTTGTCAACTGAAAGAAGAGACGCTGTTCCACATTTTTAGCACAGTATCACACGGAGGTCACCCCTAATTTTGGAGGAACCTGTAGCTGAATGGAAACAGTTGCATGAGTAAACTCCCCACTAGACTCATCCCTGCAAAGTAAAAGTTCACGGCAGCTTGAGACCAGGAGCCAATTTGGCAAAATGTGAACAAACAGGTTTTTATCCCATTAATACTTATTTGTTAAACAAACAGAAAACTCATATGAATTATTCACTAAGCTGAGTAGCCAGAATCAGATATGCTTGTCAGCACAGTTCTTCATAGAGTCTTGAAAAAGCAGCTGTTTTGAAAGGTCCCGGATTCACAGTTCACCACTAGAGCGCACTGCTTTCCTAACAGCTCCACTAACTGCCTTTTGGGCCAGCTCACAAGACAGTAAACTTTTATGGCCTGGCCTTCTTAGTAACACAAATGGAAACACATCAAACAGCTAAACGCACAGTCTTTCTTTCACAGGAGACAGTTCTGTAACATATGAACACGTCCGGCACAAACGGTCTGTAATTTACTCACTCTACATTTTGTAAGGCTTCCACCAGCTGTGTTTTCTGATCGGGTGCCATGCGAGCAAACACAGTGCCATGCAACACCAGCTGAAAGAGAGCACAGTTCTCAGCACCGTGACTCACAGCACAGAATCTGCTCATCATCCAAAAGGCCAATGCCAAGCAAGGGACCAACCTTGGGGACCAAGTCCTGAAAATGCTCCTGTATCACTGCAAAGGACTTCCCATTCATTGCAAAATGGTATTTGGTTATCTGGAGATCCTCAAGGCTGTCATGGACCAGTTTTATAGGAATATCCTGTACCAAATCACAAGAAATTCCAGTTAATTTAGCCACACCAGTCAGAATTGTTCCTTATATTTCAAACTATCACCAGCTCTATTTTATGCATCTCAAGGGACGTGCCTTTAATAAGGGTTATTGAAAATTTTACTATGAGCTAAAAGAAAATTTGTAAGATTAAATCTCATTCATCTGATAACAAAAACTCTGTAATTTAATGTGTGTTTCAGTTACAGATGCTGAAATATTTTTATAAAAATATCTGGAACATGCCTTCATAAAAACAGATTTATAAATGTAGACAGGGGGTTAATCATGGCTGCAACACCAATCCATCTTCCCGTGACTTTTTAACTTGCTTCTGGAGTAACTTTTACCACAACAATATGGTCTCACCTAATAACTTTTGCCACTGTGAGATACAGGATACTGAGGTGTAGGGACCAAGGTCTTTTATTTTACCACTGTATGGTATTTTAAAACTGAAAAGCAATACGAAGACACAGTCTGTGAAGTGCAGCAGCCCCAGGGCACCAACAATTTCCAAGTCAAAGGTCTCAAGAGGGAGGATGCTGTACTGAAGAGGCAGTTGATAAAGGTTTTTCTCCGATGTCACTGGAGACCAGGGAGAGCTTCCTACTGCCTCCAGCAGGAACACACGGCCTAAAGCAGGCACTTCAACACTGTTCAATGCTCAGGAGCATTTAAGAGCAGTCTCTTTATGAAGGCAACTGCTTGATGCAGATGGGCAGGTATCAATATATTCACCCAGCACTACAGTAGTTCTGTTCACTCAGCAGATGCCAGCTTCAACTGACTTTAGTTAGGGGCTTGAATGCTTATTCAGAGCTTGGAGGATGAAAACAGTACTATTGTTATTACTGTTAAGTGTGCACTGTATTAATGGCCTTGATGTGCTTCCTAGCCACAGCAAGACGGTGGCTTCTTGTCTGTGGTGGGCCCCCACAACAGCAATCCAAAGAGGGTAAAACACACATGTTTCTAGAGTGAAAGTGAGACAGCTCCAAATGTTAAATAAATCAAGTGGAGTTCAGTGAAAGATACAGCCATGCCAGCCTGTAGTTATGGGCCAGTACTGTGTTACAAGAAAGGCAGTATTACGCTTTAATTCTGGAACTGCATTCCACTATTTCTCTAGTGGTAAATGAAACAGTTCATTTATACAGACCTGCTCAGTGCTTTACTAGAATAATTCAAGGAAAGTAAATAAACCCAACAGGAAATCTTATGCTAACATGTAGAGCAGTGATACCAGGGTGCCACAGCAACCTGTGGTGCCCTGAGATGCCGGGGGGGGTGCTGCACAACGTTAGCACAATTAGGTGTGCAAATGGCATTTGTAAGATACACCCAGAGATTTCAAACAGAAACCTGCAGTTGTGATCTTTCCAAGTTCCTTGCAACAGAAAAAAACAGCTCTGTAATTTTTCTGCATTCAAAAAAGAGTGAAAATGAAGAGGTGGCACTTCCCAAGGGGTGCCTCACATCTATCCAAGGCACCTCGCATCTAAAACGGTTGAGAGCCACTGACCTAGAGGAACAAAACCTGTGCTAAAATTACCTCTGAGTTAATGGCTGGTGATGAATTAGTGCATTTTGGGAGAGTATCTGCATAATGCCAGTTTATCCTGGCAGTTTGTCCGTCCTTCGGAGGTAGTGCTTCAGCAATAATAACTTTGTCCTGAGGTAGAATCATTCCACAGTCTCTGGCCACAGAGATAGCAGTTAGCATGTTATCACCTATATGCAAGTATAATATGAAAATGGTTTAATTAGCATTCATTAGAGGGGAACATTTAAAAACAGCAGCAGCGGTATGTCACCAGCAACTTTAGTGACATTCATATCCATGGAGGAATGCCGTATTTTATGGTGTTATCACTCCTTTCCTATTTCTGATGCTTCTTCTAACCCAGAAGCTTCCTTGGAAACAAAACACAACGGACTCCCAAAAGTATTTTTTCTGAATGGTTTCAAAGACTAATGTCACCCAAGACCATCGTTGTTATACACTTCTACAGCTATGAAGACCCAGACTGCATTGGCCTGAAGTGCTGGTGTTTTTGCTGAAATGGGGAACAGGTTGTACACATTTAGGTGAGTGTGCAACTCGCTTATGGGCACAGAGGGCACAGACATCCCTTTAAAAATCTGGAACAAAGTGACTTACACAAGATCCTAAAAGAAGAAAGCCTGGATGGACTCCCAGCCCCTGCTCTTATAAAGCACATTTTGGCCCAGGGCACTGAATAGTTATGTCTGGCCACTTTCAGCTATAGCAGTCCCAGCAGCATATTTCCAGGATCTGGAAATCTTGGAAGTCAAAGCCTCCAGGCTATTTCACAACCAAGTCCTTTTTCAGGACAGTAGCAGCAGCATGCCAGAGCGTGGTCCTTTGCGGCAGTGAGTGAATCCCTTTGGAAAAGCATCTGCTGTCTATTTACGCTGTCTAAAAAGAAGTCTAAAGGCATGGCTCTATGCCAGACAACTGTATTCACTCTTGTCCCACCCTAGAGAAATCCTGCCCGCCCCTGCCTCTTCCTATGACTTTTTTTCTTGCATTTCATCCCCTGCTGCTGCCAACAGCTGAAATCCTACTTGGTTCTGCACAGGGGACACTCTGCACCCAGAGGCGAGCAACTTTTTTACGTTACTAGAAAGTAACAAGTAAATTGCATCCATTCCTGAACTTTCCCACAAGCAGGACATTTTTCCCCCACCCAATTCCATTCACAAGGCTGATTTTTCCTCCATTCGCACTAGCACATTTGGGGTCCCAGGGCCCTCCTGGCTCCTGCTGAAGTCCTCTGAACTAAGGGCCCCTCCACAGTTACCAAAACTTAAAAGCCACACATGGAAATAGTTGCGGAGAAAGGTGAAGACAAAGGGACATGCCTGCCTTTCACTCTACCTGAAGAAAATAGAGCAAGGAGGGGTTTTCAGAGAGACACCACAACAGAAGTGACAAAAACACTGCTCAAGTCCTGCAGCGACTGACAAGCCTGCCCTGCTGAGCACGATGCTGCAATCGCACCAGCAGCCGAACAAAAGCTTTGTCACAACCAGACCTCCTTGGCGTTCTTGTTTGTGGAAGCTTGAGGGGTAATTCTCCTCTCGGCCTGTGTGCATCCCTAACTCACACAAGTTACAACATCAGAATGGGCAAAGTCCAAGCTGGTGACAACTTTCTATATGGATAGAAGGGGTCCAACAGGAAATTAAGCCAAACTAATGTAGTCATATAATTTTCCAAACTGTAGTCCACACCATGCTAACGTGCATTTCCACTGCATCTGTCTCCCAAGACTCTCAAATGTTCTTTGCTGAACCAAGTTTCACACGGTGTGCTCTCTGCTCACGGGGAAACTGAGGCACAAAGATGGTAAATGACTTGCCTCAGACACGCACTGGTCCAGACTCTGCCACAGAGTCTGTCCCATGCATTCCCTCTGGACCATGCTTCCTCCCCCCAGATCACACCCACAGAAATATTCTTGCCCTGGTGCGGGCACTCACTGGGCATGAGTGAAAATACTTGGACCTGGCTCATCTTCAGACATGGGACAGTCACCGATACTAAAATAATGAATCCCACAGAGACCAAAATATTCAAAGCTGTGTGTACCTTCTCGCTATGCAATTAGCTGTTCCCCAAATATTAGAGTAGCCATGTTCTTACCTGTAACCATGACCGTGCGAATGCTGGCTTTATGCAAGTCCTTAAGCACTGCAGGCGTTTCTTGCTTTAGCTTGTTTTGCATTATAATTAAGCCCAAAAAACCCATGTTGCTTTCAATGGCATCTCTGCAGCAAAGAGAAAAACACTTTCAGAAAAATAACTGCTACTCAATGTAGACTATGCTTTTAAACCTTAATCAACAGGGCAATGTGAAAGATTTTACTTTTAATGACAAGAAAATAGTAATAATGTTCAGACTCACAAAGGATGGACAGAGACTGCTATATTTTAATTAGCTCCTTAAAAAAAAAAGCACAAAAGAGCATAGGTTTTGTTTCTTTTAAATACTGTTGTCTAATTCCTTTAAAAATATTTCCTAAACTAAATTTTGTTCTCAACATTTCTAGTGGTTGAAATCCACTAACATTAGAGACAATTTTAACTCTGAAGTGACAGCTTTGATTACTGTGCAAGCTACCTGGGAAAATAATTAAGGGTAAACAGTGCAGGTAATAGATGATGTTCTCAAAGCAGAGGAAGCTTCTAAACACCCACTATCCCTCTTACTTCCAGTAATTTCTTCTGTCTTTTTAACAACATGGAAGTTTGCAAAAAGGTGTCAACATCTCCATGTTCTTAAAGTTCAGCTGCAACTGCCAATTCTTCCACAACCTGGGGCCTGCTCCTGCCCTCTCTTACACCAGTTTCACACTAACGTAGCTCCATTAGTCCATGACTGTAAGCCCCCTGTCTTCATTGCATGTCTGCATGTCAGACTGTGGTGGAGAACAATACGCTATCCCAGAGCAGGAGGGTCTCAAGGGGAAACAACAGCAGAAGCAGTTATTATAAGAAGAGAAAATGTAAGAGGAAGCAAGTGAAGGAAAGATGCAATGCCTGACAAATGATGAATCAAAATGTAATGTTCTCAGAGGGCTTTCCTCTGAAAGGTGTCATTCACAAGTCCCTGACTTGTGAATGACACCTCTTCTTCCTATAAGAATATACCTGAAGGAAAGCAAGACCTGTGCCATGTTAACCTAAATCAAACGACAGCACACCATCATTAAGGCAAGCCCTTCAGGATTAGGACTGTTCCACAGCACCTGTGCAGTTACAGGAAAGCTCATTTGCCTTCGATGTCTGTGCGTATTGTCCAAGTAACCAACAACAGTGCACAGGACTACAGGTGAGGAGACAGAAGGTAACTTAGGTAAAAGCAGAACAAGTAGCCTTCAGGTAAGCCTGGCAGCACAAAGAAAGTTTTGGGGATGAATCGAAGGTATACATTTTCTTTGGCATGTCAGAGTTCCCAACACAAAGTACTCATTCTTACCTATTAATATTCTGGATTTTGTGCCACGTAAATTTTGATTCCACTTTTCTATGAGCAAGAGCAATAACTCGGAAGCCCTGCTTGGTATATTCTTCCAAAACACTTTCAAAGTCAACTGGAACTTTAAAAAGAGAGAAACAATCCCAGAATTACTACAATTTCTCACACCACCTCTGAACTGCATAAAAGAGAACAAAGTCAGCTCACTCCTTTACCTGTTTCTTGCTTACACAAGCTGGCAATCACCTCTGGGGCACCTTTCACATAAGCATCCATTTTCTTCTCTCCAAGCACTCTCGCTATTACACACATGCGTTGCAAAGCGGAAGAAAAAGGAAACTGGCGCACGATTCCTATCTCGTAAGTGGTCTGTAGAATTGATCCAAGACAACAAGGAAAAAGAGGTGGTTACATCTATATACATACATATCCTTAAAAAAGAGGCATCTCCCTTAGGAGAAAGGAGAAAGTCACACTTACCGGAAGCTCAAACAATTCCTGAAAAATAAAATGAGAAAAATATTAATCTACTACCAGGCTTCATTTCAAAGTTATATTTTCCACAATATTAGATCCAGTAGATATCAGATATCAGTAGATACAGTATCAGATACAGTAGATATCAGATTAGATATCAGTAATACATTTAACTAACACTTGGAACAGCAGCCACATCCACACAGCAGATTTTCTATTTAAACTAGGCTCCACTGTAGTTAGGATGCCAAGAAATCTGACTATTGGTATCCTGCATTTGAATAATGCCTATTACTTCAAACAGTCCCAAAGCACTTCACAGTTTCGGCGTTGCACTGATAGTACAAGAACGGTGTAAAAGCAAAATTCTACTCTCAGCTTTGCCAGACTTGCTGCATGACTCTGTAAAAGTCACTAGCTCCACTCCACAGCTCAGTTTCTCTTCATCTAAAGGGTGATGGATCCTTACTATCTCACCGAGGTTACATGAGGCTTGGTCCATGAGTGTTTGAAAAGCAGAGACAGGAGGCACTACAAATTTGACAAGTGCTATACCTTATTGCTGAATTCAACACTCTCAGAAATTAAAATGCAGAAACCTTTGATTCAAACAAAGCATGGTCGGAATTGCACAGCACAAACTCCACTCAAAAGCAAAAGATAAAGGACAAATGACATGCACACTAGGGCTGTGCGAAACGGCTATGTTTCATTTCAGATTCGGCCGTTTCTGAGGACAGTGATTCGTTTCGGATCGCTGTTCCATTTCGATTCGGCCAAATCCGTTTCAGAATTTTGACACTGGTTTGGTGCAGATTCAGAGATTTGGATCGGCCAGGGAGAGGCAAGCACAGCCGAGCAGCTGCAGGTTCTCCCGTGGCTCCTCTGGCTGTGCCTGCCTCTCCCCGGGCAGGGGAAGTCGCAAGAGAAACCCCCATGGCTGCTGTGCTTGGCCCCAGCTTCCCGGCACTTTCAAAGGAGGGCTGTTTTGGACTATTCCTGGGCGGCACCTCTGAAACATCTGAAACATTTCTGAAACATTTCGGGTGGCTTCATTTAGTTTCAGAGATGTTTTGGAGCCTTCTGTTTCATTTCGGATTCAGTGTTTCAGGTGCCAAAACAGGATGAAACACCACCAAAATGAAATGGCTGTCAAAATTTCACACAGCCTTAATGCAAACACTCCAGCTGACTGAAAAGGGCAGGGAGACCTAATTACCAGGGCTAGAATTTAGCCATGACAATAAAAGCAAAGACCCCAAATCTGGAAAGGCATCATGATGTCACGAATGACCAGAAAGGATCAGGACACCACCACACTGCGTGAAGTTGGCCATCTAAGAGGGAACACTGCTATCTACTGAATCACCAGCTCTTGCAGCCCCTGATCTGTGCCTTGTGTCTTCCCCGTAAAGCATGAACAGATCCTGACCCTGCTCAGAATTAGGCATGCAGGACCACAATACACAGGAACACACATCCGTTTTTAACTCCTCTAACACACTGACGAGAGAAGTGCATAAAGAACAGAGGCTTGTATTGGTCCTGAAAGGCAGTACCATGTCTTGATCTGTGGCAGGCTTGGACTCCGGAAGAAGCTGTTTTGGAGGTCGAACCACAGTTGGCATTATTCGATTGTGAAGGGCTGTTTCCTCCTCAGTTGCTTCTTCAAGAATCTAAAATGAAACCACTGCCTAATTAGCCCTTAATTGTAATTGAGGTTGCAACAGACAGATGACAACATTATTGGAAACAGCTCCTGCAGTCAGTGTCCCTGGCAATGACCTTTGATTCCTAAAGGTGTAAAATGCCTGTGATTTCCCTCCAAAAGCATTAGCTTAAAAAAAAAAAAAAGATGCACTGTGTGTCTTAGAAACTGGTCATATTCTCTTCCAGAATTAGCAAAAAGTAAATTTGATACTGAAAGTTCTTTCCATTTGAAGAAGCTTTTACTGAGAGAGACATTTTTTAGAATGCAAGCTTCATAGAATCCCAGGGCTGGCAGCGACCTTGAAGGTCAAATTTAACTGCCTGCAAGAATGCAGGCTGTGCTGTTCCTGCACCATCCCTGATGGTTGCCCAGACTCTTCTTGACCCCCTCCAGAGGAGACTTCACCATTTCCCTTTGTTCTACTGTCCTTCTGCCAGAAAAATCCCTAAAAACTGATCTAAAATGTGCTTTGCTGTATTTTAGACCCACTGACCCATGTGCTGCACCACATGCAAAGAAAAACAAAGTTTCTCCATCCTCTTTATGGCAGCTTTCAAATATTTGAAAACTATCATCATGTCTCCCCTTTTCTCCAAACTAAACCAAACTAGTTCCTCCAACCTTTCCTCAAGCAAATTGCTTTTCAACACCTTCATCCTCTTGACTGCTCACCTATACACCCTTTCCAGTTTCTCTACATCTTTCTAAAAATGCACCACCCAAAACTAGACATAGTATTGCAGCTGAGGCCGACTCAGAGCCAGTGATCCTGTCACCTCCCACGTCTTGAATATGTTTCTGTTAAAGCAACCTAAAATGCATTTGCTGCTTTCGTGGCAGTCTCACACTGCCACTTCATTTCACTGTTCACCCCAGATAAATTCTCATCATTGCTATGTCCCTCAAAACACAGAACTTTTAACTTGCTTCAGCTACAGGGAACATTCGACATCCCAGTTGTCCAATTTACCCTCCCAGTCTTGTGTCCGCTGCACGCTGGATCAGTATACTCTCTATTTGTGCATCCAAGTCATTAATAAAAATGTGAAAGACCATGGGCCCGTAGGTGCATTGTGTCATTTACCAGACAACGATACATCTCTACCTGCCGGCTATTGATTTTAAAGCGTGCAGCCTCAGGCACTACATAATGCATCACTTTGTGACATGTCAGACTGCTGCACATAGACACAATGCTCCCTCTGCAAGAAGCAATGAACTTACCCATCCTATGGCTTCAAACATCTTCAAATCCAGCGGATCCCCAGACAGCACTCCTTCAATTTTTGTGAGAGAATGACAAGTGGCCATGCAAGCAACAAACGGAGACTTCACTAAGCCCTCGCTGCATGCTCTCTCTTCCGGCAAAAGGAAGCTAGAACAATGGAGTTATGATACGCTTAGTACCATCATCATTTATAACGAGCTAATTCAAAACTGTTGTTTAGATTAGCAGCAAAAAATTGACTATACAAGTCATTTGGTGTTTATCCTTTCCACACCACATAGGAAATGGAGTAGGAGTCTCGGCTAGCACATTCTGTGGGAAATGGGGACCTGGCTCCTTTCAGCTCTGTGAACACCTCATTTTAAATACTTCAATAGTCAATTTCTGATTTAGCCCCGTGCGGCTTGCCTACCCAGCAACGCAAACCCCAGTTACCCGAATCCCAGCCATGCTAACGGCTGAGTCAGCCAGCGATGAAAGAACCAAAAATAAGTGCACCAGCCATGCATATAGGTTGTTTTTACCTGGTTTCTGTACTGTGCTCACCAGTCCATGGTGGTCCCACCCACATCGTCTGGCTGAGCCACATTTCAGAGCTGGGAGAAAGAGTGCTTCGAATTTTTGGCTGGCTGTAAATCACATTCTGGTTTGTTCCTCTTTACAGGTGCTTTTTTGCAAAGCTTCACAAATCCAACATTTCTATTTTATTCATAGTTCTTTCTACCCACTCATCACCATACCGTTTCAGTATCAGGCATGTACTTGCCGTCATGTCAATCATACTGTGACAGATCTATTTGATTTGATTAAGTACCCAAACAACAGGACACTGCTTGCTCACATACACTGCACACTGTAGCATTTTGGCCCTTACCGAGCATTTTCCACTCTTTGGATACCCCACAGATCCAAGCCATCTTCAGTAAGCGTACCAGTCTGCCAACACAAAAATCAACAGGAAAAGAGTGGCTGTTTTACTTTATTTCCAGTCAAAGTACAGGTGTAACAGTTACTAACAGTCCCTTACAAGTACCCTTCACCCCTGCTTGTTGCTTATTACTGCATTTGGGTTTGTGGGGCAAACACTCCTTTCAAAAACAGAATCAAGTGACAGTGTCACTGCTCGGGGCTAGGAAGGCAGTGACAGCTGTCTGAGCACACAGAGATGGCCCCTCACCTTCCAGCTCTGCAAGCTCCAACATCAGTATTTTTGGGGAGGGAACTTTCTCAAACTCCTACATGCAACTCTGAAGTGACTAGACGGCAGAAGGGCAAAGGGACAGCAGTTCATGGTATGCAGGGAAGGGGTGAGGCAGGGCAGGCGCCAACCCGTTACCAGTATGTATTCACCGAGAACAACAGAGCATTTCTCCCTCTCTTCTTCCCTCTCTTCCCCAATTCTTAAAACACTTTTTCCTCTTTGTGCAACTCCTTAAACTATCTGTGGACACTACCACTCCATTTTATAAAGTTTATAAAAAAGCAGTTTATAAATTGCTCTTTTTTATTAAAAGCGCATCTTAAGCACATTGATTTGGCTTTTCTTGGGAAATAAAATTAAGTGAGCCTGAACAAAACCCACCAACAACAGATCAAACAAACCAGGGGGAAGGGACTGAAAGAAGCTCAACTCTGGGAAATTGTAAGGACTAAGTCCCAAACCCCTGACCCTGGCACTCACGGAACAAGAACCAGTTCAGCCCTCCCACAGGCCACGGCTCATGAAGGAGAACTGAGTGGCCAGGACAGGGGCTCCATCTACCGCTGGCCCCTGCTTGGATCCTCCCACCTATGGCTGCCTGTTTCCTGGGGATGCTGTCTGGACATCAAGGCTACTGTTAGCCTTGGACCACTCTGCTTTTCCTTGCCTGTGCACCCTGACTCTGGATCTGACCACTCATCGCTGACCCCACTCAGACTTCGACTTTGGTCTCATGTCTTGGATTGCTGAAACACAGTTCTCACAGGTACCTGACCCAGCTTACTGCCTGACCTTGCTCTGTCTAGTGTGCCAGCCCCGGGCCAGACTCTGACCCGGCTACCCTCACCTAGTGACTCATGCAAACTACCAGACAGACTGCCTATGTCTTGGTATGTGACAGCAATGGCCAGAGAGCCACAGGACAGCGACGAGTTATGCAGAAGTGTAGTAAATATGTCAGAATGCAAAATATGTTCGATGTATGTATACAAGTATGAGAACTATAGGGAACAAGCAAGATGAGCTGGAAGTCTCAGTCTCTAAAAAGAAGTATGATCCAACTGGTATCACAGAGACCTGGTGGGACAGCTCTTATGACTTGAAGATGAACACTGAGGGCTACAGGGTTGGGAGAAAAGGTGGTGGTGTTGCCTTGCATGTCAAAAACACATTCACTTGCTCCCTGCTTCAGGAGGAATAAGACAGCACATGAGAATGCATTTGGGTGAAGATGAAAGGTGGAAGATACAGCATTGATATAATGGTGGGCTTTGTTATAGGCCAAGTCAGAAAGAGGAGGTGGATGAGGAACTCTTCTAGGAGGTAACAACATTATTCAAAAGTTATGAGATGGTACTGATGGGAGACCTCAGTTTTCCAGACATCCCCTGGAAGAACATCATCTAAAATGTTGAGTCAATTTCTAACTTGCATGGAGGGCATCTTTGTTCCAGATGGTTGAGGATACAAATAGGGGATCATCTATTTTGGGTCTTGTCCTGACCAGCAGGGAAAAACTGGCAGAAGATGTGGATGTGATGGGCAACTTGGGAGGAAACCATCAGATTACAACAGAATTCATGATCCTGAGATGGAGAAAGCATAAGGTCAGTGGAACTAAGATGCTAGGTTTCAAAAGGCAAATTTCACCAGACTCAAGGAGTTATTAGGCCTGGTGCCATGGGAAGACAGACTGAAGGACAAAAGTGGAAAGGAGGGTTGGAAGTTTCTAAAGGGCACAATATTGGAAGCCCAACAAGAAACTGTTCTGACACGATGGAAGCACATGAAGAATGGCAAGAGACCAATGTGGCAGCACTAAGATGCCTCAGATGCCAAAGGAAAGCATAGAGGCAATGTAAGGATGAGCAGGTCACCAAGGATGTGTACCAGGGAACGGCAAGAACCTGCAGGGACTAAATCAGAAAGGCAAAGACAAAAAATGCGCTGCACCTGCCAAGGGAGGTTGAAGATGACAAGAAGAGGTTCTCTGAGTATGCTGGCCAAAAAAGAAGGACCAAGGAAACTGTGGATCCTCTATTAATGAGCCAAGGGAACTCTTAATAGATGCAAACAAGGTGAAGCTACTCAACAGGAACTTTGCTTCAGTCTTCCCAAAAAAATATGTTGCAACCAGATACCTAATAAAGATTATTTGGATAAGGAAGGGAACAAGCTGAGGGATGAGATACAAGAAACAGATCCAAGAGCTTTTGATGGGTCTGAATGAATTCAAGACAGCAGGACCTGACAGACTTCATCCCAAGGTACCAAAGGAACTAGCAGAGGAGATCTTGGATGCCATTGGCAACAATATTTACAAAGTTGTGGAAGATGGGCAAGGTACCAGAGGACTGCAAAAAGGGTGAGTGCAGTGCTGGAGTTACATGAGCACATCCTAAGGAAGTCCATTTGCAAGCACCTGGAGGAGGAGGAAAGGCTGATCACAAGCAGCCAGCATGTATTTACTAAGAATAAATCATGTCAAACAAACTCCATCTCCTTTGACAAAGTAACTACTTGGGTGGGTGAAGGGAATGTTGTGGCTATCGTGCATCTGGACTTCAGCAAGGCTTTTGAGAAAGCCCCATGTGACCCACTACCTAGGTACCTATTTCTAATACAACACAACACTTCCCAGCCATTTAACACCAAATGTAAATAAATAAAATGTACTCAACCTTGTCAAAACACACAAGATTCAACTGTCCGCAGATATTTATCCTCTGAGGACTGATACAAAAAATACCAATTTTTTTCAGGCGTCTCTGTGCATAAACGATGCCAGCAGTCATTGCAGCTGGAAGTGCAGGAGGAACAGTGATGGTGATAATGTCAAGAGACTCGATTATTATTATATGAACTTCAACCTAAAAAAAAAAATATCATGCTATTAAGTGAGTAAAAACCAAGTGCTTAAAAGCTTCACCAGCATCTCTCTAGTAAATCAACTTTATTAACTGCTGTACCACGACTGGCAGAAGTGACATATTGCAGGTAGCTCTGGCAGTGCTCAAGAAGCAAGCAAAGCTGGCACATTCCCTTCACGTGAGACAAGTCTAGCAATCGGGTTCAAAGACCATTACCCTTTTAACCTTCAAATCTCTTACTCTTTTCCAATGCATTTGTTAAAAATTAATATATGAATAAATACACCTGCAGACTCAATATCTTCATGTCTCAAGATCATTTTGATGAACAGCTGTCAATACAGACCAATTTCTATGCAATACATTTTGAATAATCCATATCCAAGTTGTTCTATTTCTTGTCTGAGTCAGAATAACCTCAAGCATCACTTTTCTGTTACAAATGCTTACAAGCACACAATCAAAGTCTGCTCCCTGCCAATATTCCCTTAAACAGGACTGTTTCGCTTAATGATCTTGTCAGTAAATGGGTTTGCAACAGTATTTGTGAAAAGCAAACAAAGCCAAGAAAGCTTCATTTAAAAATCAGACAATAATTGCAGAAAGCTGTTTAGCACTAAACCAGTTTCACTACAAATACTGATCAGTCACTAGGGTCAAAACAAAAGGGCAGCAGAGTGAAGGGAAAATTGAAATCATACCTTATTTAAGATGCTGTTGACCACTGTGTAGATAAAGCCAATGCCTGCCACCACCACGAGGGACAACAGAAACATGTAGGCATCTTTGTAGAGTTTGAAGTCAGTTGGCTTTGGATACAGGATGGAACGAATAAGCTGTCCTTTGGAAGTACTAAAGCCTACAATGAAAGGAAGCGCACAGTGACACTGGGCATGCAAGCAGCAGCATTGTCATGCAATACAGCCACAATGCTGAGAAAGCCTACGCTAGTTCTGAGAGAACTGCCACTTACCCCCGTGCTCAGCTGGCTTGTGAACATAAGGTGATTTGTGCAGATCCCACTGGGGGTGCACATGCACCTCATGTGAAGTCACCAGGACACACTGTTTCTGGGGCTGATGCTTTGGGCTCCATACAAGGCGTTAGTGGCTGCAGCCCTCCCTGCAGATATTTAAAACCTGAGCTGTATTCTTATCTTCCTCATCCTCCACTGGGCACCACAGCAAGAAGTGGCAAAGAATCATGGCCAAACAGTGGCAACAGGTAAGGCTTGCTGGCCAACACACAGAATCTGGTGAGGTTATGAACTGATGGCCATGTGGCTGCCTAGCTAATCTCAACAGAGAAGATGTGACCTCTGGGACCCATCACTGTTACTGGCCCTAGACGCTGAACTTTCCTGCTTAACAGAAGGAAGAAAATTTCCTGCATCTACTTTTTGAACGAGTGCTGTGACAGGGACTGAATTCACCCATTTCAACTAAAAGCACAATATTGATTTGAATCCAAGAAAGTTCCCAACTTTGAAGGTCTGAGGGACAATACAAGCTCTTGGGAAGCCTGCTTTACCAGAAAGCACAATACATCTTCTTGCAAGGGTTTGACCTGCACAACTCTGCTAGAGGCAAATGAAGTTCCATGTGGTCATGGAGCACAACATGGAGTTGGAAGGGCTGGTGCCCTGAAGAAGCGTCTAATGCTGGTATTTCCACAGACTGACTTCCCTGCAGCATCCTGGTAACTTTATACATAAGACCCATGATGTGCTGCTTGCACACAGTTATACCCAGCACCCCTGGAACTAAGGCTGTGCTTCACCTGATTTAACATGGAGTTAAATTAATTATGAACTATGCATAACCCAGCAGAGCAAGTTCTTTTGATTTCTTTTTAAGATGCATTCAAACAGAAACAGCTTTACCTAAGGATTCACTTTGAAGTTGCCTAGGCACAAATGGAAACATGGTTTATGCAACTGCAGTCTCCCCTGAAACAAAGGCATCAGGAATGGCAGTGCTAGCTAATCCTGCCTGAAAGCCACAGCCTGTGTCAGCAGAAAGACACAAACAGCATCACTGCTGCTCTCTCCAGTCTGTCTCTTGTGCAGTGTGCGTAGTTCTGAGGCGCAAGGGAAAAAAGGGAAGGTCAAAGCCTCAAAGTGCAGTGGACATCGAGTTGAGTCACTCAGTATAGGACCAATCATGCTCTTGCTGACGTTCATCAGCAAGCCTCATCAGGCACAAAGTCTGTCCCAACCATAACATGTTTCAAAGTCCCTTGATGCTAAGTTTTCATTAATTCCTTGCTGACAAACTGTCCATTACCAAAACAGCTATTACAGTGATACCTAGGAATCCTGTGATTACATTCTTCAGGGAGCAGGTGTTTAACCCAGGCCAGTTAAACCACAACATTCAGAAAGCAGCAGGTGTTATTGTGAGTACGTGGTATGTAAGTAAGCAAAAAACAAACCCATACCTGTTCTCACGACTGCAGCCTTGACTAGTTCTCCGCTGTAAAACCGCGTTTGAATGACAGTGGTTCCACAGAACAATGTATGTCGCTTATGGGTTTCTGGACTGTACACTTCATCCCCCGTTGCTTTTGGATCTTCTGCGGGGTTTGGTAGGCTAGTTTTTGTTACAGGAACACTTTCACCTTAAATAAAGAGCCTCTTTAGTTTATGGAAATCCAACTCACATAAGCATTTCCCATCCACAGCTCTCAAAGCAGTTTGCACAGTGGCTCTGCCCCCCTTGTGTGGACACGGCAGCAGCCATTCACCCAGGACTGACAAAGATGGGACTATGACCCAAGAGTCCTCAATCCGAGTGGCTTGCTGCCCTGCTCTGCTAGGCCTCACACACCGCAGTGCTGATTTCCAGCCCCCTACTTCTGAGCTCCTGCAAAGCAAACCCTTCTTTTACGGTTAGGCCAGTGTGCTTGCTCTGAGCACAACACACCTTACCAGCCAACCTTTTAGCCACAGTGTAGCGACCCAAAATGTCAGCATCACTTTACCTGTTAGCAAGCTTTCATTTACAATGCAAGTACCACTGACAAGTACTGCATCACAGGGCATGATTGTCCCATTCGATGGAATCAACATGATATCTCCAGGCACAAGGTCAGTGGAAAGGATTTCTTCTCTTTCTGCATATCAGACATATAGAGGGTTAGTCTTAAACTTTCCAATGTAACGACAAAGTCACAAATCAGCATCCCTCCCAGAATTCCATATAAAATGCAACACCCATGATCACAGCCAGGCTATGACCATTATGCCGCTGTTTCTATTATTAATGGTATGGCTTCAAACAAGAAAAAAACCCTAGAAAGCAAAGTACTGGACTCCACTGTATGTTTAGCCTCCAAATGTGCAGCTGGATTCAACTCGTCACAGATAAACAGCTGTAAGAGAAGGGGAAGAGAGCTTGACTCCTTTCTTAAAAGAAACTGATGGCTTTAAATAGGACCACTGATTTTACACAGGTGGATGCCTTGGAAACAAGAATGACCCTACAGCAGCCCAGAGCTTTTGCTCTCCAGGACAGCAGAGCTCACATTAGTAGGGAAAGGGCTGCCAAGGATGGGCAAACCACAACCCCTGCTGCCAGTCACTCTACGTTACTAATGAGAGCCCCACCGGGAGAGATTTATTTGTGACCTGGAGGCCAGGAATGAGATACTGCAATGGTAGCTGCATATGAGGAAATGGGCAACTCAGGGCCACCTAGTCTGGGTTACATCCGACGATGGCTGAGGTAATCTGGAAGGATACCTTCAGGTTGGTCATTTTACTTTAAGGGATGGTTTGGAAAAGGCTGACCCTGCCTCAGGGAGGGGTCAGACTAGATGTGACCTGTGGAGCTCCCTTCCAGCCCTACTGCTTTAGGATTGCTATGATTTTCTCTGGTTCAGCATCACACCTCTCTCTCATCCCAAACAATGAATCAGCAGCTAATAAGCAAAGCAGCACTTAAGAAGTGAAGACAAGCAGTTTCTTTAACCAGACAGACCCAAGCACAGATCTGCACTAACCCCAAGGAACAGCTGCAGGTTCATCCTTTCAAGCAAAGGCTGCCAGTGCAGCTTACCTTGATTTGCTCGGCTGACCGACACTCTGACAATGCTGTGAGCTGCCACCATGTCATGCAATATAACATATTGCTGGGAAACGGGAAAAAGCAAATCAGATTAGTTGTACAAATAACCACCTAGGTCCATGCTGCATCACAGAAAAATAAGGCAGAAGGGGCCGGGGGTCCTGCAGTCCAACCCCTCACTCGGAGCGGATCACCACCTCTCTCAGCCATCTCAGACATGTCGGTCTAACTCACACTCACAAGGGCCCAATCAGGACGTCTCTGGGTGATCTCTGCCACCCTCACAGGGCAGATTTTGGAAGAACTTTTAAATTAAACAGCGCTTGTTGTAATTTAAACTATTTCTTGCCTGTACTCACAGAAGTCTACCACCCTTTTCCTATTTGAAAATTGTTACCAAAGCCTCCTCTCTTCTGCAGAGTAAATACTCCCAGTTCTTCCAGTCTTTCCTCATGTGTCATTTTTCTAGACCATTAATCATTTTCGCTGGAGAGAATCCAAAGAGAAATCTGTCCACCTCTTTCTTAAGAGTGCGGTGCCCAGAGCTGGATGCAGTCTTCCCAGCAATGCCTCCCCAGTGCTGAATCGAGTGAAAGAGACATTTCCCCTGACTTGCATATGACACTTGTGAATACGTTCTAGTATGTGGTTAGCCTTTTTTGGGGGGCAACATTATATTGTTGACTCATGTTCAACTTGCAATCCAGAGCTTTTCCTAAAATACTGCAGCCTAACTATTTTGTATTTGGGCAATTGATTCATCCTTCACAAGCGCACTCTGCACTCGTCCTTCCCGAATTTCATCCTGTTGACTTTACATGGTTCTGAGGTAGTTTTGTCTCCAATCAAGTCTTTCTGGCTCTGAATACACAGCCCTACGAGGTAAGGTATAACTGCACCTAAACTACAGCTGCCAAATCGGCACTGAAAGCGGATCACCAGATCTCAGTTCCGCAAGGCACTTCCTCCCTTCAGTCTTCCAAGGAGGAAGCTGTGTAAGGCGGAGCAGCCTGACGTGGGGCAGAATGGAAGATGAAGTGGCATTCTTCCACTGGTCAGCAGCATCCAAAACACCCATCCTGACTCAAGTCAAAGGCTCACCAACAAGCAACAACATTGAGGCTGGGTCCCAAACAGAATATTGACCCCACCCTCTCTTATCCAGCAGAAGAATCTAGATACAAGGACATCCCACATATATGGGGGACTTGCAGCTCTGTACCTGACTACTGCCAGCCTTTGCGAGTGGGCTCTTCCTTCACACTCACTAAGTCAAGTCAAGTCAAGTCAATCCCAAGGCTGCTGAGACCGCTGGGGTAACTTGTATGCTATAACAACCCTCCTCCACTCTGCAGGACCTTCGTTGAGTTGTTTTGCATCACTGGTGATTCTTCAGGCAAAGTGATCTGGCAGCGCCCATCTCCTCTCCAGTATGCACGGCCACTGGCGCACAGGGAGCTCATTCACCCTTTGACAGGTCTTGTTTTCAGTCCTGCTGGGTGTCCACACACCCTCCTCACCCAGGCTAGGGCAGGGGGGGGTGCTGTTTAGTCACCAACAACCCAACCATGGAACAGGCTGTACTGGTTTATTTGGTACCAGATAGCATACCAAGAGAGGCTGGGCCACACAACGAGGCCAAATCTCATTTAAGCAACTAACTTTGAAATTATAAAAAGTATCTTCATTAAAGACAGCACATGAAGAACTTGGGTGAAAAGCTCTGTTGTACTTAATTAGCTGGATTTATTTACGTTATTTGAAAAGATTAACTACAAAAAACCCAAATTCTATCTTAAAATGACAGAAACAACTGACAAAGATAACCATTGCAATTTGAACTGACCTTTCTAATGGTGTAGAGTGAGCTAATGATGGATATTACAGACATAACGACAATTGCTAATGCATAGTAGTAATACTCATCAGTGATCCACAATATCACACTGAATAGCTGGAAAATGTAAAAGGGGTTGAGGACCTGCAATAGAAAACACTGAAGTCACACACTGTCCTGGGCAGAATTAAGTGGTACAGAAAGATTTTTCAGCTCCTTGTACATGACAACCGCTTTATAAAACTTTGCCCATGTGCTTCCTGTTTCCCCACTACCAATTCACTTCATATGCCAGTGTGAAGTCCAGCAAGCATTAGGACAGTGATTTCCAACTTTTAAGAGGGACAAATGCCAAAAGTCACAAAGTTCTCAACGAAGTCAATGGGAGCAGTGTGTTAAGTGAGCGAAAAAACTGTTCCAAAAAATTCTCCTGCCCAGCACCCTACCTACCTCCCTTGGAGTCAAGATTTCCCATCCAAGTTCTGCTAAACCGCGTGGTTTTTCTGCTATCCTGCCATTTCATATCCACGTTGCTCCCTCCCGCTGTGCTAATACTTTTCTCTATGGTTGGGCAATTTTAAAACAACCATGCAGTCAACACACTGGCTGAAAAGGGATTCCTGGCAGTCGTCACTGGACTCCTGTCTTAGGTTGAACAAGCCACTTGGGACTTCGGCCCTGAATAACCTGAAAAGCGTCCCCCTTTGGGGGTCATGATAAATAGTCCTAGATCCCATAATGCTAGATCTTTATCAATATATGCAAGAATAGGACAGGTTTATTTGACAAATTAAGATTAACTGCACTCCCCAAGGTCTGTCCAGTCTTTTTTTCTAAGGAGCCCATGGTAACAGAGCTCAACAATTTTGCATACCACGTTGCCCCTAAGACAGAAAAGTGTGAGTCAATTGTTCAAACCTCTATTTACCAAGAGACGAGGACAGTGGAACAGGAGAAACGGGATCCGATTAAACGAGTCCACTGCAATCCACACTCTGTTTACAGACCCTGAACAGCATGCAGGTCTCCCCACCAAATGCTGCTCTCTCCAGTGCTCTTGCTAGTTCAGACACAGAACTGGTCTTTGGCCCTACACAGTTTGCAACAGCAGGCTCCCTTTCATATTGCCGAATCAAGCCACTTTCATTTCTATGCAAATATTTTTTCCCTTGACCGCAATCACCAATTGAAACCTCACCCATGTTCAGCACCCCTCCAAGTATTTTAATTCTACAGAATAATTTCTTAAAGTGATCTTACCTCCTTAATCAGAAGCTTAAAAATGGAAGGCACTTTCACAGCAATTTCATTTACTCCATAGAATAATTTTCTATATTGAGGAAGATCCAAAGAGACATTTACACTCTGGCTGTGGATAATCTATACCATACTCATATTTAATAACCTCCATTACTTTAAAGCAGTTATATTCACAGTAATTTGAGAGAATATTAGGTTATTTCTCAGTCTGCAATCCCTTAAAAAGTCAGATATGGATGTACAAAATATATATGGTGGTTGAAAAACAGACAAGGACAAAAATGTATCTCTGGATGACAGACTAAGTCTTCAGAATCCAGACACTGAATTCTAACTTAGGCTCAAATTGAGCCATAATTTAATTTTCTGGACAAAAAACAGAGATGTCAAGAAAACAGACAAAATAACAGAATTTAGTTCTCTGCTAAACTGTAAAGATTGCAGCAGTGGGCTACATACGCTGAGATATACTATACCCCAAAATATGTCAACTTAAACAACAATTAGAAAAAATATTTAAAAAAATTAATGGACAGTTATGTGGAAAATAGCAAGCATGCAGAAAAACTGGATTTAATAGTGACAGGAAATTATGCACAAGTATGATGCCAGCCTTTCCAAGATATAAAAGATGATAATCACATGTATAACTTAGGAAGTAATGCATCATTATATAAAAACTTGCAGCGCTCTGTGAAGCTGCAGTTATTCTACAGACCCCATCCGGAGAGCCAGAGCAGGGACTCTCATGAGCTAAGGCTTGTGTATAGAACTTCGATATTGTGTGTCATTGCTCTGCTGCACAGTGTTCGCACAGCCCACCTTCCCTCTCACTTTTTTCCACATCTGTGCAGGTCGTGGTTTATGCCAAAAAAATTTGGAAGGCAAAGATATTTTCTTTAAAAAAATCTTAAACCAATCACAAGCATGTTCTGACATGAGTCAGCAAAATAATTCCTCTTCATTTTCAAATATCAGCATTTATAATCCCACTGCTGAAGGCAGTGATATTGGTGGGATAAAAAGCCTGACAGAGGTAAGACGACAAAAAATGTTTCCATCCACATTCAGCACTGGTGTGAATAATCAGAGGGAGACCAAACACTCTTCACTTTGCTAGGATTCTCCATGCAAGGCTATCCGTAAGCACTCCTGTACATCCCTGACATCTTTTAGTGTCATATTTTAACTGGAATGTGGTATCATTACCTGTAATCATGCACCACCTTAGTCAGTCCCATACTGTGTTCAGCATGGATTGAAGAACAGGAAACAGTGTCATCCAGTCCTCTAAATAATTGGAGAGCAAACAAAAATTAATCAAGTTTGAATATGAATCTTCTGGACTAGCACTATTTTTTGTTTTGTTTTAAATATCCCATAAACTTCTCAGGACTGCTACCTTACAGTGCAAGATACGTTGCTCAGGAACAGTATTAAATCTGCATATTAGTACTGTCATTCGGTTATATGGACTCTCTTCCACCCATTTCTTGCCATATTATTGTATGCATCAATGAAGTAATTTAAAATAAAAGCGAAGTTCTGATTTTATTTCACCAACCAAGATATTTAATAGGTCTTCTGGTTGATCTTTGAGTAAGTTTTAAAAAACTAAACATTGGCATAAATATTGGAAGCTGCTGCTTCTTCAAAAAAACAAAAAGCAGAAAGATATTGAAGCTGTATTCAGAAAACATGGGTACAGGTTTGTTTTTATTTAAATAATCGTTCATTTTGCCTCTGAAATGAGAACTGGAAACATTTTGATAACTGGATGGACAGTCATTCTAACTACCTCTACAGACATGACTATTTTGAACCGTCTCTGTTAAGTCACAGAAGTTAGGCTATGTTAAGCATACTTCTTCCAGCCACAGACCACTTCCAAAAGACAGTGCTCAGACACGACAGACATTTTCTACAATATCCAGAAGACGACCAGTTGACATTGCACATTCAGATCCATTCCATTAACATCCCTTCTTCACAAGATCTGCCACACAACTGCCCATAACTATGGTAGTGCGAATGTAAAGCAATAAACCAGAAACACTCAATATCTTCGAGAAATCACACAGCCAGACTGGTATTGCTCAGTAAAGAGAGCACCCAATACAAGATGTACAGCTACCAAGTCAAACTGATTAAGAAGGGTCAAGGTGGAGGAAAAAAAGCTCTAACACGTGGAGCAAGGAGAAAGTATTAAAGCGTCCTCATCTACCAGACATCAGAAGTATGCTCCTAGCAATTCTTCTTATTTAATGTAGCAGAGAACTCCGCGATTAGCTTCTTCAGATGCCATGCTCTTCTGTTTTCAGTGTTGACTCAGGCTATGCTCCATCTGCTTTCAATAAGAGGCGAACAGAACTCATGGAGTTCAAGGTTTCCCTAGCTATAGTTGGGGTTCATAAACTAACATGCATAGGCAATGTTTTGTCTCAATTTATTCACGTGTTTCCCTGTCCTACATCTCTAATGGTGATTTTTCTTTTTTTAGGCCTCCAAAAAGACCTTTGTTCTAATTATTAGGGATAAAGGGGCAACCCCAAAGCTAGACTAGATACTGTAGACAAATGTGTCTGTACATCAAGCTCGTGACAGCATGGCGTGCATTACAGAGATATGGTGTACAATATAGGGATACCTGTATTAGGTCAGACCTCAGGCTTGTCCCTAATCATGGCGCTGATCTCAGCCCAATTCTTTGGTGAGTGCTTTCCTCTTCCTTGCTCTGTGCACTTTGATTCCACCTCCCTGGAGCTGTCTCCTCTTCAGCCTGTGCTCTGTTATATCCTAGTATTTCTGTCCCCTTCTTATTCTTAAGTCCAGTTGAACTTTCCAACCCACAATTTTCAGCTGGGTTTCAGAGCCATCCCACCAGCCCCTCGCTATAACAACTGCAAGCCACACAAACAGGCAAAGCAGGCTCCCCAAACACCAAGAACAATCATTTAACACAAGCCTGTCATTTCCCATGTACTGAGTTTAGTCTACCACCATCAGAACTGGCTCTGGAACAAACTTCTTTGAAAGGTAAACCTGTGTTTTTGCTGGTGCCCCTGGCCCCATCTCATTTTGAAGCCAATCAGACTATTTTGCAGCCAGCTGCAGAGAAGGGAAGACATTAGGACAGACTCCTGTCCATGCTGCCTGGCAGCAGGAGGAACAAGGGCAGGCAGGATGTGCCAAGAGGGCAGGGGTGACCTCTACTTCCCACCTCCCCTCCACATGACACGGCTCAATCAGGCAGTGGGCCTGCCTTCCTGCAAGGCTGCGGTGCAAGGCGCTAGCAACCCAAAAAGACTCCCCAGCTCCTTTTCCCCTCCTCCTAAAAGAGCACCCCAGCTGCTCCAAAGCAGGCTCCATGTCCCAGAAGAGAGGAGCCAGGAGCAAGCAGGCTCTCTTAGCACTAATTCAAAAGGTGGAAAGCAAGGAGGTCCCAGACTGTGAGAAACCCAACACACACACAGCCTACTCCACTCCGTGCTCCCCTTCTTCCCCAGTGTGTTAGGGAGCAAACTTGCTGGCTGCTAAATCAATCACCTTCCCCCTTATTTAGCAGCTATAGCTGGCTCCTGGGCTCCATCCCTCTGCACCTTGGGAAAGGGGAACCAAGGGGCCCAGAGAAGTTAAGGAGTCTGCCTCCTCCCCAAGCCACCTGCCCAAAACTGGAAATGCAGCACACTCAAATAGGGCAGAAGAAGTCCTTCAGCGTGGGACGCACCACAATGGAAGTGTCCACACTTATTACAGCGTCTGCTTGGAAGTGAACGCTATACTTACCGCTCCATGCAGACCTTCTGTACCAGACCTGTTATTACAGGTACCTAATCATTATGCAGAACACCCCCCCCCCCCCA
>NW_017728995.1:36125863-36134312 GCF_001723915.1 Gavialis gangeticus
AAACCCCCCCCCCCCCCCAATACTTAGTTTGTGTACAAAGGTGGATAGAAAAGTTTGGTAAAGTATCCAGTTGGTTGAACTGTGCAGAATTAGGAAATACTTCATTAACTGTAAGAAAGAAAATAAGAATATCTGTGCCCAAGAAAAAACACAAGCTGTTGGTTCCCTTTACATTGTGCCAATGACACAGTGTGTGACCCTGGGCAATGCTTCACTGTCCATTAAGTTTTCCCAGCCATACAACGGTGATAAAATGTTGGCAGGATAGTGTTGTCAGCCTGGTATGCATGCTCTGTTTGCCTGCAGTTTTTTTAAACATTTCTAAGCCAGCAAAATCCCTTGTATAAACACAGTTATACCAACACCAAGGAGTACTTCTGCCAAAGCAATGCATGTCATCCCAGGAACCAGTATGAGTTATATGCGCCAAAAGCAGGCTTTTGCCAGTATTAAGTGTTTATACTACAAAGCTCTCCCAATTAAGTTCTTTGGCCGCAGACTTGGCTTAATGTAGCAGGAATGTGACAGATTAGTTCTTTACTGTTTTTAGTCCTTCATTTTCAGATGAAAAAATGCTAGCAATGCCAAGTATTATCATCTGACCATTCTGGGGCAATGCTGCACGCTGTCATTAGCTAGTCAACACCTGCTTCTCCACAAGTGATGAACCATTTTCACACATACCTACATTCAAATCCCAGTTTGGAAACCTCCCCATGAAGTCGTGAATTGTCTCCTGCACAGAGCTGGGCTCCATGTACCCTTTGTGCACCCATGTGGCACATACACAGCCACATAACTGCACATTTGGGCACTTGGGTGCCTTTGGGGACTCCACATTGCCTGCACTAGGCAACCAAGCCTGCTCAGCAGGGCTGCACGCCAGCTAGACAGGTCCCAAAATTTTATCTGTGGACCCCAAAGAGAGGGGGGATAGGAAGAGATGAGGGCAAGGAAGAGGAGCCTCCTACCTGTTAGCACAATAGCCTAATGGTTAGAGCACTTTCTTAGGGAGCAGAACACCCGGTTTCTGGGCACCCCTCATGCAGGGAGCATTTGAACCTCCATTTCCTGCCTCCCAGCAAAGTGCTCTCACCACAGGGAAGGGAAGGTGAGAACTCACCCCAGCCCTCTCCGAGCTGCCCGGCTGGAGTACGTGGCACTAGGGGAAGAGCACAAGCCAGAAGATGTTTGGCTCAGTGAGACAGCTGCTGCCCTGGACCATGCAAGGATGCAGGGGCTGGGTTCTCGCCTCATCCTCTGCTCCAGCAGGACCAAAACTAGCCCCGGGCAGGAGCCTTGTCAGGCTAAAAGCTGAAAGGGGCCACCGCCCATCCCCCCAATCACTTCTACTGTTCTATTTCACCAAAAATTGGGTCTGGGTGCCAAAAACAACAGTCGCATCGCTGCATCCGCACTGCCTGGAGTGCGAGGGGTAAACAGGATCGAGCCCAAAGGGTTTCAGACACACAAGGGCCAAAGGTGCATCCTTTCTGCTACAATAGTCAGCTATGTTTAATAGGGGAACAATTCCACATACATTTCCTGTGTTTACCATTCTGAGCCGAGTGCTGGATTGTGATGAATGTTCTTGGAGTACAAAGTCGGGTGCTCAAAAGTTAGGAAATGCCCAAGTTCAAGTTGCCCAGGAAGCCTTTATACTCCTCCGCGGCAGGTCTGCACCTGGACACCATCTCTAGATTACATAATCAAACCACCTTCTTCCCAGGTGTTTTGCCCAATTCAGTGCACAGGAGGGATTTAGTATTTCTTTTCATCCTCAACATCCAGCGCATGGCCCACATGCCACCCAAACCCTGCCCTGAACACAAGAGTCATTGCTTTCACTGTAGGCTTTTCTACGGTGGGCTCATGGAAATCGTGTTTCTTTACATTCCCTTGACGATTTAGTGAGGCAAGTGGGTGTCCTGGAGGAGCCTAGGCGGGAACATTCAGGAAAATGTGGGCGTTTTAAGAAGCCTGGGGCCTTATTTCTGGTAGTGCTTTGGGTTTTCTAGACCTTTGTGTGACAGAAGAGCTCCCACTCGCTACATGTGCTTTCCAGAAGCCCCAGCCATGCTGCAAGTCTGATCCCAGGTGTGTCAAAAAACAGGAACGGGGACAGCCAGTGAATTCTGTGGCTTATGAGATTTGTTCAGCATCACACAGGACCTCCAGGGCAGAGGTGGGATAGCATTCAGCTGCTGTGACAACAAACCCATTTTTCCTTTCTGACAGTCCCCAGACACATCCACCACATACCTTCCAACTAATGCAATAAAGAAAACAGGGTCTTGTAGACAGCCCCAAGTACTACACGCCCAGATTCATTCCCAGCATAAAGGAGAGGAAATTGTGCGTGCTGTTTCCATGATAGGCACCAGCAGCTCCTGATGCCCACATATGCTATCCAGCCCAGTATTCATCAGCTGTCAAGGGATGAAGCATGCTAACTCTAGAAGTGATCTTTAGAAAACTTAGCTTCCAAGATCCAATAACCCTCCATGGAGCACATGCAAGCCGATCTTTCAGAAAAACATGAGATGCGTCTCTAAATACCTAATCAATCCCTCAGCCCAAAGGTATGTCCCTGCTCAAAAGTACAGAAGTTTGTAAGTTGTGTTAAGAAGTTGAAAGGGATTAAGAAAAAAGTGTATTTTCCCCCCATTTTTCTTTTTAATCAAATGAGTGAATCTTTTTAGCTGTTTTGGAGTTTATCATCATCTTTGTTATAGAATCATAAAAAATGAGGATTGGAAGGTGCCTCAGGAGGTCGCATCTAGTCCAAACCCCTGCTCAAAGCAGGACCAACCCCAACTACATCTTCCCAGTCAAGGCTTTGTCTACCCGAGTCTTCAAAATCTCCATGGATGGAGACTCCACCACTGCTCTGGGTAACCTGTCACAGTGCTTCACCACCCTCCTCATGACAAAGTTTCTCCTAATATCCAACTTCAACTTTCCTTGCTGCAACTTGAGCCCACTGCTCCTTGTTCTGCCATCTGCCCCAATGAGACCAGTACAGCTCCATCCTCTTTGCAACCCCCTGCAGGGACTTGAAGGCAGCTATTCAACCCCTCCACGGTCTTCTCTTCTCCAAACTAAATTAAGCCCAGTTCCCTCAGCCTCTCCTCACAAGTCACCTGCCACAGCCCCGTATTTTCTGTTATACTTTAGCCTGAGACGGAGACCCAGCAAGGAAAATTTCTGCATAAACAGCCTAAGTTTGGCCAAGTCATAACTAGCAACCTAAAAGAGGGTCCTATAATACCCAGGGCAACCTACACCAGCTAAGTTACAATAACCTGTCATCTAACACTAGTTTCATAGTTTCATAGTACTTAGAGTCAGAAGGGACCTAAAGAGATCATCAGGTCCGACCCCCTGCCCCAGGCAGGAACAAGTGCAGGGTCATATATATATATGGTAAGTATACTGGTGTTCACCAGCTAGGATAGACAAGTTCCTTATTGCTGATCCTATCATTTCTTTCATGGTTTTGACCTGTCAATAGGCCTGGCTGAAGAGGTTCTGGATGGGCCTAGTCTTCACAGACACAACAACATGACAGCTCATAGATTCATAGATGTAGGGTTGGAAGGGACCTTGTAGATCTTCTAGCCCGACCCCTGCCCTGGGCAGGAGAGAAAACTGGGCTCAGATGACCCCAGCCAGGTAGACGTCTAGCCTCCTCTTACAGACCCCCAGGGTAGGAGGCAGCACCACCTCCCTTGGAAGTTGGTTCCAGATCCTGGCCACCCTGACTGTGAAGTAGCACCGCCTGATGTCTAGTCCGTATCTACTCTCCATCAATTTATAGCCGTTATTCCTTGTTACTCTGGGAGGCGCTCGGGGGAACAAGGTCTCTCCCAAACCCCGCTGGTCCCCCCTAGTGAGTTTATAGACGGCCACTAGATCCCCCCTCAGCCTTCTCTTGTGGAGGCTGAACAGGTTCAGGTCCCGTAGCCTGATCTGTTACAGTACCACCGTATTCAATTTAAATTAGCTTCATATATGTGGAATAAAATGGGTTTTCTTATGCTTTTGCCACTGCTTGTACTCTGGTGCTTTGATCTCTTTAAACCTGTGGTGTTATTAACAGCTTTTCATATTGCTTTTTTACATGCGTCTTAGAAAGCAATGTTTGTGAGGTGATGGAAGCAGTAAGCTTTCACTCGTGTAGCCATGTTCCCCAGAAGTAGAACTATTTTGCTTCTCGTTTCTGGAGAGCATGAATTATGTCCTATGATCCTCTTAGTCTTTGGAAATGTCTGACTAGATGGCTGTTCAGGGCAGTGAAATGGTGATTAAGACAGGCAAGGTTAAGACAGCAGTTAAGCCTTTTAGCCATTTGGCTGTTCTACTCAAATGGAGTATGGGAGGTGTGGGAGTAAATCAAAATGGACTCGCTCAAAATACATCCGTTGCAAATCAAAATATAAGAACTACACCATTAAATAGCAGACTGAAAAGAAAATTACTCTTGTCAGTAGCAGGGAACCAGGACATAGTTAATTACTGGGGTAAGCAAAATTAGGCTGCTGAAAACCAGATGCAAATAAGAAGTCTCAGAGCAACAAGTCCCAGTTTGTCATTCCAAAGAAAGGGGCACCAGGCTAAACCAGAGATGCAGAGAGAACTTGGAGCCCCTGGAGACGCGATGCAGACAGAGAGAGGACCTGAACCTCCTTATGTCCCACATACAGAACTGTCACCAGCTCCAGGGATGCTCCAGGACACCTTAAGGGTCGGCACCTGCACATGGTAGGGGCCAAGAAGCACCAGCTGCAGAGGTACACCCCTGCACAGCACCCCTCCAACAGCATGCCAAGCCCCCTTACTGAGGGGGTGTATCTGTTAGCCAGATTCACCAAGACCCTCACTGCCATTCAGAAGAAGTTTAGGCTAGCTCTCCTCATCTTCACTGGCTCTATCCAGACAGAGATATTCCAGTGGGCTAAAATATAAGATCAGACTAACCTGTCCTTTCCCACAGAACATTTTTGGGCACAGTTACAGCTACCGAAAGAAGACACACATGCTTTATGACACAAGAGAAAAGTAGAAGCATTCTTACTTTATGACATCAAAGCTTTGGACTGCGTCGTTCCAGAAATATTTCACGCTGTGGTGTGAGAAATAGCGAATCTGTAAGTCAAATAAAAGCAGTTGGGGACAAAGCTGGCACTATTTGACAATTATTTTCAGTTTAAATTTTGCACTCCTGCTCAAAATTTCTAAAACTAACTTAAAAAGTGACATATGTTCTAATTTTGAAAAGGAGACAAAGTTGCTACTACATGGTGTCATTATTATCTGTACAATGTTTTATGCAGTGTGACTGTTTGCTTTCTAATATCCCTACTCTTTCAGCAATCCCAAAATATATTGAAACAAAAGACCTTCATTTTCTGTAACCCTCACCCAACTAACTTCTCTGGCAGCCTCAGCAGGGCAAGTATTGAACTGCACACATGGCTTGTATATTCTTTTCTTACATGCCTCAAAGACTAAGGATTCATACACCCCAGGTCCACTTACAGGCAAATATTTTTGAGGGCCATTTTTGTTCTCTTCAGCCGGGTTTTCAAATACATGAATGCTATGGCCATTGGAAACCTTGTCTTGAGGAGGAGCAGGACTTTGCAGTGGACCGGTTCCTAGAGAAAGCACAATGCGAACCTTTGCACAAAACCATATCCTGAATTCATCCTACAAGATTAAGAGAAAAGATGGAGAATATTAACATCTAAGGAAACACAGAAGGGAGTTCAGGGATTGATTTCTTTCCTTGAAGTACCAAAATTGAGTTGAAAAAGCAAACCAATTACCAAGGTTTACTGAAGTGGAAGGGACCCTGGGTTTGACACTAATTACCCCCAAGGTTATTGTTTTCCCTCATCGAACTTCAACATCACACAATTCTGGAAGCACTGATGTAGGGTCCCTGCCAGCCCCTAAAAACTATGAAACTAGCATCAGAATGGGCAGATCTCCACCTTCCCAACGAGATCTAGAATACTTACTTATTTTCTATGGAAATGGCAGGGCTCTAAGTCTGGCTTCTGGTTCTTCAAGGATTAGAAGTATGTAACAGAATGGATTTGCATACTTTTTTCATTTAAATAGATGGTAATATTGCCACATATTTTTGCCTCTCCTGTTTATATCATCTGCATGCAACTTCGTATTAGTGTTATACAAGCAATGAGACAGCAGATTCCACTTAGAGCCAGCAGCTAACTTCCCCGTGTGCCTTCTGCCTACCCTCAGACTAATACAGCTAACTAAGGATTGGATTATGCCTGAATTTACATCAGACAAACCTTAACTATAGAAGACAACACAGAGAGCTGTGCAGAGCCTTCTTCAAATGGGAAGAAAACCCAATCAAAACTCTGAATTCCAGTTTTTGTTCTGAACCAGAAAGGAAATCCCAAAAAGGTGCTTTGAAAAAAGCCAGACTGCCTTAGTACAGTTCTCCCCACAAAAAATACAGCAGTTTGCTGTGGAGTTGGGGCAGAGCAGACCCCCAGCATCCAACAGTGGAGAAGTAAGACAAGAGGCTGGAGAGCCCCAACATTAGCCAGGACATTCAGGATCCCACAGCATGGCAGAAAGTAAGGAAGCCCCAAGACCTCCACCTCCAGGAGCCAGCCTGCCTGCCACAGGACTGAGAGCCTAGAAGCTCAAGCCAGGGAGAAAACCCCATGGCCACGCTACCGGGCAGTCACAGACCCTGAAGCCCAGATCCGTGGCAGCCCCAGAGGCAAGGCACCAAGGACCCAGACTGCTTTCCCCAACAGAAACCTACCTGCCTTCTTCCAAAACCATTTTGCTCTAGCAAATCAGCATTTTCTAACAAATGTTTAGTTGGAAAATTCCTAATCGCCTGCAGTTTGAACCAACTATAAAAGCTGCTGG
Source organism: Gavialis gangeticus (assembly GCF_001723915.1). Classification (NCBI taxonomy): domain Eukaryota; kingdom Metazoa; phylum Chordata; order Crocodylia; family Gavialidae; genus Gavialis; species Gavialis gangeticus. The sequence goes on from NW_017728995.1 coordinate 36,132,788, forward strand.
GATCCCGTAGCAGAGCGTGATGGTTCAGGAAGCGAGGCAGTCTGCTGCACCCACGGCTGCTACAGTTTCAGAAACTGCGTTACACTAAACAAAACCCTGAGGCAGAGACATCTTCAGCCTCTGCTCACGCGCTTCCAAAGCTGGGGTCTCCTCAGCCCCACAATCTTCTGCTCTAAAGGGGACCACGATGTCCAGAGCACCGTGGAAGCACAGTCTTCCTTCAGGTTTGCACACACCGTTTACGTTGTACAGAAATGTTCTTTAAGTTGAGATGACACCAGCAAGGTGCTGTCTGAACACTCTCCACAAATTTGACTGTACACCTTAAAATATTCTTTCTAAAGCTAAATCCATTTCTTAATTTTTCTTTTTTGTAACTAGTTTTTTTTCAAATACAGTCCTGAATGGAAATGTAGAATAACAAGTGCATTACCAGCATGGACTGATAGATTTTTAGAAAATCGTTTAATTAAAACAATGGAAGCTTCAGTGAATGCTATCTAATCTCTATTACTTGCTTAGCTAAATATGAAATAACAAAGGACCAAAAGTCTTCATTAATTCAGCAAACTTCCTTTAGATTTGTTGGTTTTTCATATGCAGGAAGCTATGTGGACTAAGTGCAAGTTGGTTTTATTCATGTTTATCTGACAAGCAAACTGAGGAATGTTTCTGGTTTCATTCTGAGACCCTTCAATTTTTCAATTTCCTTGCTACTGACAAAACAGCCCTAGATCATTTATACCCCACGATGCAAATAAAGTCAAATCACCAGGAGGACATGTCTGAGCTCTGCTCATTCCTGCCTCTGACCATTTTTCTACCCTGCATTCACAAAAGCAGAGAGCAGTTGGGGGCGCAGGCTTACAGTTGTTCGCAGCAGCACCACTTCGCAGTCTTTAAGCGTTGTCCTTTTGCATGTTGCTTTCACACGCCACGCAGGCATCCAGTAGAGGAGGAGGAGGAGGAAGCCACCAGTACACAACACCCCGACAGCAACTAAAACCAGCTTCCAGCGGCACAGATTGTAACCATAAATCTCCTGCACAGAAACAGAGAAACAAATAATGAGCAATGATATCCTTAATTGCTCTGGCTGAGGAATTCAGTACAGGCATACCTCGGAGATATTGCGGGTTCGGTTCCAGACCACCGCAATAAAGCGAATATCGCAATAAAGCGAGTCACACAAATTTTTTGGTTTCCCAGTGCATATGAAAGTTATGTTTACACTATAGTGTAGTCTACTAAGTGTGCAATAGCATTATGTCTAAAAAAACAATGTACATACCTTAATTAAAAAATACTTTATTGCTAAAAAATGCTAACCATCATCTGAGCCTTCAGCGAGTCGTACTCTTTTTGCTGGTGGAGGGTCTTGCCTCAATTTGTAAAAAAACCCAATATCTGCAAAGCGCAATAAAGCGAAGCACAATAAAACGAGGTATGCCTGTACTGGGGTCAAATGACCCCAGCATGGTGAATTCATGGATTCATGAAAGCTGTATTTAGAGTTCACTTTGTT
>NW_017728995.1:36139312-36140681 GCF_001723915.1 Gavialis gangeticus
TGACTTGCTATAAACCAGGGCAGATAAATGAGCCCCTTTCAAAGGCTTTTCCTCTTTTTTCTCTGCTGGGGGCACAGGGAGGTTCCAGAGCAGTTCCCTTACCACGCTGGGATGCTGCTTTGTTTGGGCAGAGGTATGCATGCACACACATTCAAACCACTTCTGTATGGGAAGAGGTTCCTCCTGGGCCTGCCTCTGGGGAGATTCCTCAGAGCAGACTCGTGCCACAATCTAGTTTTCAGGGTGTAAGGAACTAAGTTCACACCACTGGTTACAAAGGTGGAAAGGGCACACCAGCTGGCTCAGCATCTAGAACATGCAGCTAGCACGGCTTCTCCCATTTGCAGTCCCAGAGATAGACTGACAGAAGCAGATTTCCAGTGCTGCTCACAGGAACTTTTAGGTGCAGACAAGAAGCAAAGCATGGGACAGAAGGGGCACAAGGAGCACTTCTTCCAAAGACAAAAACTGGAGTGTAGCAGCTGGGAAAACAGCCTACAAGGAGGCAAGGCAAGCTGGCATGAGACTGACTCCACATTTTAGTTTCAGCAAAGTGTTGGGTGCCTCTTGGTGAGAGCGGAGGACCAGTCACAGGAAAGGCACAGAAAATTCAGCCAGATGACACAGGGCATTTTTAAGAAAGAAACTTTCAGGCCCTGTCCTGCACTGTCTCACGCTACATCATCAGACCGTGTCTGGGGCTCTGAAATCTCAGCCAAATGGAAACTCCCACGGATGCTACTGAGCCTTGTTCATATTTATGAAACCATTACATGCAAACAACTTTTGGCAAAACCATCCTGAAATTTCATTACATTATTGTACTTAGAGCTCATTTAATTAACTGATTAAAAAAACCCAGCTTTGCAACACAGAAAACTTTCCATAAATGTTTCAACTTTTGGTAAAAAATTGTTGGCTTTGTTTTGACAAACTGGGGAACATATCATTCGCTCAGCAGGCACTTCATCCCAAGGGAAGGATAAAAATGTTAGGGAAAAAATAAGTGTTTTCCTCTTCTCACCACAAAGGGCTCCCACCACTTTAAAAACAAAACCAAGAGGTTCTCCTTTTTGAACAGGAAGTGGTACTTCTTTTGAAACATCCTATGACTCCATTTTGGTGCTGACAGCTCTAATCGTGCTCCTGTAAACACATGGTTACTCTCAGTTAGTAGTAAGAGGTCAGATCCTGTCATCTGGACATGAAGCATGAACCTCACCCCTCCCACTCCCACTCCAATTGACCCCACATGCTGTATGCAGCATATGCCAACCCTGGCCCCATACAGGATGCAGTGCATGGGGCCAGTTCAGGATATATGCTACATTTGGTGCTTGCACTGGATCCAGCATGTGTGGCCAGTCTG
>NW_017728995.1:36145681-36151896 GCF_001723915.1 Gavialis gangeticus
GAACCTTCCCTGCACCTCTGAACCAGCTCACCCCAGGGTGGCTTCCCAGGCAACACTCAACTCCTGGGACTGGGAGAGGAGCAGGAGCAGACAGTTTAGGAGGAAATTAATTCATGTGCATGAACAAGCCTTGCAGACATCCTGCCATCTTAAAAGCAGCAGGAGATTTAAATGACCAAGCACTAGGATTTTCCCTTTAAAACTCATTTTCCCTAAAGCAGGGGTGTCAAACATGGGGCTACGTAGGCCGCATAATGCAACCCCTAGTGCTGCCCTGTTGACCCGCGCTCTGCACCGGACCAGCCCTGTGTGCAGGGCCAGGGACACACACTGACAACAGCACTCGCTGGGGCCAGGTCCCGGATGAACCCTGCCAGGTGCCACGTGCACTGGATCAGGCATGCAGCAGGGGGTCCACGGGTCTGAGCCAGGCAAGAGATGTTACAGAACATCTAACTATCACTAACCCACCCCTCTAACCACTCACCGGGCACAACCCCACCTGGGTCAGTCTCACACACGCATGAAGAGCACAGTTATACCGCGCTGCTCTCACGGGATGCCATGCCACAAGGAAGCGTGGCCAGCCTTGGGTTTTTAAGCAATACCCTGCTTCATTGCAATCTTCCCATGAATGTTTCGAATCATGCTGCAGTACATCGCCTGCCAGATTCAGACTCTATAGGAGGTGCCTGGTTGTTTATATCCTCCATTTAACTCCGGCTTTCTAGAAATGAAAACATCCACCCCAAGCTAGTGCTTTACAAATCCAGGAATGGCTCCAAGGCTTGTCTGGCAATTCTGAGAGACGTGTTTAGCTGAGATACGCTCTCTCCCATGCAATGTGCCCTAAACAGAAAGCCCTCCCCCTAGGAAACCACATTTCCTTTACTTCATGAAGCTAGACCATAAAACCAATTACCATCTCATCTTCTTCGCCTTTATTGACAAACTTCTTTTCTTCCTTCTCCATGTTGAGCGTGACGTGGAACTTCTCAACTTCAGGTATGGAAGACCTCTAAAAAGGGAAAGAGTAAAAACTGCTTAAGTAACGTTTTGTTCATTTTGCATCTTCTGCAACATCTTTGGTGCCGCCACGTTTACAGACGTGAAACACGACATCTGACCTGCTTTCATCGAACCCCAACAGAATTTCCAACCGTAGCTTAAAGCATTTTGCTTTCAAAATGCAGAAGTGTTCACTAAGTTTAAAAACATTTTTTCCAGCTCAGTTTTACCCTATCAGTCCCTAATTTGTTATTTAACAATTTCAAACAAGCATAACCGGAACTCCATTTTTGGCTCTCAATGCCTCACAAATATTTAGGATGTTACCGTGATAACACCCCTTAGGAGTATGAAAACGGCTTTATTTCAGAGATAGCAACTGAGGAGCGGAGAGATTCATGGCCACGTGGGCAATCTGTGCCAAAATTAGTATCTAAAACCACAGCTTCTAGGTGGAGTGCTTTGCCTACCAAGCCACTCTTCAGTCCATTTTGCTTGAAGCTGGCTGCAATACCTAAATGCATTTTTTGCTTAATGATATTCTTGTATCAAACTAAAACACTTACTTAGACACATACTGCTAGAGATCCTCATACTGCTCCATATTTGTTTTTATTGTGCCCTAATAATTTCTGTATCAGTCTAGTACACAAGACACCAAATCAGGAGCAGGGTAATTTTGTATTGTAGAAGGAAAGGCACTCCCTGGCCAGACATACTGTATTTTTTCACGTCTAGTGCAGCCCATATGCAGTAGGCACCTTGACTGTGAAGGGGAAAACTTACAAAAAAAAAATCTTCAATTGAGGTATGCGAGTGGCATCAGCTAGGGAGCCGTGCCTGCTCCCGAGGCTGCTGTGAGTGCTAGCTGGACTTGCAGTCAGACCTGGCATACCATATCCAGGGTCGCGTGTCAAGTCTGACCATGCACGCAGGCTCTGGAGCCACATGCCAGGTCGGACCCTGCGTGCCAAGGCCAGGACCACACGCCAGGTCTGGACCTGCACCCAGGTCTGACCCTGCACGCTGCCTCTGGGCCTGAGTGCCGAGAGTCTGTGCAGCGAGTCTGGGTCAGACCCGGTATGTGGCTCCAGAGCCAGCGCGCAGTCAGACCCGACATGCCAGGTCTGAGGCCGCGTGCTGGGTTGCACCCATCACACCAAGTCCAGCCACAAACCGACCCTGCGCACCAACCTGATGCAGCACGCAGCTGAGGAGGGGACCTCCTGATGTGTCCAGAAATTTGGTGGTAGGGAGCTGGGGGAGGGAGTAGTACTAAGTAGCAATGTTAATTGCTGTGGCTCCCACCTTCCACCGCTACAAATCTCCCCTCACCAAATTTCTGGACCTGTGGGGGTCCCTCATCCTTGCATATAATGTACACCCCAATTTTCCCCAGCTGGCTTTGGGAGGAAGGTGCGGGTCATATGCAAGAGAATATGGCAGGTCTTTCCCAACTGGAGAGAGACAAACAACCGTAAGAGAACAGGAGAAGCCAGAGAAGGGACATGGGCACCTGATGTACTGTCACGCGGGTGCCTGCATTAATAATGTCCCGTGCTCAATGCCTCTGAACCATTAGAAAGGTTCTGCCTTTTCTAATTGGATATGAACTACCCCAAACGTCAGTGTGCTCAGACAACGTAGCCGGGCAGTGCTTTGCATGTTGCACAGCAGCATCTGGGGAGCAGGCAGAAGAGCCGGGGAGGAGTGTGGCCTAAACTGCTGAGCTGCCTGCAGGACGCACACGTAGGCATCCTTTATTCTGATTAAAATGCCCCACACTACTATGCTCACAAAGCATTTCAGCACTGCATAAGAAGCTATGCAAATGCTCACAAAAGTAAAGAAGTGCCAGAATTTCTTCTACAACCTTCATTTGGCCCCTAGGGCATGTGCATTATCTACCGTCATTACCTACATGCCTGCACTTGATCCTAGCCCACAAGAGGCGAGAAACCACCCCCAAAGCCATTCTCCTGTTTGCTCTACAGCGCAGGCAGTGATCACTTAAAGGAGTGACCGCTGCACTGCACTTGGTTATAGTTAATTTGCTGAGCATCAGCTAATTAAACATTGTTTCACAAGTGCCCTGAAGGCTGAAGGGCTGCTACCATGCCTGTGCTTCAGACAGGAAACAGAGGCAGCGAGTGTTTCAGGATAAAGTAAAATTAATTTTGCATGCCCCAGTGAAGATACCTAGGACCTGACTTGTTCCAGTACTAGCCAGGATGCAGCACCTCCCATCACCAAAAGCACAGCTCCCACTGTCCCCAACTGCGACACTTCTGCAAATCAGACCCCTGGTTCTCAAGTCTGGCACTCAGGGAACATCATTAGTGAACAGCGTGATCTACGCCACTGGATGAACAAACAGGAATGCTGTAGCACAGGCAAGAAGGGACCTGCTTCTCCAACCTGCCTATTCACTATGCACCCTCCAGCCCCTGAAACAAAAGACAGGGACCTAGAGCCAGTCTCCTTCACCACGCTACCCTGTCTTAGCATAAGTCCTCCCCAGAACAGGTTTGCCCTGTGTGCAGAATGAGGCAGGGGCACTCTGGAAAAAACAAATCATATGAAATGAAAGACTGCAGCATGAGGCACATGCAAGGGCATCTGCACGAATGACTGAAGCTTTCCATAAAATCAGCACCATTTACAGTCAGCTGAATGGATGAGTCAATGCTTTTCCATGCTCATTTAGACCAACTAAATAACCTCTGTCTGCTGAATTAGTTTGTCAGAACTCCAATAGAAGCTAATCTCCATCTGCAGTTTAGTTTAAAGAATCAGCAAAAGAACAGACACCGCACAAACATGCCTCTCTAGAACCGCTTCAGTTTTTCCTAATGATAATATACTATACTTAAAAGTCCATTCAGACAACTTACTATGTTCCTGTATCCAAGGACTCTTGAGTTAAATGCCTAAACAGGTAAGAATACAAATTGAGATTCCCACGGCATGCTAAATTGAAATGTGTATACCACGAGGCCATCCAATGTTAAAAGCTGCAGAAGTACATTCCTACTGATATAGTCAGACTTGTAAAAATAAAAGTTACACATGATTGCTTCACTGAATGTACAATCATTAAACCACACGTTTAGTTTTTATTGTCACAAGCACGTTCTGCAAAACACAGATTAATTAATGAGCCTTCTTGAAACAGAGGGTGAAAAAAGCCTCTGGAAACCTTGTTAGCAAAGACTGTCCTAAATTCATGAACAGGTGCTAACAAAATTCACAAGGCTGACTTTTGGATTAACACAGTCTATTCTATCCAACGCAGATTAATTTTAAAGAGCCTTCTTTTAAATAAGAAAAAAAAAAGCCTTGGAAAACTTGTAAGCAGAGACTGTCCTGAATTCATGAATGACTGCAAACAAAATTCACAAGACTGACCTTTGGATTAAGCAAATAAGTCTAAAGCAAGTTTACGCAAACATCACAAATCAGTTTATGTCTCTTTCTTCAGGCTATATATACACGTCTATATAGTTTCTCTAATTGAATTAATGTGATTCATATACTAATAATCTAATATAACTTAATACTATGCATTTAAGACATTTATTTACATCTACATATACACACACATATATATATACACACACAATAATAAAATAAATAATTGAGAAAAGGTGCAAATGCCTTGTATACTGTGGCCTGTAGCAGATTTACACCAATCTTCAGAAATTGGTGTAAATCAGAATCTTTATTCTGATTTATTCAGAGTCTTTATTTATACAGGAAGTAATTCAAAAATGAATGCCAACCCATGTGACAGACACACTGTGCTAAGAGTAACCCTGCCCGAAGGCAGAGTTCGGTTCCTAATGAGAACATCAAGCCCCAGCAATGGATATTCACCTGGACATAAACTGCCAACCGTGATAACGTCTGTTTGTACGTCAGGAACGCAAACTAGGAATCTAAGGGCATTGTCCTATGTGGTAGCATCCCAAGGCACAGCAATGAAGGGATTACGGCTTTCAGCGTGGAAAGGAAAATCATGGTGAAGAAAATGCTGTACCTTTAAAACATAATACAACTGTTACAAGCTATTTCCTCATAAAAAATTTACCTTCTCTTCTAATGTAAATGCACAGTACCGTAACATGTAGCCAACCAAACCCACAAAGGCCATGTGTTGCAATGCAAATACATGCATATCTTCCACAATGTCAGAAAGCCGTTGCAGCTGGCAAAGTGTACTTTCCACGGCAACCCTTGGCACAGCAGTTTCAAATGGGACACATGAGTAAGAACTATACAAGTGAAAAAGGGTTTGAACTGAAAAATACCCCCAAGACTTGGAACAGCTCTAAAACCACGTAATTTATACAAATCTGAGCGCAGCACCTACGCACTTGATCTCTGCCTCCCCCATGACTCGCACAGAGTGACCAAAATTCCTGCGGGGTGACAAGCTTTTCCACGTGCTCCTTAACAACAAGAGCTAGGCAAGCTGAAGACTTAAACAATCCCCAACTCTGAAGGATGCTGAGGCATAAACAAGTTTGGCCTTTATGCAAGAAGACAAGAATGCAGGAAAAACAACCCCAGGAGTTAGTTTGCAAAAGGGTGCCCTTGTCCTACATCACGTCTTACGCAACCAATCTGACACTTCCTACGTACAAAAGTTACCCTATGTCTGGCCTATAGATGAAAAAGCCTTATTTCAGTGCTAGACAAAGATAGTACATAAAAGCCACTAAAGACCATTAAATAATATTTAGTTGGTCTAATAAAAGATATGACATCTACCCAAAGACCCTCGCCTGCCTAAAGACCATTAACAAACAACACTCTGACACCACCTACTACAAAGAACTACAGGAAGATCCTACTCCCCTTTTCACCAAGAAGCTCAACAATACCATCAAATCATTTCCATCAGGACTACAAAAAAAACTACAGACCTTGATCCCCCCGGTATCTACTAACCCAGGGACTTCTTACATGCTCCCTAAAATCCACAAACAAGGGAACCCTGACAGACCTATCATATCCAACCATGGGACCCTAACTGAGGAAATATCAGGTTTCGTTGAATCAGTCCTAAAACGCTCATCACCCACACAGCAAGTTTGGTACAAGACACTACAGACTTTCTACAGAAACTTCAAAACATAGACCACCTTCCCAGCGACACCCTCCCAGCCACCATGGACGTTACCAGCACAGAAATCTGGGAGGGC
>NW_017728995.1:36152018-36153045 GCF_001723915.1 Gavialis gangeticus
ATGGGAACAGCTATGGGCACCAAAATGGCCTCACAGTATGCCAACCTTTTTATGAGCCACCTGGAAGACTTCCTCAAGAACTGAACCATCAAACCCTTGCTATACTTAAGATATAGCAATGACATCTTCATCATTTGGACTGAAAACCTGCAATCTCGAATTGAGTTTCATCAGAAATTCAACAATCATCACCCCTCCATCTGACTTTTGAATACTCCAGCACCAACATCTTCTTTTTAGACACAATGATCAGTATCCAGAATGATAAAATACAGACCACGTTATACAAGAAACCCATGAACCAACATACGTATCTGCACAGAACCAGCCATCACCCTAAACACACCAAAAAAGCTGTGATATACAGATCCCACTGAATTTTCACTCAGGAGAATACCTAGGATTGCAACCTCACCAATCTTAAAAGGGCGTCCACCCAACAAGGACACTCCTCCAGAGAGAGAGATCGCACGTTTGAAAGAGCCACCGGGATACCGCATGAAGAACTGCTGCAATACAAAACAACCCCCCCCACGAATTGCACACTGCTGGTTATGACATATCAGCCCTCCCTCAAACCCGTATGTAAAATCCTCAAACAGTTGCAACCCATACTAGAAAGAGACCCTATTCTTAAAGAGATCTGCCCAGGGCCACCCATCCCAGCCTTCAAACAAGCACCGAACCTCGCTAACCTCATCACCAGAAGCAAACTTCCTCATGCCCAGAACACACCCAATGGATCCAGACCATGCCGTGAGAAGAAATGCAAAACCTGCCAACAATCTCCACCACCCCACAATCACTGCACCCCATGACAGAGCCACCAGCATTCCCGAATCTTACAGCTGCACCTCCAAAAATGTGACATCTCATCCAGTGCACCAAATGCCCCGATGGAAAATACACAAGAGAGACCTAACAACAACTGCACACCACAATGAACGCACACCGGACATCTATCAAAGATGGGAATACCCAAGAACTGGTGGGGGCACATTTCTCCCAAGAAAACCACTCTCTCTCC
>NW_017728995.1:36153736-36165976 GCF_001723915.1 Gavialis gangeticus
GGACTCCCCCAACACCTGCTGGTCCCCTCTGACTAGTTTGGTCTAATAGAAGATATCAGATTCACCCAAAGATCCTTGTCTGCCTAAAGACCATTAAAGAACATGAGCAGTATGCGATAAAAAGAAATCAGCCTAGCTTCATTTAGGGGTAATAATGCATATCCGACATGCATTAGCTATATGTTTCACATTACCACTGCTCTTCCCTGTCCTAGCAGCTTCTTCCTCCCACCACTGCCATCTCTTGCCTTGCTTCCCCTCTCTCCAGGTGGGCTCCAGCGGCAGCAGCACCTGGTATGTGAAGGCCCTCCAAAAACGGGAAGCGAAATGCGGCTGTGCGGCAGAGCAGAGCAAGTCACCAAGGAGAACGGACGCTGCAGCTGTTGGCCCGCAGCAGCACCTGATGCGGTCCTGCAAGGGAGGAAGAGTGCACTGGCCTCCATGCTGCCGTCAGCTGGGCCTGCTGACAGCATGGAGAAGAGAGCCTGTCCGTGCAAGGAGGGGAATGAAGACAGAGAAGCAGGACAGCCTGGAAGAGCAAGAAAGAGATTCAAGAGGAAGAATCTCAACAAAAAGGAGGGAGAAAAGCGATGAGAGAAGCATGGGTGATAGCAACGGAAAAGGCAAAGGGGAAAACCCTTCTGCTTTAAACCGGCAAGTTTCAGTTACGTGTTTTACCTATTCTAAAGGTTCCCTGGTGAATACAAAAAGGCACAAGTATTTTAGATGAAAACGGAGTTAAGTCCTTGTGCTTCTGCCAGCTGCCCAGCTGAGCCCTCAGCTACAAGGTTGGGCAACACAACGTTGTTAAACGTATGTTTTGAGGAACATTCGGCCATTCTACCTAAAAAGGGACTCTGCTCTAATCTCAGCTTTCTTACTAATTACTCTATTTGTGCACCACCTGTGCTAACAGGAAAATACAACATACTGCACTAATATACAACATGTTATTTTAAATTTCAAAGATTTCATACATTTTTTGGGTCAGAAGGGACCTCAGTAGATCATTGAGTCTGACCCCCTGCCCTGGGCAGGAAAGAGCGCTGGGGTCAGATGGCCCCAGCCAGGTGTTCATCGAGTCTCCTCTTAAAGGTCCCCAGGGTGGGGGAGAGAACCACCTCCCTCGGGAGCCCATTCTGGCACCCCTCACCGTAAAGAAGTTCTTCCTGATGTCCAACCTAAATCTGCTCTCCATCAGTTTGTGGCCATTGTTCCTCATGACTCCAAGGGGTGCCCTGGTAGACAGAGCATCGCCTATCCCTTGCTGCACCCCCCGACAAATTTGTAGATGGTCACAAGATCACATCTCAGCCTTCTCTTGCGGAGGCTGAAGAGATCCAGAGCCCTCAATCTCTCCTCGTAGGGCCTTGCCTGCAGGCCCTTAACCATACAAGCGGCCCCCCCGGACCCTCTCAAGGCTGTGCACATCTCTCCTGAAGTGCAGCGCCCAAAACTGGATGCAGGACTCCAGCTGAGGTCTTACCAGTACTGCACAGAGGGGAAGCATCACCTCCCTGGACCTGTCTGTCACGCACCTGCTAACGCGTGATAAAGTGCGGTTAGCCTTGTCACTCATGTTCATCTTGGAGTCAGCAGTGACTCCAAGATCCCTTTTCACTGCTGTGCTGCTGAGAAGGTCGTCCCCCAGCCTGGAAGTGTGTTGGTGGTTATTTTTCCCCAGGTGCAGCACTTTGCACTTACATTTGTTAAACTGCATCCTATTTTGTTCTGCCCACTTCTCCAGCCTGCCCAAATCCACCAAATCTGTTCCCTGCCCTCCAGTGTGTTTACTATGCCCCATAATTTGGTGTCACCCACAAATTTGGATGTTCAATGATAAGTTTAGCCTTCTGGAAGTGTCAAGCCAGACCCAATTCAAAACCTATACTTTCAGCCAAGCCTCACAAATAAGATACCGGGTCAAATATTATCTGGGTTTGGATCTGATACAGCCAAAAACCCCCAGGATTTCTGAGATACAGCTACCTGGGAATGCACGAGGATGCGCACTTTTCTTAAAAGCATTCCTTCCGAGGAGCACTGGCTTGCACGTTTCTGTGCTGAAGTTCACAGGTGTATTGCTCGCGGTGCCCATTAGGTTTGCTAGATCTCTGCACTTTAGCTACACCTGAGAATACAGTAGCCAAACAAACCCAATTTAAAATGAAGTTGCATGGGATGTAAACAAGATAATACATTTTTCCTTATATTTTCTTTTAGTCTCCTGTGTGGTGTAATTTGTTTGCTTGTACTTGAATGTCCAAGAAACAGTATGGCAATCAAAGACCTTCAAGTTACGGACTCCAATGAGAAACAGACTCCAGAACAGGCTCTTCAAACCCCGGTGATCATAATGTAAGAAATATAGGCCAGTTTTAATCCAGGACCATTTCAGCACTGGAAAAGCTAGGAAGCGTCAACTGTCAAGATGCAGACACAAGCCGGGAGGCTCTGTCCTAACCACCGACCTGCAGAAGGGACCGAATAGCAAGGTGGAGCCAGGTTACAACCGGTAGGGAAGTGCTGTGAGGCACAGCAGGCAGATCACATCTGTACTCATGAAGATAAATGCACCCGTTTGACCCCGTGAGCTAGTTTCCCGAGCAGCACATTCACCTTTGCGCTCCGCTCGCTGTCTCCAGTTTTTTTAATCCTGTTCTGTCATTCAAGCCTCCGGCTATCGGAGATAAATTCTGCCTGGCCAAGGGAATGAGTCAGGGGCTGGGGTTGGGAGGGACGTGGTAACGGAGAAACACTGCGTGCTGGACACAGCGCTCGGACTGCGACTGTTCAAATATGTGAATGTATATTCTCTTTGGCTTGGCTTTCCTCCGGGCTGTCTGACGAGCTGCGACTAATTCCAGATGTTCTGCCAGGCCAGCCCTGTTGGACTTGGCTTCACAGCTGTGATATCAGGGAGGTGAACAGCAGCTCTCCCTGGGCCTTGCTCAGACCCCAATCTCAGTAACCTTAATAATGTGACCCTTCCTCCTGTCTCCCATGCTTTGAGGAAAAATACTTAAGATGCTGACATGAAAGGCTGGGATTTTCAGTCAAGAAAGCGGCTGACATCCAAGCCCAAACTGAAATCCCACGGGACCTGGACTCAGATCCATGCAGAAGCTTAGGCACAGTGATGGTCATAAACTACTAGCCCTGTGAGCACGGACCAGAAACCAGCACACACCACCTTGAGCCCCTCAGTCATGCTCTCACCCAGACTCTTGGAGATGTGGGTCCAGTCCCTTCTCTGCTTGACAAGGTTCAAATCCTCATCTCTCACCTCCCTGCCCACCTGGCTGTGTCCATCTAGGGCAAGAGGCCATCTGGTGAAGCTTCCCTGCTCCAACAGACTGGGCCAGAGGGATGGCAGAAGTGAGCATGACGGACACAGCCAGATGGGCAGGGAGGTGGGAGATGTGGATGCAAATCCCATGCAGCAGAGAAGGGACTGGACTCATGTCTCCAAGAGCCTGGGTGAGAGCTCCAGCCCCTGACACACAGCAAGAGGGGTGAACCTCCCGTGGGACGTGTTTTGAAGCAAGGCAACAATCAACTTGGCATGGGGCATGGAGCCTAACCTGGGAGGAGTGCTTCGTGAATGCCTGCTAGGTTGAGTCCCTACGCGCCAAACACTGCAGCACTGTCAAGACTAACACCCTTCTGGGAACAGAGCAGTTCTGCTCCTGGGAAACTATGTTAAGAACTTCAGCACTGACAAATTTTAGGTAATTCTAAGTTCAGGTGCAGCAGAGCAGGATTTTGAAAATCTAAAATTTGGTCTTAGGTGCCCAAATCCTACTTAAGCCCCACTATATGCTTGTAAATCCTTTAGCAGATGTAGCCCTGGGTATGCATCTCCTTTGGCTCCCTTGGATGTCTCACTCAAAAGTGTCAATGCCACTGTGCTGTTGTTGCAAAAAAGCCACCAGTACACTGAGTTGTATTAGCAGTGTCTCACCTGCGAGTCAAAAGGAAATGGCCTTTCCATGCTATTCAGCACTGATGAGGCCTCACCTGGGGCACTGTGGCTAGTGTTGGGCACTGCAGGTGACAAACTGGAAAGACTGGACAAACACTTGGCTGAAGAACAAAGCAGCTGGGAGAAATGCTAGTAGGCCATGTTACTGTGCACGAACTCCACTCAAACCCTGGCACTTACGCAGTCCTCATCCCACTGTCTGGAGGCACCTGCTGCGACAAGAACGTGACGGCTAGGAGCAGAGGAATGGGTCGTCTCACAGCTGACCCACAGCAGCAAAACTCCAAAATCAGAACAATTCTGCACCGCGCTTCGAGTCTTGTGTCTGAACATCTCTCTGCCCTTCTTTCCTCCCACCTCCATCTAATAAGCCAGGAAAACCAGCAGAGAAAAGCCATAAGCAACAGCTTTAAAAAAGTGAGGGGAACAAAATCAAATCAGAAAGACTGAAAATATAATCCTGTGACTGCTTGTATATGTATGTCATTTTTGTTCACTCAGAGACAATGGTGAATGGAATAGATGGATTACAGAGATCCATTAAACCTGGGCAACAGATATCATAATGACAAATGAAATTCAACATAAAAAAAGGGCAAGGTTATGCTCACTAGGAGAAACAATTTAAGCCACGCACACACCTAAATGAGTTCCATATTAGTTGCAGCTTTTCAGGAGAAAAACATAAGCCTCACTGTGATGAGTTCAAGGATAATCAATTGTCAAACTGTTTGATATCCAACTGTACAAACACTATAATATAGAAGACACACAATTATGCAAGTTGAGTGTTACCTCCTCCTATTGGAATAACTTGCTCAGTTTCTATATCTCATCTTGAGAAACCCAGCAAGGTGGAACACATCCAGAGAAAAGCAACGACAATACAGGAAAAGGGAGCCTTTGGTACAGAAATGAGTAAGTACAGTTCCACTGCTTTTATACTTTGGAAAGGAGAGCAGGAGGAAATGCGATAGAGGAATACGATAATGAATGGCATGAACAAATGATCCAAATCCTTTGACAAGCAGTTGAAAATGAAAGAAAATATATCTGAAACAGATAAAAGTAGTATAAAACTTTATGTAATTAAGAATGGCATCTGCAGTCCTACTAATTAAGGTAACAGGTCCATCAGTCACTCCTCAGGACTAGGCTAATTAGCAGCTGGGGCCACAGGAAGCAAAATCTCCTGCGACCTGGGATTGTAAATTATGTGGCTCTGGGAGTGGATGAGGTGTTACACCTTCTTCTGAAATGCCAGGGTTTGATCTTTGCAGAACATATTTAATGTCTGGACACTGGCCCAAATATCTGAAAACTATAAATGTTTGTGTAAGCACTATATCGTGACTTAAATATAATCCGCTTTTCCAGAAGAGAACTTCACCCAACAATGCTCAACAACTGCCCTAAGTACAAACAAAAGCAGTTTCTGAGAAGAGAGCCAACAGTTGCCAAAAATGAAGGAACCAAGTCAACTGAATTGGAAGCTGTGGAAGGGCAAGAGAGGCAGAGGGAAACAAACCTGGGAAGTACATCTCCACAAAATGAATGGGGCTTTTGAGGAGCCAGACCAGGGTGCCAGCTGCTCACCAATGCAGAGTTTCTAGAACCAGGTAGGCTGCCCAGAGCTCTTCTGAATGAGGGTGGATTCTGGTTTAACTGTCATATGATACCTACTTTTTATATATCCCCCACTACCATTCCCTTCTTAGTCCAATAAAACTACCGGAGTTAAATTATAAAAAAACTGCATTGGAAAAGTTCTTGTTTCACCATCTTTTGGATATCAGCAATAAGATTTTTAAGTTACAGAAAAGTTTCTCTTACCAGCAGAAGTCTATCAGGCATCCTCTCCAATTGCTTTTGTTATCAGGAGCTTTGCGAGGCAGTTCTTAATAACTGAAACCCTATCTACAAGGGAAGTCCTGACAAATGAACTATTTTGTCTAAAATCTAAAAAAAGTCTCCAAGGGCTTTTCAAACTACGTTATCAAAAGATTAAAATATCAAAAGAACTTTGGCACTGCTTGTGGGGCTTTTTCCTGTGTGCAGGGAACAATTGCTAAATTTTAATTGGAGTGGTATAGAGGATATGCCTCCAGCCATCAGACGCTGGTACAGCTCATTCTATTCAAACCGCACAAACAGCACACTAAGGTCTAAGGACACAGTTTCATGTCCATGTGTGAGCCTTGATATTATCTGCATGGCTAAAAGCATATAGGATATTATGCTTCGGACCAAGCCCTTCCTTGTATTTACAATGAACAGCTTTGTGCTTGGCTTTCCAGCGTGAATAAACGTGCCAGACAAGACTTGCATAGAAAAAAAGTCAATAGTAGCGTGGGCACAGGTGAAGCGGGAGATACACATTTTCTTCTTTGCAAAAATGTTGGAAAAAGGTTCTCAATAGTACGGCCAAGTAGAAGGCCTTCATATCAAAAGGAAGCTAAAAGCATTGGCATTGATGCCTGAATGCTGCAGAAACTGATGTCCAGAATTCAAGCCAGGAAGAAAGCACTCTTCCCTATGAGTCTGGGGCAAACCAGCGCTGTGCTAAAGACCTCTGGCCTTGATGGCAGTATGTGACTTACTGGACAGATGAAAATCTAGTTCCTAATCAGTAGAGTGCTTTTGTAAGCTTTGACAGCAGGCGTACCGACTTGGGTCCTTGGCTGAATTTGCATAATCGCAGTGTGCCTGCTCAAACCAAAGATTAAGGAACCAGTGGATGTGATAGAGCGGTGGTCGCAAGGTAACGATGAGAAAATGCTGCTCAGCATGAACAGCTACTGCTTAACGACAATCAAGTGTTTCTGAAAGCATCCCATCAAAGAAATGCTTGGGAAGGAATGACAGCGGAGGTGGCTTGGTCAGTGCCAGGGTTGCGCTTCTCCAGTGCGCTGGAGGAGAGAGCAGCAACGCGGTCACAGCAATCATTTTCCTTCAAAGCTGCACTGGAATGGTAAGGGTAAGGTACGTGTGACTGGATTTACCAAGACTGCAAAAGAGGAGGTAGCAACAGTCGAGACACAAGCTGAGCCGGGCTGACGGGCGACATCTAGCAGTGTGGACAGTGAGGAAAGGCAGAATCTCAGACATAATGCAAGAGGCAGATTCAGAGAAGGCCAAATATGATGTCTCAGAAATAAAGCAGACTGAAAATTTTGTCTGTGCTGCCTGATAGGACGAACAGGTGCACACAGAAATGGAGCAAGGAGAAAATGATGGCCGAGAAGACTGCACTTAAATTGAGAGCTGGACATCCAGGTCTGCAGGCCATCGGCACAGAAGCTGCATTTATAACAAAACTCCAGCTACGGCAACTCTAAAGAGAGTCAGAGCATAATATAAAAGCCAATAACCAAGCTAAAGTACTCGTGCAGCCTCCGTTATCACAAAACCTGAGCACCTCGGTCATTAACACGCATACCGCTGCCTGAGCCCAGTGACGTCAACCTAACACTACCTTCATTTTACAGATGGGAAACTGAGGCAGAGAGGAACTGTACAACTGGGCCAGGCTGTACAGGCTAACTGCAGCAGAGCAGCACCCTCACCACGGGACCATTTTTGCTCTCTAGGGTCCAAATGGAGCACATGCACCTCCTCCTGCAGTACAAAGCTACTTCACTGGTGCGAGGCCCGTCAGCCTCCAGCCAGGTCTCAGAGATGCTGCCAGACCTGGGAGAGGTTCTGCGGTACAAAGTCGAATGTTTCATCTGCGCTCACAACAGAACGGGCCAAAATCAAGAAGCCTTGCAGCATTGCCAGGGCCCTTCTCAGCAGAAGCGAGGTCTGCACCGCACCCTCCCTGCCACACAAATGAGACCATTCAACGCACGCGCGCATGGCGTGCTGCCAAGTGTGCCAGGTAGCGTGCACCGTGGCTTATGTCATATATTTGATACAGATATTTCACTCTCAGGCCTATTTATAAACCTTTCCTATGAAAGGAAAGGAAAAGAAAGTGAGGCTTATCAGCAATTACTGCCGGAGCCTGCAGCTGGTGCCTTTGCAGCACTCCGGCGGGAACTCACAGGCCAGGCACATGCAGAATAGGGGACATTAAATTAAATACAGCCCTTCCCCAAGTGTAGTGGAGGACTGTCCAGTTCTGGGCCCCGCGCGTCAAGAAGAATGCAGACTGACTGAAAGGAGTCCAGCAGAGAGCAACAGAACTGATTTGAGACCTGGGAAGCAAGACTGGTGAGGCCAGACTGAAAGAACGAGGGTTATTTAGTCTGGAGAAGAGAAGACTGAGGGGGGATTCGATCACAGTCTTCAACTACCTGAACAACACAGAGAGGATGGAGACGGGCTTTTCTCTGCGACCACACAGAACAGGACTAGGAGCAAGGGCCTCAAGCTGCAGCAGGGGCATTTACTCAAGTCTAAGACGAGGGTTTTTTCCCCATTTATCCTGGGGGAGAGGGGGAGCAGAGGCAGAGAGGGAATGGGGGCCTGAGGCTGAGGAGGGGGCAGGCTGCCTGACCTCCCCACCTGCCCCCCTGCAGTGGTGGGGGGAAGAATTAAAGAGAATCCTTCAATCATTAGATTCTGTGCATGGGGGCTTTTCATCTTTGCAGGTTATACATCCTACTTCCAATATTACAATAGGCAGCAGTTTAATTCTAACATGCATAACGTACTACTATGCACACAAAAAATGCTTTTCAGTCTTTTCTGGAAGACTGTTTCTAGCATCCCATTTTTGTTAGATGCTCCAAAGTAAAGAAAGGGCTAGCGGGAATCTCATAGATAACATCAGAAATGGGGAAATACAACTGCCAGCAATTTAGGACTGCCACTCCTAAGTCTCCAGGTTCTCTTCAGTCAATAGACATTGATCGGTACCAAGTCATCCACATAATGCATTATAAACATTTGGATAAGACATACAAATGCCAAGAAGTGTTAAAGTTTAAAGTCTACAAACTGAATTTGGAAGGAGCTAAGGTAATAATTTGTAACCGCAAACAAAGCTTAACACTTTAGTCAACTAACCAACCCTTCAACAATAAGAATGACATAATGGTTTAATGAATACATGGAAATTTTACAAGTACACCAGTTGTTTGAACAAAGCCCTCTACTCAATACCTATTTTATCACTTCCCATCTTGGGCTTTCGGTTATAATACCAGCTTTTGTTTCTGTGTTTAGGCTTTAGGAAGACCATTGTATCCAACATACTCTGAAGTTAAATTGTATTTACATTTGTAAAGCAAATTCTTCGTATAATTATGCTTTTTTACAGGCTGCAATAGAGATTGTGATGTTTATATTAAAATACAGGTCACATTCAGTAATGATAAATGCTTTGTCCTGTATTAGATTCAAAACTATGATCATGATAATAACTACATGAGTAGCACTATAGCTAATGCTAGAATGCAAAACCAGCTCCCACGGGATCTGCCTACTTATCTGCATTTTCCAATAACATAGCTATAAAAACAATTAATTATAATAACTACCTGCTGACATGTTAGAAAATCAGCCTAGCAAAGATTCTGAGCTACTTCAATTCCATCTACACCAGGGGTAGGCAAAACGCAACCCACGGGCTGGATGCGGCCCGCCAGGCCAATCTATCCAGCCTGAGAGGCCCCTAAAAAATTTAGAAAATGATTATTTATCTGCCCCGGCTGCCTGTCATGCAGCACTCGATGGCTTGCCAGAACCTGTAAGCAGCCCTCCACCCAAAGTAATTGCCCGTCCCAATCTACACTTCCTTAGAAACTCCAGTTTCTTTTATTTTAAATGATTTATGATTTTAAATGATTCTCTTATTTTATTGGGTACGAATATCAATGCAAATAGATGGCTGGAAAACCAAGCACTCAGACAAGGAATTCCTCAAGTCTCCTCCCATGTGCTCAGAGACACAGGGCATGCGTAGCCTTTCCTATGCCTCTGTACCCTATTACATGCAGAGCCCGAAAGTCGGACAATCCCAGAAGCAGCTTTCTGCTGCTGCACGCTGATAACCAGAAGAGAGTTCGGAGCAGACCTCATTTTGCATGTTTTCTCCCATGAGGAGCGGAAGTAACATTCTGGGCCACTTTGATTAAAATTCATTTACGTTTTGGTTACAGACATAACGAAACGTTTCTGTCCTTGGGGTAACGCAAGAGGGGAATGGTGCTATTCTTCCTACGGCCCAAGGCAGGAGTCACCGCAGCTATCAAGCTGGCGCACGTACACAAGAGGAGACAAAGACGACCTCAAGCATACCCAGCTCTTCCGCACCACTGAACCACATCCAGAGCTAGGCCAGGGGGCAGGGACGCGGCACGCCTCTCCATATGAGCAGCAGTGCAGAAGTGGTAGGCTTGCCCCCACCCAGCACCAGAGCTGTAAGCACCGCAGGTGGGACCGGGGCCTGAAGACCTGGACCGGCTTCATGGTTCACAGTGGCAGCAAGATGTCTCTTCGTGCCAGCGTTTCCGTCCAAATCCAAAGAGGGGTCTGGCCGACGGGACTGCCGGGCTCTGGAGCTCGTTAAGCACCAAGAACAAACGGGCAGGAAAAGGAGGTGGCAAGCCATCTACAGAGAGCAGACACTGGGGAATCTGAAGCAAAAGACTGCTGCCTCCCATGCGGTCAGGTGGATGTTTTACCTACCTTTTATGGAAATATACTGTTGATTTATTATTATTGTCTCCCCTTGTTTAAAAATGCTCATTTTTTCCACTGTAGGAAACTATCTGCTTTATTAGAAGGTGTACCATTTGCAAAAGAGGAAGCCTGGCTAGTTGAGGGCCCCCAGGGAAAATAAGTTGTTTTTCTAGGTTTCTGGGCAGAAGTTCAATCTGATGGAATAGGGTAATTTCAAAAGGAGCCCTTCTGAACCTGGCCATTGCTGCTGCCAGCACCACCTGTGTTGCTCTCTCTCTATGGCATGGGGAGCGTGGCAAAGTAAATGTCATGGGATCAGTGCTAACCTTTGAAACCCACAGGCGAATTCCTAACTATGCATTAAAGACAGTTCTTCTCTTAACCTCCCCGAGACAAATAACAAAAGAGACAGGACAGTTACTTGGTGTTTGGAGCACAAAGGCTCTGCCTGCTTTGCCAAGAGAGCCTTGCAAGCTTAAGTCAGTATTTCAGTTCTCATCTAAATGGGCACACTTACATAGCTAAAATCAGTAGGGAGATACTTTTCCCCTCTATCTGCTAACATACTACAGACAAACACAGCAAATCCATGCATCTGTACCTTTGAACTATAAAACAGCTTTGTCCCATTCTGACTTAATTTTCACAAAACAAACCAAGTGCAAGTGCATAGCTTCAGCTCCAAGTTGTCCAATTTCAACACTGCTGAAACAAGATCCATGGGGGGAAAGATTCCTGAAATCTCTCTAAACTATAGCAATTGTCAGTTTGGGGAATCCGCACAACTAATGAACTCTCCGAATCTTTAACGAGCTGCTAAAATCCATTTTGCATGCAGTCTGCTGAAGGTAGGAGTCACCTTGGCATGGTACAGATCTGTGACAACCTGCTGAAGCCAAGCAACAAATGACCTGACAAGGAGGCTAAAAGTTGTAAAAGGACAAAAAAACACTTTATTGTGAGGGCTGTTTTCATCATCTCTAGCTGTGGTGAGCTGCTGGAAGAGTCTGGGGCAGCAAGAGAAAGCCCTGCTTTCTTGGATGGGTGGACTGCCAGATTCCCAAAGGAAGGGTAAGCTAGTAAGGAGCGCTGCATTCGGGGTGCTGTCCTGCCCTGTGTTGTACCTTTGAAAGTATAGCAAAGAACAGCTTGTTCAGAAACCCTGTGCCAAAAGCTCATGTCCAGAAACTAGGACAAATCCTGTTAGTCTCAAAGATTACTTGAGAAAAATATTAAGGTGAACAATGCTTATCATATTCGTTTATAATTTTAATATTAAACACCTTAGCAAAGGGGCCAGCTTGAACTAACATGCGACTAGTATCAGCCACAGAACTGAGAAGTCTTCCGACTTGCTGAGTATTGGACCTGTCAGTAAAAAGTGGGAGAGACGAGAATAGATTATATAAGTTCTGTTTTATGATCTTTTAGACCAGGGGTGCTTGCCCCCCTCCTGTCTGCAGCTCAGAGCTAGCCCCCAATACCGTGTCTCGTCGGAAGCCTTGAGGGTTGTGGCCCTGCACGCTAGTAATCAGGTGTGTAGCACCCGAGGGCCCCAATCCTAGCATGCAGGGTCTGGTGGCCTGATCCCAAAGCACAGGGGGCAGCCAAAGCCACGCAAGGCC
>NW_017728995.1:36170976-36174430 GCF_001723915.1 Gavialis gangeticus
CCCCAATACCATGTCTCGTCGGAAGCCTTGAGGGTTGTGGCCCTGCACGCTAGTAATCAGGTGTGTAGCACCCGAGGGCCCCAATCCTAGCATGCAGGGTCTGGTGGCCTGATCCCAAAGCACAGGGGGCAGCCAAAGCCACGCAAGGCCTGATCCAGACATGCAGGCCCACTCCTGGCACGCAGGGTCCAATCCAGCTTGTAGGTAGACTGGTGCCACACCACTCATCTGGCCTGCTGGGCCAAAAAGTTGAGGACTGCTGTTTTAGACAAAACTAGGGACACGACTGGCATGGTATATTTTTACATGGACAATGGTAAACAGATTTGCTAAAAGGTTTGTTTAAAAGGATGCTCGAAGACAGCGGCTATAATTATGTTAGCCTTTGTCTTCAATATATAATTCCATTTTAATACTAGCGGTTCAAAACACTGTTCTCTAGTAATAGTTGCCCTGCACCCATCACTAAATTAAGCAAGTGCCTTTCAATAGTGCTATAATTAACACAACCTACGTTGTTTGCTTTAGGATAGGCAAGCCGGACAATTGACTGGTCAAATACTATAAACTGACTGCATATTTTTGACCAGTCAAAGATTATGGCAATTTTACAAAAAAAAACCCTACTTTTTTGTAGTTTTCTTGACAGAAATATGTTTTACTCTTTCTTGACACATTTCTTAATGGAAAAATGTGTGCTTTTTCTGTGTATTATCTGAACCTATTGGCAATTTTTTAACAATTTTTGACTGATATTTGACCAGTCAATTGACTGAACTTTATCTGACTGGTCAAATACCCAACCCTAGTTTGCCTGCTACATGGTAAAAGAATATACACCATACACCTTACTCAAAAAGATGTTTATAGTAATAATCAGAACATCGCCAAATAATAAACCTGAAGAAGCAAGGCACTTCCAAGAGAAAGTTTAAATTCAGCAGGACTGACAAAAACAAAAGATTTTAATCCACGAGATGTTAACTCTGCAGTAATCTAATAACACGGCGCAGTAGCGTGCTGGGCAAAACCCGTGCTAATACACTACTGCACAGCAGTGTTAGGCTACTGCACAGTTAGCATCCAAAAAAACCCGTGCGCCGGTACTACTGCACAATAGGGCAAGTTACTAAGCATTGATTTAGTACTAGCTTATCCACAGACTAAACTTAATGCACAGTAACTACAGCCCATTAATGAACGTGTAGACACACCCGATGTGTCACAGCCACTCGACGCCAGGAGGTTAAGCAATCCTCGGCCTCCAGAGGAAAGGCTTTAGTACAGTATTCAACACACCCCTCTTCCAGAGGCAAATGTAAGCAAAAGCTTTTCCAGAATAAGCACCGAGCAGCAAGCACCCTACCACTGTCAAACAGCACATACAAGGGAGACGTGATGGCTTACCAGCATCCTGGCTGACAGCACAAGCAGGGAGATCGTCCCGACACTGGAGAACCTGGCAATCTTAGCCCCTTTCCGAAACAAGCCAAAAAAAGCGCATGCACTCTCCAAACACTTGAGCAGCCAAGGAGCACTAGGAACGCATGCCGGGAACATATGCTGAGAACCGCAGTCACTGAGGCAACAAAGGACACAGGTCAAGCGGCACCTTAGAGACTAACTCTGGCTTGGGTGTCCCTTCAAGAAAATGCCACCTTACCTGTAATCAGTCGTCTACTGCTTGGTGACCTCCATGCAGACGGACCGAGATCTTACTCAGCATTTTTGTTACTCCGAGAAATCATTAATAAGAATTTGGATTTTTTTGACAAAAAGGGAGAAACCAAGGCCATTACTCCCTCTAGTGGGCTTCCACAAGCAAAATGTGCCTATCGCAGGAGGCTGAGATGTATCATTGCATAAGACAGGGTCAGAGCATTGTTGCAGACGTGACGGCCCAGGAAACATGCAAAAAGCCACTCTGTTCAGTAATATCCTTTACTGGACAAATGGGATCTCTCTCCTAATCATCCAGCTGGTCCAGAAAAACAAAGGAAAGCCTGGGTAACCAGCATAACAGTGGTGATTGTTGGCATACAAAGGAGAATTCTTGCCAGTGATCTGTTCAGCTCTTCCGCCAATCTTGCCTTGTGATGAATGGACAAACAACCTGGAGAGCAAACAACTTGGCTAAGCAGGATGGACTGATTTAAAAATCAGCAAGCAGAACGCCCATGCTGAAAGTTTCCGAGATACATTAAAAGGAGAAAACAGCAAAGATGATGCCATGGTGGGCATCTTCTACAGACCACCAAACCAGGAGGAGGGCAGACAAGGCCTTCTTTAAAAATGGGAAGTATCTGAGTGACAGGACCTGGTGCTTATGGAGAACTTGAATTACCGTGATATCCGCTGGGAGGGTGACAAGGCCGTGTGCACATGGTCCAGCAGGTTTCTGGACTGGCTGGGGGACAACTTTTGATACAGATGGTGGAGAAAGCAACGTGGGAAGGGGGAGATGACACTCTTACTTTCCAGTTTGCTGCTTTCAAACAGAGAGGAACTGGCTGAGAATCTGAAGGTAGAAAGCAACCTGGGCAACTATGACCATGAAATGATGGGTTTAGGATCCTCAGGAACACAAGAAAGGAAAACAGAAAAATAAAAGCATTGGACTGTCAAGTCTGCTTTTCTCAACACTAAGAACAGACAGGCTAGATTGCCCCTAACCACAAGTCTAAGGGGTAAAAAAATGCAGACGAGCTGGTTATTTTTTGACACCCCTGTTCTAATTCACCCCAGGGTCCAGGACAGACGCAGACCAGACTGCAGGGCTCTTGTGCTGCCCAGGCTGCTCGTGTACTGCAGCCACTACCAAAAATCCAGTTACCATTTCAGGCAGATACAGCTGGACTTGAATTCAACTGAAGAGACGGAAATCGCTTGCCACCCATTTTCAAGGGTAGTGCCACTGACGCTGGTGTTTGCCACAGATATCTCGCTGGCTGATAGCTGGCCTGATAAATCACCATGGCCAATCTTCCAGGCAAGGCCAGCTTCGAAGGTCAGTACAACACTGTTCCATTTCAGACAGGAGGGTGGGCAACAACCCGGGACTTCTGGTCTCAGCAAGGGTTGTGTTTTTTGAAGAGCATGCTGCAGAGCTCAGAACTGAACTGCAGCTTTCAACAAAGCGAGCCTGTTCGGGCCTGACAGCCTCTCCAGCACTGTAGAAAAACGGCCTTTCATTGAGCACTCCACAAAAACAGTTCCATACAGGCCTGTTGCACTTTCTGTGTCCTCTCAGAAAGGAAACAGCAGATGGAGCATCTACGAAGGATGTGCTCCGCTCCGAGGAACGTGGTACCTTGAGTACCCATCTTGTAGCAGGGGGTACAGAAGTGGTACACAGAAAAGATGGGGAGAAAGAGCAGGGAACCCAAACCTGCAGGGGGCGGTAAAGGGGAGGAGGCAGGGGGTGCAGAGGAGGTACAGTCTCCAGCCCTCACCC
>NW_017728995.1:36179430-36186716 GCF_001723915.1 Gavialis gangeticus
GCAGGGCAGCCACAGAAAAACACAGCCAGTTCTGAACCGCAAGACCTTTGATGAAGGTATCTCAGCTTCCAGAAAGAGGGAAGTCTTTCACACTAAAAGTTGTGTCCTAAAAAAGCCAGTGACCTTAAAATAATAACTGTAATTTTTTTAAGTACTAGTTAGTTTTTCTCACACATGGA
Organism: Gavialis gangeticus; assembly: GCF_001723915.1. Taxonomy (NCBI): domain Eukaryota; kingdom Metazoa; phylum Chordata; order Crocodylia; family Gavialidae; genus Gavialis; species Gavialis gangeticus. Next base: position 36,179,610 of record NW_017728995.1, read on the forward strand.
AATCACGCAGACTGAGAAAGGTTTTATCATGCAGCAACAGGCATTAAGGAACCAAAAGATAATCAAGTCTGTCCTGTCCTTTATGGGGCACCCCATATCACCCCTGCAAACACTGCAGGCCGAAAGACTCTGATTTTCCTTGCAGGAGATGCACACACACCAGAAGAAGAATAGGTGCAACTAATTTTGCCGATGGTTTGCTAAGCTTGCCCTGCCTACCCACTCCCCTAGATTCCACAAAAGCCACGTGTTATAAAGCCGCTGAACATAAAACTGTAACAAACTGCTGTTTCATGGCAAGATTTAATGATGCAAACAAACAAAAAAAATCATAGAATAATTTTTCCAAGAGAAAATGAGCATTTGTGCCAGTGTTAACTCATATCATGGAACAGCCACTGCTCAGTTGCAATTTTTGGCCCCAGCAGTCGGTTAAACCAGCAGTAAGGTCTCTCTGCCTTACAGAGATGGTGTTTGCCAACAAGGAGTTATACTGCTATAACTAAGCCACTAGAGTTGAAGGGATCTGTATCCAAATGAAGACACAGTTAATTACACCAGGTACCTTATGCTGGAAAAGCTACTCCTAAACAGCAAGGAGAAAAAGCTGCCCTTGTTTAAGGAAGCTTTACATTGCCACAGCAATACTTACACTAGTGTTTTGCTGGCACAGGGTTTTCTTTAAATAATCCTATGCAAAAGCAGTACTGATCCAAAGCACTGTGCCTTCAACGAAGAGTCCCTCAGGGCAAGGCCTGCACTTAGAAGAGTGAGGCCATCCAAAGGCTTATGTTACATTATACGTTATGTATATATGCCTATTATAGTCCATGACAAAGGATGACTACCAAGGCATCTATGCAGCATGTTTCTGCCCAGCTAAAACATCACTATAAAATGACAGTAAGGTACTGTAACCATACCTGTGCTGTCTTCACAATAGAAAGTGCAGTTTGGACTCCAGACTTACTTTTTTGCATAGTGTTAAGAAAAAAAAAATTAACCTGCAGATGATGTGAATGTTGAAAAGCTTTTTAAACAGTAGTTTACTGTGTTCTTAAGTAAGATTTTTTATTAAACTAAACCCCCAGCACACAAATTTAAAAAATCATCATTATTCTCCAAACAGCACAAGCTGCCCATGGTCAAAACCATGGTAGTTTAAACCAGTACTTTAACCCAGAGTGGTCAAAACTGTCCAACCCTGCTTCAAAGGGGAGTCCCTGCCATTGCCCCTCAGCGTCCTCCTGCAAAAACCAGCTCCTCCCGTTTCAGGAAGACCAACGCTCGCAAACAAAAATGTCCCAGGTCCCCTGAAATGCATCCCACCAACCCATCAACCATAAAAACTACCCAGCTTCCCACGAATGCTGCCCCTCTGGTGGAACTAACACATGCTGCATGTCCACTCATTACTCTTCATTAGGAAAAAAAAAAATATGCCCTACATCCCATGAATACTGCCCTTCCTGAAGAGGACACCCCTTCCCCATGTGTTGAGTTGCTTTGTAGAGGGAAACCCCCACTCCCCCTTAAATGAAGGGAGAGCATCTTGCACCTCATAACAAGGGATGAATTTGCACGTGCGAGTAAAGTCCCTTGCCAAGGGGGTGCCCCTATATCCCAGCTGGATGGTCTCCTCCCAGAGAGGGCAGGCTCCCAGTCCAGCAATGCAGGCCCTCCTGAAACTGTGCACCCCTACAACAAGATGTGTCCCATGGTCCCTGCAACTGCCCTCTCCCCCAAGCAGACACAAAAATCATGCTGCTTCCCAGAAAGTAACTGAGGAGCACCAGCCCCACACAAATACTGACAGAAGTACTGTCACAAATACTGCCTTCTCATCACAGCCACTTGCTGGGCAAGCAAATTTATCTCCATGTACTCTCTCAGCCTCACAACTGCCTGTACTAATGCTGGAGCAGCACTTTCCTTCTATCAGCTACAGGCAAGCCTAGCCAAGAGAAAAGGGACTGCACCTTCCCAAATCCTTCCAGTGAGCCACGGGCTGAATACAAGCAGTACAGTTCAACCTGCAAGGTCCCAATATTCCTGTGTGGCTGAGTCAGGCTAAGCCCAATTCTCTCCCCTCATCTCTAGACAGACTAAATCTAGCGTGCTCATCTGCTGCTGACAGATGTGACCATGCCTGCTGAACTTGGCATGAGGTCCTGCCTCAGAGCTAGTCACTCTGTAAGACCCACTTACCTGCACTTCTTCCAAAGGGATGCTTTGATTAGGACTGCCAGGCACCCAGCCCACAGGGCCTCTTGCCACAGCTGGCAGAACCACCAATTAACACCGCTACCCCTAGAGGTAGGTGCCTTCTCACCCTGCCTTTTCCTGCCACCAAACCTTCTGTTTTCAAAGGAACCTCCTTTCCAGCGTGACATTGGAAATAGTCAAAATCACAGCATTTAAGATGTGAACCATGACACACAGCCAACACATTATTTCAAAGTGCCAAAGGCAGCAAATTGCTTTTCCGATCCAGTGGCAAGAGTTCCAGCTCCTGCTGTTTTGGCAACTGTTTGTTTATAGGAAATGTCACTTTCCAACCACGCCTTTCACTCAGGTTCCATAAAAATGCTCTAATTCTCTTATGTTTCATGCATTGGTGATCTTGTATTTAACTGGTTAACCATTCTTGGTTTCTGCAGCATGCCTCCCTAAGATGGAAGGGACATGCATATGAATTTTAATAGGTTAATTCTTCTGGACAAGACTTTTCAATGGAATGATAGCATGTGATGGATTGTGCACTGCTATTACCAGCCTTCTGACTTTCCTCATTCCCTGAAGCTGGTACAATGGCCATATCCTGCACAAAACAGAACATGTACAGAGTCAGACCCCATCAGCACCGGGAACAGCAGACCTTCAAGGAAAACCTAGCTCTGCAAAAAATGGTACTCGTGACTTGATGTGGCCTATTTGCTTTTTGGGACAGGAACAGCCTGTTCTGTATTCACACAGCGCCTAGCACAGTGCTATCCTGGATCATGTCCGGAGAGCTGAGGCACTATGACAGTGCTAACAAACCTGCTCCGCTCTGAGCCAAGTGCTGGCACCCAGCCCACACATGGCAGGGAAGCACCGTGCTGAAGGTGTTCTCTGTCCAGACTCTACTACTCCCACTTTTTTTTTTGCCTACCACGGACAATTTTGTGATCAGAACCTTCAACCCTACTATACTAGCCAAATTCCTACATGGATAATTACATTCCACCGTCTTAACACTTCTCCAGCAACTGAATACTAAAAGATCCCCCCTCCCTGGTCCACCATGTGCCACACACAGGCCGCCTGCCCCTTGCCATTTGTGGTGCTCAAGCCAGCCCTGACTTATCTAAAAGCCCCTAGCACTCTTTACATAAACAGGAGGCAGCATGCCCCAGCAGGCATGGAAGTGAACTGAGAGACATTCCCCATTCCCGGCTTGACCAAATGTTGTGTGGATCTTCAGCAAACCATTTAACTGCTGTATCTCAGCTTCTCTATCTACAACGCAGATAACAGGACTCCAGGAGCAAAGTACTGCCATCTCACTATTGCACTGGCCACTGCTATACACTGTTGAATAGCTCCAGCACTCCTCTCCATAAGCAATAACACCAATATTATTTAAACTGGTAAGTATCTGTTCACCAAAAAGAATCTGGGGGAGGGCAGGAAGACAGTAGCACCAGAGAATGGGAAGTTAAACCAGCTATCACTATGTTCACAAGTGAAGTCTCTTCAGTGTTGGAAGGGTACGGCTACACTAGATGTTCTCGTTGAAAAAGCTCCAGTTAGTCAGCTGACAATTAACTCCATGTAACAAGCATCCTGTTTGCAAAGGCTGAAATGCATCCTCCCCAGTTAAAAAGGGAGCGCCTTACCTTTGGCTAGTCTCTAAGCAGAAAAAAGCAGTTTTTACACAGTAGTAACAATCCTGTGTCAGCTCAAGATAAAAATACATGAAGACAAGATATTTGCGTACACTGTATTCTTATCTGAGAAGAGCTGATGCAGGTTTGCTGCCCCAAGGTTAAAAAAAAAAAAAATCAGCCTTTTTTCAGCAACAGTGACAGGACTTTAGTCTAAGCAAATAAACATAGCAAAGACAAACCCAAAGTGAAAACAGAATGACACACCATAGACTGAGAACAGCAACAAGAGTCATTTACACCATGTAGCACTTGAACACCTTAAAAGAATAAAACAAAGACATGAACAGCCAATTTTCCACACTGAAAAATAATATTGTGCTGTAAAAAAAATAAAAAATTCCAGAAGTCAACTTTATTCTAGCATGTACTTGGAAAAAAAGCAGCAATATTGTCACAGTGAAGTTACATACAGAAATTCATAGCTAACCTGTTTGAAAATGCAGCTTGTTTGTGGATCAGTTCCCATACACCCAGCAGCCAAGTTCCCTGCAATAAAAAAGGAGATAATATGTTAGCTGAAACTTAAAGTTTTAGTTACGTTGGCAAATAAGTAGTTAAGAGATTAAATACTACACTGTTCTTTGAAAATATAGGCTGGTCTACACGCTTCCCCTAGAGCTATGCAACAACAGAACCAGAATTCAGCACGCAACCACACACACAGCTACTCTATTTTTGAATGTGAGCACAGGTGAAGACGACTTCAGGAGGAAGCTGTCAAGGCAGTTTTCTTCAGTCTTGCTGCTGACTACCACTGTGGCCCCTCGTTTCATCAAAACTCACCAGCCACAGTCAGGCTCTTTCAGCCCCTGAACAGAAAACTTCAGGGAAGTTTTAGGAATCAGCATTCTTTCCACTGAACTAGTGTCTGTGCCTGGCATTGCAGAGCCATGTAGATGCAAACGCCAGATTTGGAATCAGACAGAATAAAAGGTCTCATCTCCCTGCGGTGACAAAGTCCAACAGAAGTGGGCGGAAGCAAGCAGCAGACCCCTGGCTAATTCTCAATTTAGCTAAAGTCATGCTGCCTACCTAAAATTCTCAGGAGGGCTCAACTGAATTCAGTTTTCTACCTCCTGTTGTTAACTATAGCAAAGTGTTATTGCAGACCATCACAAAGCCAGACTTCAACAGAGTGGCGTCGTAGCAGTGACAAGTGGAAGGTAAAATACACAATCGTCATCAAGTGGCTTGTGATCCTTCAGGTGAGGGAAGGGTTTGAGCTTTTTAGACCTTGTCAACACATGATCCGTATGGAGCTGAACAGCTAGTTAAACCAGTGCAATCCTTTTGCATAGAAAAGACCTTATTCCATAGTTTCCATGAAAACATTCCTAGTAGCTGAGTGTACCGGTTCTAAAGGTCACTCTGACACGTAAAGTAACAGAGGATGGGTGCTTAGCTGAAATCAAAATCAAGTCATATTCTGCAGCACAAAGCTTTCCCTGTCCTTTCGCACTCCAACTACTGCTAAGGGGGTCAAGCTTACAGCCCTCGGGCCAGATCTGATGCGCGGAGATACGCATGCGGCACATGGATCACTGCATCAACCCCATGCACCAGCCCTGGCCCTGCCACGTAGCGCAGGGAGTTAGTCCGGGGCACGCACTGTGCAAGGCACTCCCCTGGACTCACCCAGCGTGCTGGCTCGGGGGTCAATCTGGATCGGGCCGTACCAGAGCCAGCGCACAGCGCAGCAGGCACTGGTCAGTCCCCTATGCTGCATGCAGCACGTGCAGCTGGTCCAGCCCCATGTGCTGCTGTATGCAACATGTGGGCCCAGCACCTTCCGCCACCTGCGGCGCTGGATCCAGCCCATGCACCGCATGCATGGCGAGTCCCGGAGTCAGCATATGCTGCACAGACTGGACCAGGCCCTGCAGGCACTTCGCAGAGGATCAATCCCATTCCACACTGTAGATGACCCTCACGTGGCTCATGGGCCAGATGCTGTTGCACCCTTGCCACAGCCGATTCCCTGAGCCACCCGGTCTCTAAAGTGCTCCCCTGCCTTACCTTTTACTCTGTGAACCTCTCCTGTGTGGACACCTAGCAAAATGCAAGGGGGCTTGAAAACACACTCCTCACCATGCAGCACCTGATGTCTCTGCACGCAACCACGCACGGAGCTGAAGCAGGGTGCCTGGTGCCCGAAAGCTCAGCCAACAGCTCTTGCAACCGTACAGCCAGTCCCATGAACGACATCACGAGAAAACCCCCGCGTCTCTCACCAAGCTTCTGAACCGCATCCGCAGGGAGAGGGCAGAACAGGCAGAAGGACAAACCTCAGAGGATGACAGACGGACGGGACGGTGAGGACAGCGGGCTAAGGAAGGTGGTAGAGGAAGAGGGTGCAGGAGTGAAAGGAGATGCTGTAAAACAAAGTCTGGGGGCGCGTACCTTTCAATCAGCGATTCTCGGCCGGGGCCGGGGCCGGGGCCGGGGCCGGGGCCCGGGAGCCGCTCAGGGGTGGCGCAGCGTCAGCTCGGCTGGGGGCAGACACGATTCACACGTGAACCTGGGATCGGGCGAGGGGCCGGGCCCCGCCCCGCCCCGCCCCAGCACCCGGACCACACCCACAGCAACACGCTCACACTCACGCAGTCGCACGCACATGTGCACGCACACACTGACACAGACACACATACGCATACCCACACGCAGTTCCACACACTCATGCTTGCACAATGCACGTGCACACACGCACACTGACACTCAGACACGCATGTTCACACTTACACGGAGGCACACACATACTGACACGCTCACACCCAAGCGCAGGCACACGCACTTCTGCTTGCACAACACACGCACACTGACACTCAGACACACACTCACACCCACACGCAGGCACGCAGTGACACACACACAATCCCACCCACGCGCTTGCACAACACGCACATGCAGACAGGCAGACTGACATTCCCACACACGCAGTGACACACACACAATCACACCCACGCGCTCGCACAACACAGACGCGCGCGCGCACACACGCATGCACTAGCTCGCGCACATGCCTGGGCGCGTGCACTCACACCCACACGCGGTCTCACGCACTGACTGGCACTCGCACTCACACTCGCCCCGTCACACACACTCACCCCCTGGAACAACAAGGAACAATGGCCATAAGCTACTAGAGAGAAGGTTTAGGCTGGACATTACGAAAAAG
>NW_017728995.1:36186865-36187149 GCF_001723915.1 Gavialis gangeticus
CACTCGCCCCGTCACACACACTCACCCCCTGTGCCCCCCATGGCGGCGGCGGCGGCGGCGGCGGCGGGGTCGATCCGCTTCCAACCGGCTCCGCGCGCCGGCCGGCCGGGGGGGAGGGGGCGGATGTGACGTCACCCCCCAGCCGGGAGGGACCCCCCCCTACCGCGCGGCACTGCGCAGGCGCAGGGGCGTCGGGGGGCTGCTGAGCACAGGGGGTGTGGGGTGTGGGAGGGACTGAGGGGGGCTGTGAGGAGGGACTGGAGGAATGGGCAGTTGGGGGTGGT
>NW_017728995.1:36187265-36202219 GCF_001723915.1 Gavialis gangeticus
GGCTTCGCACCTCGGTGCTGTCCCCAGTCACATCCCGAAGGGAGCCTTCCCCGTGTGGGTGCGTCGCAGTCGCCGCAGGGATGTCCTGCAACGGTGGAAGAGCAAGAAGCTGCCCAGGAAACATCCCTCCTGGAGGATGCGATGCTCGCAGGCACGACCATCTGCGCGAGGCCTGTGCCCCGAGGGCGCTGCGCGGGCCGAGTTCGTGAGAGGTCCCCGTCCTGCTGCCTCGTATGCACGCGCATCATAACGCAGATAGAGCTGCACACGCATATGCCCATTAAACGTGTGTTTCGGTACAAAATAAATCTAGACAAAAAGAGTTCCCCAGTCAGGCGCTTCTCCCGCATCATCTCTGCACCCTCTTGCACGATGCCTGTCTTCATGAAATGCCCAATAATTACTGCCCTCTCACCATCCAAAATCTCCCCTGGAGGCCTGCATCTTGCCCGGTGTTTTCCATGGGGGAATGGCTGTTGGAAGTGGTGAAAACATTGTTCCTTGCTGTCTCCTTGACCGGCCTGCTCAGTGCATCTCCTGGTCGTTGTCTCTATCACTTACTGCATTGTGCGCACTGTGAGGCGTAGGCTGGCTGGGGCCTGGGTCTTCCTCAGCACTGAGAAGGCAGTCAATTGTAAATAAATACAGGGAAGACTATGACTATAATAAAGGTGTGTGTGAGTGTTTCACACTGAGTGGGTTAAGTGCTGAGCCATCAGGGTGATGATGGGTGCCGTATAATAAGCTCGCTAGCAGTGCAGCCTACTGCACTTGCATGCATGTTGCATACGTGCATCATTTGCTTCCCTGGTTAACAGAGTGCGAATCCCATTTTTTTCCTATTACTAACATTGTGCCAAACATTTTTTCCTATTATTAATATTGCACCAAACGTCAGTTATCTGCATAGCAGTTAAATACACAGACCACTTGAGTGCATGGCACCTTTCAGTACCCCCTCTGCTCTGTAACAGACCTGTACTCTGTTTAACTGTGTGCTAATTGGGGCCAGAAACCATGCAGAGGAAGCAGCTGTGAGAGGGCTGCTGTCAGGACCCTTGAACATGACAACCCAGGCCCCAGGCAGTTTTTGGGCTGCTCTCAGCCCTCATTGCCCAAGCTCCTTACAGCAAGGTGAAGCTAACTCGAGGCTGTCATTCTCAAGTATCTAAGAGCAGCCCTGAGACTGCGAATGTCAGACACCACCGGTTCCTGCTGGTAATGCCACAGCACTGGCGGCTCTCTGCACTTAGTGCGTATGGCTGGGATGAGTGCATGCGCTGGGTGAGTACACGGGTAACGTCCGCTCTGCGTCCAAGTGCAGTACACTGTACTTGTATCCTTCACTGCTGTGTATACACAGTATACACCTTAAAGACTGCACAGTACTTCCGTTTTTTGACTCTACTTATCTGTAAAAAGGTTTATCTGCACACAGCCTACACACTTACTAACACTTCTTCTCCATTACTAGTGCCCTGAGGAGCACATGCTGATTTTTTTGTAATGAACTTGAAAACAGATATTTTGCAGTATAAGGGCATCCCCATCCACCTCTGCAATACCAGGCTCGCCTGCCTTCCTTTCTCCCACCCCATTGCCCTACAGTCTGCTTTCTGCAACGGGCCTTGAGGCACTGCTCGCTGCTGAAGCAGCACAGGACAAATGCACAGATGTTCCCTGGTACACAATGAGAGTGACAGCCAAGTAGGCTGGTGGCAGATGTGCAAGTTTGGGCTCTCAACACCTGGCTGTGCGTGGTAAAAAGCTACTCTGCGAACATAACTCAGATGTGCAGATAAAAAGGGGTCACAGGTTACAAAAATGCAGGTGCATTGTAGCACGCCCAGGGCACACTATTGCTAGGTAGCAAAGCCCAGGGTAGGTGTGGCCCTGGCTGTATTTGGGATTTGCAGGTGTTAAGGACTGAGGGGACCATTATGGCAAAGTAGTCCAGTGATTCTCAGCCTTTCTAAACTCAAGGCCTCCCTCAGAAAACGCCAGCTCTGAGCGTTCCTTCATTTCTGGATTACAGAAAAAATACTAGAGCAATTCTTCTATTGCAAAGATCTAAGAAAGCCATGGAAGATCAGAATGGTGTTAACCCTCTGGATTCCTGTTTGAAATCTGTGGGTTTATCTTATGAATGATGTGTAAGTGTTTGCACACCTAGTACTGAGTAGCACGGGGCAACACTGTCAGAAGGTTCTCATGGCACCCCAGGGTGTCGTGGCACCCACCTGAGAATCACGGGTGGTGTGAGCCAGAAAAAAGGCTAAGAAGGTTTGGGGGCTAAGTGGTGAAAGGGGCATGAAGCTGTGAGCAGGGAAACTCTCTCTTGTCTATCAGATGCTAAGAGCGGGTGGTCTGCACCTGGCATCTGACAAATTTGATTGTTGCCGATGAAAGTGCGTGCTTCTCTGAACTAATCGGTCTCCAAAGTGCCACCTTGCCTTGCCTTACGCCTTTCACCAGGCTGACACAGATAACCACCTCTGCCTCTTGTTCGATTCCCACTGCATTCAGGGAAACAGGGTTTTGCACCTTCTTTGGCATCTGGCTCCCACACCAACCTCTCTCCACCTTAACAGAAATAACCTGCAAGGCCCTGAACTTTGCTAGACTACTCAAGTCAAAAGGTGCTACTTTACGCAGCTAGTTCTACTGAAAGGGGATCCATATTACCTTTTCCTACTGATTAGAGCAGCGGAGGCATATCAAGTTCTTCGTTAAATTACTGTAGTTAGTTAATAAAAACAAGCTCATTAAGGAAGACTTCTTGTGAGCACTATCTTTTATTGCACCCACTGGATAGATAGATATGCAGTGGGCCCAATAAAAGATATCACCCACAAGAATTCTTGCATCTTCCCTGGACCATCACAGCAACATCATCTCACCACCACCACCAGGTGGATCATCCTTCAGTCATCAAGCTCACGATCTGTTCCAGCCCATAGCATGTCCTGATGCACGTTCCCCGCGTCAGAAGATCTGCTTTATTACTATTTGGTATCAAACGTTAACCAATCATTGCTTCACAAAACCCAGACGTTATTCAAAGTCTTCCACTTATCTGCTGGATTTGCTCCTTGGCAGCAGTCCTGCTCTTTATGGTGTTATCCTATTGTATAACATTGGGAGTGGCTCTCTTGCCATGCATGAGGATTACTCTTTCTAGGAGAGGGAGATGCAGTACTACATGCCATTATGAGCTGCAATATGCCAGCAAGTTTCCTGGAAGGATTCTCCAGAAGCAAAAGGTGTTTGTGCAGTTCCACGTGACAGAGACAAGGCCAAGAAAAATAACCAGAGAGAAGGGCTGTGTGACTTGTTCCACATTTGTGGGACTTGTTAACTGAAGAAATGAACCATGTAACTCAACATTCATCACTGACACTGCTTCTAGAAAGGCTGGGGCTGTTCACACCTAGCGTGACTCCCCTGGAGACTATGCTCTACGTTCCAGCTCACCCGTACGTGGGAGACAGCAAACAGCTTGGAGACACAAGACAGAAGGAGCAATAGCAGTCTTGCTAAACCAAATCCCATAGCCTTTGTGCAGGTTGCACCTCCCTGGGGCTTCCCCTGAAGACTCTGATTCTGGCTGCATGTGCACTTTGGAGCTAGTCTCCGATTTGCAATAGGCGAAGGTCAGGGCTATTACGAAATGTGCTTTCTGTACAGGAAACGCCTTGGCTCCTTGCCGAACCCTGTCACTGCCTGGCTGCACATGCCGTCCAGGTATGCCTGTAAACACAGCATCCTTCTAGTGTGCACCATCTCGCTGCCACCTTACAGAGAGCAATTACACCTTCTTCCTCCCACACCTGTTCATCTGCCCCCTCAGGGAGCTCCTAAACTGCCCACCAAGTCCTGCTCTTCCACGTGCAACACTGCCCTGCACAGGGCAAAGGCACTCATGTCCTGCACTGCAGGCACTGCTGCTCAATGCGGCATTACAGGGCAGTATATTTTCTTGCACTGTCCTCTCCCACCTCTGCCCATCTGCTTGCCTACTGCTGCCTCGCACCCCCTGTCCAAGAGTGCAAGCTCCGTGTGCTGGTACACTGCAAAGCTCAGTGGAGCTGGTGATTCTCAGAGCTACCAAAACACAAATAATAGTGGAGGAGTCGTCTGGCCCTTATGGCTATTTACTAGTCCTCTTGGGTGATGCAGGACATTGTGACCTAGGACAGCCACGCCTGAAGCCAATAATGGGCTGTCCTGTTCCAGGTCCACGCACCAGGTTTGCGCCAGCACGCAGGAGTACATTTGAAAAACTGCTTACCGCACCTCGGCCGATGCAGCCGCACAGATCCAAGCTGAGCATTGCCAGAGCTGTTTCTCACTCCCATCAGCACCTCGCTGTCTTTGCAATGGGTGCTGGCATCTCTTGGCGAGAGCTGCTAGGTCCTGCAATTGGCTCCACACACACAGAGCTCCTGACAGAGGCAGGGGTCAGCTGGCTACTGTCCAGTTACAGAGCCCTGCCCCAGGGGGCATCCAGAGGAGCCCAGCTCATTCTTGCTGCCATCAAGCCTGCAGAGAGGGAGAAACAGACCCCCCCCCCACCTCAGCCGCCCACCACGGAGCAGGGTGCCACCTCCACCCGTGGTCCAGGTCCAGGTCCAGGCCACACCAGCCCCAGGGGGAACAAGAGGCCACAGCCTGCTCCCAGGGGCTGCAGCCTCTGCCAGGTCAGGATCTCCCCAGTCTGACGACTCTCTGAAGGCGCGCCCCAGGGCAGAGGAGGCTCTGTGAGTGCAGGTGTACCACCCAGGCACCATCGTCTCCCCGGCTAAGCTCCCAAAGGCACAACATGGGGGCCTGCCCTCTTCCCCACAAGCCTGGACCTGCAAAGATGCTTCCACCTGGCCTAGAGAAACAGGGAGGGGAGGGAAGCTGAGCTGCGCAAGGGGGTATTGCTACCCTTACGTAGCTGAAAAGGGGGACCCTTTCAGAGGCATGACCCCCCCCAGCCATTTCTCCCTGGCATACAATCAAGGCCATAGACCCGCTTACTGGTTCATTTGCACTCGCTAGGTGGGCAGCACTCGTGCTACAAGGTGCTCCGCTCTGGGCCAAACCCAATGGAGGTTCATTCACCTTCTCGGATGTGAGCGCAGATGAAAACCCCCTGGGACAAGGCAGGACTTCAGACCACACCGCTAGAAATCTGGAGCGTGCAAGTAGCTGTAGGGCACCCACCTGGCAAAGATAGGCCTGAGTCATGCTGCAGTTGCAGTTTGATTGTTAAACTAGATGACTCATGCACCAGAGCATGGCACAAGTCTTTAAAATCTCATTTTAATGCTCCTTAAGCCACACTGGCACGGGGAAGGGCTGTGACATGATTTACTGCCACCTTCTTGCCAGAACATGTGAGCTCCGCTGAAAAGTGGATCATACAAAGCACCTGAGGGTGGCAGACACGATGGGAGCCTTTCATCTCTTTCATGTCGCCCTGGCATTTCTCCCCTTCTCCTGACATGATGTTCAGCACTGCTCAGTTTTAAATAGCCTGGATAGCTATTTCCGTCCCGGCGCTAGCATATCTAATAGGTCACGTGCCTTTGTGCGCAGTCAGTGGCGGGAGGGGAATGCACTACTCCATTCACTAGAAGCAGGTTTTAAATAGCTGTTCTTTGTAGTAGCTATAAAAAACCCCAACAATGCGCCGCGCTTCCCCGCTCCCTCTGCCAGCCGGCGGCTGCAGGGAAGTGGCGAGCAGCAGGCTCTGGCCAGGCCCGCGTCGTCCCCCAGGCCCCTTGCACGTGGAGTGCCGTTCATCAGGAGCCAGGACCTTCCCTCCCGTGACCCTGGTCCTGGCAGAAACCACCCACTGACATGCAGGTGTTTTCCTCCAAAGCTTTTAAAAAGCCGTCTCGGCCCATCCCCCTGCGCTCAGGCTGAGATCGCCTCTGGAAAGGAATGGTCGAATTGCTGTCCCATGCAGAAGCAATTGGGGCGGGGGGTTTGCAGTGGTGCATTGAACCCCACTTTGATTCCTTCACCAGCCAAAAGTTCAAACCAACCACCTGGGAGACGCACCAGCATTTCTAGTCAGGCAGCTGAGGGGTCCTTGACTTCTGGCTCATGATAATCTGCCAGATTCCTTCTAAACTCTTCATTCCACAGGCGTTAACGACCCGCTCTGCTTTGTAATGGCCTTACTGTTCTACAAATTACCAGTTCTTTCTTTTGTCATTCTGCTGGCTGTGAGCTGCTCCTGGTAAGGAGCTGCTGTTTCACAGCCCTGCAGACTGCTTAGAGCTCGAGCTAAAAACAGGAACCAAGGTGTGGAAATGGCCTTCCATGAAGCATTGCATGCACCGTCAAAATGCTCAGGAAAGCTGGATTTTGTTGTATGAAGTTGAAAAGCAGATGTCCGTTTAATTCTAATGACTGCAAGGCTAAGAAAACAACATCATTTGATTATTCTTTGCTTGGGTGCTGATACAGCAAGTTTATCGTTGCTTTTCCTCCAGTCTTAAAATGCATAATGTAGCCCTGGGCCACTACCTTATTAGTAAAGCTTCTAGTTTCCCTTGAACTTGATAAAAGAATGCATCGTGCTCTACGTGAGGATGCACCACATCATCTGCACCCCACTTCTCAAAATCCCAGATCCGCCCATGCTCCCGTCACAGGCTGTGCTTACTTGTAGGGTCTGGTCCTAGGCCTGGGTTCAAGTTCTGTGGGGCAGGCCTCCTTTTCCTGTCTGCCTGCACAGGGCCTGGCATAACAGGGCTCTGAGCCTGACGGGCCTTGGGCACTGCTGCAGCAGAGAAATCCTGCAGTGAGCTGCAGGCGTGCAGAACTAACTTCTCGTTTCCCCAACTAGTTTTGCTCTGGTGAAAGAAAGGGTTGCTTTTTGGCATTAAGGTCCTCAGCTAGAAACAGCAAGTGTGACATAGTTAACAAAGCCAGCGGAAAGCTGCACAGCTGCAACACGGAGACATTATAAATAAATATCCTAGTAAATGGGAAGAAAAGCGTCATCCAGACGGATGATGTGCACGCGTCACTAAATGAACTGTTCATGGGACCAGCATCCCAGGTCGACTGATGAGAGTAGAGCAGCCCTGGCAGTGAATGGAGACCCTGTTACTGCAGACCACGATACAGGAGACCGGGCCCACAGATGGCCAGGGGAGACATGCAACAACCAGGAATCTGAGATGGAAAAGAAACCAAAAATCAAATGAGCATCATACCCCACATAAGGAGAGCGCCGGCTCTGAAGCGGATGTATGCGGTCACTATAAAGATACTTATTTTTTCTAGGTGTGGAATTTGAGCGTGCTATTAAAAAAGATTTAAGTGGAGAATCATTACAAATGATGACCTGCATAACAGCAGTCCATGATGCTCCATGATACCGGGTCATCCATTCACGGCACGCATCGTCTTTGTGTGAAACCCGACATCATCAGAGCTTTTCATCTGACCACAAAAATTCTGATTGTTCTGAAAACCGTACGGTCCGTGGCAAAGTTGAGGCAGAAAAGGGTTACCTGGGTGGAAATATGCGCTGGTGCGGGAATCCCCCACCCCCCACAACACACACACGGATATCCGTAGCCCTGCTGCAGATATCCGCACATCTAGGCGAGCTTTGCTGACAGTGTTTTCATCTCTCCAGAGCGAGAGGAACAAGCCTCCCCCCTTGCTCTGTCTCTGGGTCCGGGTGTGACACCTATAGGAACCACGCAACACGGTGATGGGGCACGGGCCTTTTTTCCCCATCAGTTTGGTGTGGTTACCTTGCTAATGAACAATGCTACCCTGCATCCCACTTGCACTGCTCTTAACACTTAGCAGTAATTGTGTTTAAATCCCCAAATACTGTATTTTGCCGGAAGAAGAGCATTATTTTGCCTGGACTGTCCCCGACAGGCCCCGTCCCATGGCAGACCTGGTGACTCTTTGAAAAGCAACTTGCATTTGGCTAGACAACTCTCCTCTTCTGTGAAGAAAATATGTTGGTTGTGCCAAGTGTGATGGGAATGAAGCGAAGCACCGGACCGGGGAGCGGTGGGGTTGGGAAGCTTCCGTCTCTTTTGTCCGAATCCGCTGGTTTTAGACCGACAAGACGGGCCCAGCCTTGCCGCAGCCTGCAGCAGCTTGTTAAGCCGGACCCTGAGGCAGTCCTACAGCCTCATCCTCCTCGTCCGTCAGCTGTTTCGATAGTCAGCCATGCTCTTCTTATGATGTTACCCATCTTGGCCCCCACAACCCCTCCTCCTCCCCCCCTCGAACCCTCCTTCCAGCACGTCCTCCCCGTACCCCGCTCCCACGGGCCTCCACTCGTGCTCCTCGGCTCTTCCCCGACCGACCATGCCTTGTTGCTGCTCATTCAGGCCGGCTAAGCATAGCACCTTCTCCTTGCCTCGGCCACCCCACATCCACCCATCCGCTGTTCTGGGCGGACTTGGGTTGTCCCGTTCCCGCAGCTCCTTCTCTCCCGTCGCAGCCCGGGCCATCCTGCCTGCTCGCATCCGGGCAGGAGGCTGCCACCCTCGCCCCATCTCTGCCTCCCTTCTCATCACGCCCCGCCTGCCACCCTCACGGCCCTCCGCGGTCTGCGGACCCGACCGGTCAACCTGTGCTCAGTGTCACGAGACCAAGAGCTTGCGCCCATGCTGCCACATGTACCTGGGATGGGCTCCCTACCAGCACCGCCGGGCAGCCAGACCAGCGGTCCAGCCCCGGGCATCCTTGGAGCGTGGCCTCTCGCTCCCCCGGCCCAGGTCCGGCAGCATGGCGTAGCTGGGACTGAAGCGAAGCCGTGCGGGCTGCGAGGTTTCTCTCGGGGACGGCTGGATCGCGTAGGGGCCAGAGGAGCGGTGTTGGTCTGCAGGTGCGAGAGGCCTCTCCAGGGCCGTGAGAAAGGGGCGGCCATGCGGAGCATGGCTTGCAACGAAGCCGAGACAGAGCTCCTCCGGGGCACGGGGCTGGCTGGAAAAGCAGACTCCAGGTCGTGTAGCCGGCTGCTCTGTGGCCCAGGAAAGGCAACTCAATGCATGCTGCATTTTACAGGGAGACCGAGTACACGGAGAGCACAGACTGCCCCCCTTCGTGGAAGCAGCCCAGCAAGGCCCCGGCAGTGGCTGATCACCCAGGCCAAAGGGGGCAACAGCTTTAAAGGGGCTGGGGATGATCCTGGAGCAAACGGCCCTTGTGCATCTCTCCGGATGCCTCTGCTTTCCTAAACGGCCAGGACTGGCCTCTGCTGCTGGCTGCATTTCGAGTGGCGTGGAGAAGAGATGCAACCACCTGGGCAAGGCTCCTTGCAGGAAAATGAGATATCCTCTCGATACGTGAACCCGCACACGCGTCCTGCTCATGACACCAGCCCTCGGACCGGCCGGCTGTGGCCCTGCTCCAAGGCGGTGCCACCGGTGCATCGAGCGCTGCGGTTCTGCCCGGGGGTCGGCTCAGGCCTGTTTCCCCTCGGGCCAGACCTCTCGCTCTCAGATCGCACGAGCCAAAATTAAGGTGTCAAAGGGCCGCTCAGTGGCGGAAGAGCTGAGACATTTCTGTCCCGCCAGACCACAGCTGCAGGAGATGCTGCCACGTTCGCTGAGGTCCGGGATCCCCACCCTGCCACCGGGACCAATCCGGCCGCCCACATCCCAGCAGTGAGGTGCCACCCGGCCAGGGTTTGCTCATCTCTGGCTGTGCCTGGCTGTCAGACTTTGGCTGGTTTTATGCAAACACAAGGGGAATTGCAGACTGCTGCAGCCCAGTGCTTAGATATCGCCGACTCTACCCGCTCCGACTTCCCAACATGCTCTTCTCCCCACCGTGCCATGCCGCCCCGCGCCGCACCGTCCCAGGGGACAGATCTGCTCTCTGTCTTCACTTGATTGCAGTGGTTAAGTGCACTTTGCAGGTAGGGAGATCAGGGGATTGGGGGACTTGGCCAGGGCTACACAGCAAATCTGTGGCAGAGCCAGGCTCAGCCTCTGCAGCACCGTCCCTTGCTCCGGCACTGAAGCCCCTGAACACGCTGCCGCCCTCTCAGGCCTGCCTTCCCCTGCCCTAAAACTCCCCGAGCCCCATCCAGGTTTGCTACCGCCCTGGTCTCTCTTTGGAGGGAGTTACCCAGGTTCCTGGCTACCTCAGTTTCGCCACCTGTAAAGCACTGGGCCCGCTTGCAGAGCTGGTGCGTTTAGCTGTCGGGGCAGATCTGCCGAAGGCCCCGGCCGTGGCAGCACAGGGTTTATCCGGCATCTGCTCTGCACAGAGCGGGGTTGCTCTGCACGGATATCACCCGCATCCACGCAGGGACTGTTCGCTTCACCAGGCAGCATTCAGAGGGAAGGGGGCGAGGGTGGGGTGGGGCAGGGCAGGGCAGGGCAGGGGTCTCCCTGCCTCAAAGCAAGCTCACGCTCCTCCCAGGACACTGTCAAACCATCCCGCCACGGTGCTCCGTGCCTCGGGCATGCCGCAACGGCGCTGCCGAAGCTCTGCCCCAACAACGTCCCACTTCTTTCCATCCGCTGATGCAAAACAAAGTCCTCTAGCTGTAGGGACCGAGGACGGCAGGACAGGCAAGGGGCTGGTGAGTGAATCGCGCTGCCAGCGCGGCCTCTGCGAGCCCTGCCTCCCTGCTTGATTGTGTGCTAAATAAAGTCTGCCTGCTGCTGATAATGAGGAGATTAGCCTGGTGGCCACTATCAGCTTCCAGTCCTTCCCGTCCCAGGGCCCTCGATCCTGCGCTCGAAGGGCAGGGAGCTGCGCAGCAACCCCAGGCCTGGCGGCTCTGGTGCCGGCCCACGGAGCAGAGGAACCAGGCACCCCTCCGTGCCAGCGCGGCCCTGGGGTTCAGTAGCTGCGGGGCGATGCCCTGTCTCCACGGAGAGCAGCGTCTCTCCAGCTCCGGTCTGGATCTGCGTGGCGGGGCCCGTTTGTCTGCAGCCCGAGGCTCGGCTCCCCCACGTCGGCAGGGGACAGGTTTGGGACCCGCTCCCTCTGCCTGCAAAACACACCTGCCACGGGGAACAGTCCTTCCTCAGCCGCAGCAAACAAACCGACGGGCTGTTGCAGACAAACCCAGGCCAGCATCCAACCTGCTTGTGACTTCCTCCAGGTCACAGCTCTGCTCAGCCCCTGACGGTCACCGGGTTGTTTGCGCAGTGCCCAGGTCAGGCTAGGAACAGATGTTATATTTGTCCCTGGATGAGTTGTGCCTGTGTTTGTCCCAGAACAAAAATGTCCTGGGATTGCCATGTGCACACATGACCCTTCAGGTCATAATCAGGGCTCAGCGAGCAGCTGAAAGCGCCGCTGCCTCCTGCCATTGCTTCAGTGCTGCAATCCCAGGACAACGGCACAGAGGTAGGTTGCAATCTCCCAAGATAAAGTGTTGCTACCTCTTATCCAGCCGTGAGTTTTAGGCTTTATCGTGGGACAACAGGCATGGACATCTGTACCATTGCACTTGGCCTGGGATAAAATGGTTTCTCCTGGGATAAGCACGACGTCTGCTTGCAGTCTTGTGTCACGGGCATCTTGCCCTCAGCCAGGGTCTGATCCCTTCCCCAGGCTTCTCCCCTCTGCTTCCCCTCCCTGCTTTCAAACTGCAGCACAGCCTGCCACAATGCGGGACACGACTGCACGTGGCAGACCTGGCTTGCACAGCGCCGTGAGGGGAGGGGCAGGAGTCGCCCACCCCAGTGGCAATGCAGACTCTACCTGGGCCACCAGGCCACGGTGTCCTCTCTTGACACGGGCCTGGCGTGCTCTCAGAGGCTTCTTGTCCGAATTTCTTGGGGTCAGCGAGCCAAGGTTCAGAGGTGAAGGGGATGCACCTGCCTGCTCCTACATACCCCTTGCGATCCACCCCTGGCACAGCGCCCGCGCCCTGCACCCCGACGCGTGTGCCCAGGCTCTGGCTGCACCGGGGGGACTGGACGGACCATGCCGCGCTGCCTCCAAACTGCCCACCTGGGCCCCAGGACACCCTGCTGCGACCGCCGCTGACAACCCAGCACCCTCAGGCTGCTGGGCTGGAGGCGGCTGTTGTGACCGCTGGGAACTGATCTCTAGTGTGCACAGCCCCTTCCCAAGCCCAGCTGGGGACGGCAGCTGGCTGGGCACTGGCACACACGCCCGAGCACACTTGCACGCGCATTCACACGCACAGCAGAGCCCGAGTCACGACCCCAACCGTTCAGACTGACGCAGGGGGAGGTTTGCTGTCCAAAGGCGATGGCTTGGATAGAAACCCCACAGAGCTTAGTCCCACGGAGAAACCAGCACAGGAAGGGCTTGTGGCCAGACCTGGCTGGACCGTGAACAGCAACGTGTCCAGAGCCGGGAGACTTCCCCATGGCAATAGCGTCGGCCCCAACATGCAGTCGGGAGGGGAAGCGCGGGGTGCCGTAGGCTGGGAATCGGGGCCAGGGATCGTGCATGCCGGGATCGCTCCGGGCACAACCCCGGAAGGCCACTGGGATGGAGCGAGGGGGTTTGTGGAGACAGCGAGGGGTGCAGACACCCCGACCTCAATGCTCGCTGGCAGCGCTGGGCTGCCCGAATCTGCCCAGGCCGGGCTGGGCCACCCAGCTGCACGGCACGGCTCCTGGATATCCGACAGGCTCAGACGTCTCGCCATGCAGACAACGGGCCACAAGCGTTTGCCTGCGGCGCGCCAGCCCCCGCGGGCCCACGGGAAGACCCAGACCAATGCCCAATACCCCCCAGCAGCACCGAGCGCTCCTGGCCCCTTGCTGCGGCACGACAGGGCACCGTCCCCGGTGGCTCCGGGCCGAGCTCCGACCGAGATGCTGTGCCCACGGGCTGCCGGGTGTGCACGGGGCCCTCTGGCCCCAGCTCACAGGGGTTTCCCCCCCATGGACACCCGCGGGCCTGTCTCAGTCACAGAGCCGGGGGGCTGGCGGGGAGCTCCAGAGCTCACATCCAGTCCAACCCCTGCCCGAGGCAGGATCGGCCCTGTGCAAACCAGCCCCGACACATCCAGCATCGAAACTCAACATGAGACAACCGTCCGCCCAACATGACACGACACGACACCAGGCAGAGGCCCGCGGCAGCCAGCGTCCTGCTTCTCTGCCATGTTGTCGATGCACGCCAGGAGAGCCCGGGCGCGGACCGCGGCCCTGCGACGGAGGAAGGCCGAAGCTCCCCAGTCCAGACCAATCTGACCGGGGGTAAAATTCCTTCTGACCCCAAATGTGGTCCTGGTCTGACCCTGAGTGGAGGGGCAAGACCCTCTAGCCCAGACCCTGTCTTGCTCCCAGCCTGGTCCACATCCCCAGCCTCAGCTGCAGCAGCACCGGCTGCCTCTGGGGAGGCTTAAAACCCCCCTGGCACATGGAGAAGAAAACAAGGGGGGCAGGAGCAACCAGCCAAGCCCAGAAGCCTGGGGAAAGCCCACAGTAAACCACAGGCATTGCTGCACCTGGATCATCCCCAACAGAGTCTGCATCTCCTTGACGCCCCCAGGGATGGAGAGTCCACCCCTTGGCATCGGCGCCACGGCCTCCTTGCTCTCGTGGTGGAGCGGTGTTTCCAGACCTCCAGTCCAAACGGACTTTGCTACAGCTCCCAGCCCCTGGCGCACATCCTCCTCTCTGCAGCGAGACAGAAAAGCTGCTTTCCCTCTCCTTTGTGTCTTGATACTGGTCCGCACTGGAAGGGCTGGAGGTGGGAGACCCCCCACAAGCGGCTGCGTGCACCTGGCCAGGGCCCTTCGTGCTGCGACAGCTGGGAGAGCAGCTCTCGGAAATGCGGAGAGATTTGGGCCAAGGGAGGGAGCCCGCGGCAGGGACCCCCGGGCAGCACGGAGGAGCCTGCGGCAGCTGGACCATCGCTGCACGGGGCTTTGGGCACCTTTCTGAAGGCCTCCCCGGGCACTCGAGGGCCCTGGCTCCCCATCGAGGCACCGCTCCTGCTCGCGGCACAGGGGGAGCCCAGGGCTTTCCCCCACGGCCCTGCTCTCTTCTACTCCACGGGGGCTTTACCCCGGGATGCCGGCCACTGTGAAGCCTTCACGTGCCGTCCCAAAGCCGGCCACTCTCTGGACCCTGCAGCGCTACCGTTGTCCTTGGCACGTGCAGTCTTGTGGCCTCTGAGCCCGCATCTCCAGGGCCTTGCAGAGGGGAAACTGAGGCACCACAGCCTGTCTGGGACGCCGGTCCGCCCCGCTGCCAGCTCGGTGCTCGCAGTGGGAAGCGACCCCAGGGCCCCTCCGAGGCTCTGCCGCGTCCCTGTTCCCTCTGGGTTTGCAGACGGACGCCAGGACGGGAGAGTCTCCCTCTGTCCCGAAGCACGAGGCGAGAGGTCTCGCCTTGCCCCGCCGGCCCAGGGCGCGGGCTCGGGGCAGAGGGGCCAGGGCCGTATCTCAGGAAGGGATTGCGGCGCTGCCGGCCCCGTCTTATCAGGGGAAGCAAGAGCGGGGGGGGTGACGAATGGGCCCTGCCAGGGCCCGAGCACGCACGGGATGCTCGGGCATCGCCCGTGGACCCGGCTGCTATTGTTCCAGCACCGAGCGTCGCCCTGGGGCCGGGCAGAGGTGAAGGAGCCCGGGGCTGGCTCCTGGCTGCCCCCGGCTATCCCCGACCCCAGGCTGACAGGGCAACCTCGCCCCGGAGCGCGGCCGGACTCCTTTGCAGGGGCAGATGGTTATCAGCCGCTTCTGGCACCGGCCGGACAGGGCAGAGCCGCCCTGCGAGCACGGCTTTGTTTCACCGTACAATGGCTGCTCAGAGCCGGCCGGGCCCCCGGGCGGGGGAGCGGGACGGAGCCGCCAGCGCAGGACACAGACGACAGCCTCGGCTCCTCGCCCCCCAGGACAGGGCTGGGAGAGTCGGGCCGAGCCGGGCACAGGCCCTCCAGCCAGCCCCACCACGGCCGCGGCCTGCATGCGGGCATGGGGAGCGCAAGCCGGTGGCCCCAGCGCCCCGCCGAGCCACGGGCAC
>NW_017728995.1:36202302-36207737 GCF_001723915.1 Gavialis gangeticus
TGGGGAGCGCAAGCCGGCGGCCCCAGCGCCCCGCCGAGCCACGGGCACCCGCACAGCCAAGGCTGGTGACACGGGGACGTCCGGAGAGCAGTGCCTGCTCCGTAAGGGGACCGAGACCCACCCTGTGCCAGGCACCGTGGCCCAGGGACGCGCTGGCACAGGGGTCGCACAGAGGTTCAGGTCCTGGCCACGTGGGGCCGGGGAGACCGCCTGCAAGATGCCATGTGCGTGGCCCCCGACGCCACGTGCGGCCGCAAGGAAAGGTCTGGTTTGGCAACAGTGCCCGTGGGTGGCTGCGGCCCCTGCAGCACCACGCTGGCCAAATGGTCCGAGAAACCTAGAGCCGTGGGGCTGGCAGGGAGCCGCGGGGTCACATCCGTCCCAGCCCCCGGCTGCGGCAGGATCAGGCCTGTCCAAACCAGCCTGGACAAACCATCGTGTAACCTGTTCGTGAAACGGCTCTCCGCCCTGCCACAACACAGACGTCACACCCGGCCCTGCCACACGTGGAGCAGGGGGCCACGGCAGCCAACATCCTGCTGCACCAAAGGGGGTTAAAACACGCTTGAAAGACCCCAGGCCCAGGCCGTGCCCCCGCTGCAGAGGAAAGCAACCCCCCCAGTCTGGACCAGCCTGAGCATGGGGAAAATCCCTTCCTGTCCATGGCAGCAGAGGGCAAGACCCTCCAGCTGGGACACTGCGGTGGGGAAGGGGCGCGATGCACCTGCCCCATCAGGCCCTCCTGCCGCAAGCCAAAGACCCCCAACCAGCGCTCGCCTGCCAGCGCAGACCCAAGCACCAGCACAGGGATGGGGCAGGGTTTGGGACCCCGGGGGCACAAGCCCACCCTGCAGGGCAGGTGCAAGCACCCCGGGTCCCCAGCCCCGCGGCGAGAGGCCGGGGGAGCGCAAAGCCCCCAGGCGCGAGCCGGGCAGGGCCCCGAGTGCTGGGGAAATGCCCTGCTGCTCCGGCCCCCGCCCTGGTGCTGGGCGCATTGTGCGCTGTCTTATCACGGGAGGAAGAGGCAATACAGCAGAAGAATTTCCTCCCTCCGCATTTCCAGCCCCACATTGTCTCGCTGTCTGGCCCAGAGCGGCTCCGCCAGGGAATTCGTCTCCGGCCACGGGACACAGGCGCACACCGGCTCCATGCAGACACTTGCTCCCCCTGCTCCAAGCACCCAAGCAAAGGTCGCGAGTCCTTGACCCACGGGCAGGCGCCGGCCGAGGCGAGCTCCGCACTTGCTGCCAGGGAGCGGTGCCCGGGCAAGAGCAGCCCCAGGGCCGAGCGCCTGCCCCGAGCAGCCGGGTCATGGAGCAGGCGGGGTGATCCCAACACTGCCGCAGCAGGATGGGGCCCGGCTGCACGGAGAAGCCCTGAGCGAGGGAGCTTGGGGGTGGCACCCCGACAGCCCCAGCCAGGCACTGGGAGCCTGCGATGGGGCCGGCAGCACAGGGGTCTGGCATCGCCAGCCCCCTTTGGAGGGGCTGCACAGGCTGCCCCAGGGGCAGAGGGTCTCTGCTAGTGCGGAGCCAGCCCGGGGCTGTGGCCACTCTGTCCCCACTGCAGGAAGCTGGCCCCAGTCCCTGCCTTATTCCCAGCCCGTGCAGGTCAAGGCCCCGGTGCCGAGCAGCACGGCAGGGCGGTGCACAGGGAAGAGCGCAGTGACCGCCGCCATTGCACACACCTCTGCCCCAGCAGCGCCATGCCCAGGCCAGGCATGCCCAGGTCCTGCCTTGTGGCATGCACCTGCCAAGGTGCCCTGGGGGGAACCCACATGCTAGACCCATTGCACAGCAGAGTGCAGGGCTGCAGGAGCCACCACTGACCCATGCGCATGAGCACACACGTGTACACACGTGGAGCAGCTCATCAGTGCCCCCTCCTGGGCTGCCAGAGCCTCTGCCACTGGACAAGCCACCCCAGGCTGGGACTCGGACCCAAATCCCCTGGGTCAAACAGCCAGGTCCCTGGGGTGGGAGCACAGGGCACGCACACACCAGCAAGCACATCCCAGCCCCAGACAGTGCTCCACCGGCCTCCGTGCCACCCATGGCAGCAGGAGCCAGGCAGCTCTGGGGCCTGCGGGGCTGTTGCTGGGGGCTGGCTGGGCACAGGTGGGAAAGCGCCTTCCCCAGCTCGGGCAGGGATTTAGGGCATCTCTCCACTGGGGGATGTGGCAGCCTCGTGCTCCACCCCGGGAGGAACCAGCCCCCTCGAGAGCCCCCACCCACAGGCACTGCACCGCCCGCCCCCCTCAGCCAGGCACACGGGGCCCCCAGCCTCGCACAGCCCGGCAGGCCTCAACGCACCCGGCTGGTCCACACCAGCAGTTTGTGCCCTCGGCTGCATGCAGACAACGCAGCCCCGGGGAAACCTCTGCTCCTGGGCTCGCAAGCCAGCCCCTCTCCTCTGGACGTTTGCAAGCGGCAGGGCACCCCGGGCTGGTCTCTGCAGGGTCCGGGCTCCCGGCTGGAAGGTCAGTTGTCAGGGAAGAGGCCAGACGTGCCGCTGTCTGAGGGCTCCCCACCCGGTGAGACAAGGGCGGGTGCTCACTCGCCTCCCTGCACGCACCCAGGGGCCCGTCACTGAGGTGCTGGTGGAGCCGGCCGTGGCGCAGGGGATCGGCCCTGCTCGCAGACTGTACACAGCAAGGCTGGCCCCTCTGCCCGGCCAGGGGCTCGCGAAGGCCATGGGCAGGGGGTCTGCATTACTCACGGGTGGCGAGGGGCTGGCTGCCGGGGCAGAGTGTGGTGGGACAGGGAGGTGGACAAGGCCACGAGGGTACGAGCTCCCCATGAGGCGAGATGCACAGTTACAGCATGGCTACAACGTAGATAATAAAACCTCAACCTTAATAATTAGGGAAAACCCTGCCAGGGAACTGGGGGAGAAGGCACAGAACATACCTGCCCGCAACCACACAATCTAGTGCTTGGGGGACCCCCGGAGTTGAGACCTGCCATCGCCCAGGCTCGGGGGGCAGGCGGGCAGGGAAGGACACCAGCAGGACAGGGGGACGTGGGGTGAGCGGAGGGAGCAGGGCCACAGGGCAGTGATAGAGCCGGTGCAGGCCACAGGACATGCTCCAAGCCGAGCACAAATTCTCTTCCCAGATGCTTGGGAAGACCCCCTTGAATACTTAGTTCTGCATCAGTTTAACCCAAACCCAATGGTCCTTTTTTGGAAGCCGAGCCTGGGCCACAGACGAGGGCCTGAGCATCCCCTCGTGGGGGCTGTGCACCACCAAGTGCTGGTTGCTGCACTGACTGCAATCGCAGCATCTCCAACGAATGGGGCAGCCAGGAGCATGGAGATGCTCCCATTTTCCCAAAAGCACCACAGCGAGCTCCCAAGCTGCGGCGGTGCCATTTTAAGGCAGAGACTTAGAAGCTAAGAACGGGGTTTTAACTTTTCAAGGCAACTTAAACTGCAGAAAGAGAGGGGGGTGGCTAAGGGGTCTGTCCTGCTCATGGGAAGCCAGCCCAGCACCCTCCCATATTCACACAATGACCAGGGGTGCAACCCTTGCACTGTTGCACTTGGGAGCTGCCAGCCCCAGGAGCTGGAAGCTTTCTGTGCTCAACAGGACGGGAGAGGAGGGACAAGAATAAAGTCTTCCCTTCAGTTTGGTCCTTGTTCACTGACCCCATCAAGTGCCTGCACCCCACTCAGCCCCTCGCATGCTGCTTTCTCCCTCCCTCCCCAGCTCTGCTAGGGCACCATGAGAGGAGTGCTCCAAAAGCAACAACTGCTGCAGACACTCGCACGCTCTCATCCCTGGCAGGAAATCCCAAGCCATGCAGACCTGGAAGATGAGAAGGGCAGTCCTGTGCTGGCAGGGAACAGGTGAGGGGCAGTTTTGCAAGTTCTCAGCAGACAGCAGGCATAGTCCCCCGCTTGCCAGGGAGGCTGGGGTAGGCAGGGGCTCCTGCCAGGGCAGGCACAGGGGTTCATGCTGCCTCTGGCATGTTGCTGCAGGGCCTGAAGCAGAGCACAGCAAGCACAAGCGCCTCTTACACAGCACACAAAGTACCTGGCAGTCACCGGGACACTGCCCCCCCCCCCCCCAAAACCGGCCGACAAAAAGCCATCGGCCCCTTTGAGCCCTGGGGCAAGGAGGGTAGATTCTTCTTGTTTCCAGCCCTGGGACCAGGTGGGAAGCAGAAGGGGTTGTGCTCCCAGGTAGCCCAACAAGAGACTCAAAGGCAGTTTCTGGTGGGGGATGGGGTAGGGGCCAGGAGAGGCAGGTGCTGTTCCTGCATCACTTCACACATCTCCACTTCCACTTGGGCAGCACATACCCACCTTAGAGGGCGTCTCACTGCTGCTTTAGCGCTGGTGAAGCATTCTGAGATGCCCGGGGGTGAAGCACCAGCAAGCAATCCCCACACAATGCTGGAGATGCCTGGGGCTGCTGCTCTGCTTTACCACCTGGAAGAGCCATTTGCCTTATAGCTGCCTAAATAAAAGCCACCTCCAACATACAACCCCTGACTACCCCCGGGCACAAAGCTGGCAGTCTCACATTTAGCCTGCTCGGATCAAAGCCGCAGCCTTTCCGGTCCCATGGCTGTCCCAGCCCCTGGATCAGGGCTCCCCTGGAAGAACAGGCAGACCTGGGGATAGAGCAGCACACAAACCCATCCTGAATGGATCACTTCTGCCCAACACAAGCCCAGGGCTGGTGGCATCTTCCCAGCTTGCCTGCACTGGTCTAGCTTGTCCCACCACCAGTACATTTCAGCTCCTGACGCCTGAATATTCCCCCAATGAGCAGAGGGCTCAATTCTGGTATTCTGGCACACATCCAGGAGGGGCCAGCAGGGAACGGCATGCTCAGGGGCAACCAGCACGGGTTCATCAGCAGCAGGTCCCGTCAGACCAACCTGGTGGCCTTTTACGACCAGGTCACTAAATCATTGGATGCAGGGGTGGCAGTGGATATAGCTTTCCTAGACTTCAGGAAGGCTTTTGACACTGTCTCTCACCCCGTTCTCATTAGGAAGCTGGGGGACTGTGGCGTAGACACCCACACAGTCCAATGGGTCGCAAACTGGTTAGAGTGTCGCACCCAGAGGGTGGTAGTGGATGGGTCCTTCTCGACCTGGAAGGATGTGGGGTCCCACAGGGCTCGGTCCTTGGGCCCGCCCTGTTCAACATCTTCATCAGTGATTTGGACGAGGGGGTGCAAAGCACCCTGTTCAAGTTTGCTGATGACACTAAGATGTGGGATGTGGGCACAGTAGAGGGGAGCAACAGGCTACAGTTGGACGTAGACAGGTTACAAGGATGGGCGGAGGAGAATAGGATGGGGTTTAACACAGACAAGTGTAAGGTGATGCACCTGGGGAGGAACAATCGGCACCACACATACAGGCTGGGGAACTCCCCTCTTGTCAGCACAGAGGTGGAAAAGGATCTGGGAGTCATTA
>NW_017728995.1:36207773-36215791 GCF_001723915.1 Gavialis gangeticus
TACTTCACGGTCAGGGCGGCTAGGGTCTGGAACCAGCTTCCAAGTGAGGTGGTGCAGGCTCCCACCCTGGGGGTTTTTAAAAGGAGGTTGGATGACCACCTTACTGGGGTCATTTGACCCCAGTGCTCTTCCTGCCGTGGCAGGGGGTCGGACTAGATGATCTGCTCAGGTCCCTTCCAACCCTAGAAACTATGAAACTATGGTATTTCCACTATAGTCTATCTTGCATCTAGATGAGTACATGGTATCAGAGGTTCGATGAGACTGTATGACAGGGACACCTACGGGACATCAAATTCAGCTTCGTAACAGACCAGACATGAGGACTAGGAGACTTCGTCACAGGGTCTCAGGGCTCAGAAGTCAATGGAAGTTTGTACAGCAATGTAACTCTTATACTAGCACGTCAGCAGCGAAGTGAAAGCAGCACCTGGCTCCTGTCACCCTATGTGAGGTTCTTTCCTTCTTTGCCAGAAATCAGTGAGTTTCCAGACTCTCCTGCCTCTTTGTCATGACCCAGCTGTTAGCAAAGGGTGCTTTCAATGGACCTTTACATTCCCCAGAACTAAGTGGCAGGCAGAGGGAAGGCAGGAAGAAGCGACTGCCAGAAAATAAGCTACACAAGTAAAAAGAAAAGAAACGAGGCAGACAGAGGCGTCTCAAATATAAACAAGCTTTATCCAGTAAAAATTGAGTATGCAAGATCATGGTTTTGTAGGGGTTTGTTTAAATCCTAGCAGCTGTAAGAGGCCTTGTCCATGTCCAAAGTCTTCTAGACTACCTCATCCACACTCAGCAAAAAGGCCGACTTCTTGGCAACGGTCAAACCAACCTGCTCCTGGGGAGCCTGGTCCCTTTCCCAGGAGGAAGGGGCTCAGAGCAGTATGTGATCTCACCCACCTGCCCTGGTCTGCCCACAACACGGCTGGTGTTTTGGCACAAAGCACTAATGCTGGCTTATCCCTGCAGCTTCAGTCTGTGCACATAATGTACAGGACACTGTCATTTCTACCTGGACAGTCCGCTCTGCCCCACTGTGGCTAGGCATCCAGGTGCTTGGTGAGCCTACGAACCTTCTCCTTTTTGTTTCTGTTCCCATGCTTTTTCCAGGGTTTCCCCATCTCGTTCTTGGAGCTAGATTCAGTTCGGGACACGGGACCACTGCCAGGTTTGTATCCCATCACAGTCTGGACGCCCTTTGTCAGAGCACGGACATTCTCCTGGGGAACAGACATTTGCAAAACTGTCATCGTTACAGTAATTATTTCTAAGTGTCAGGCAAAGGTAAATCCAGCCCTCAGCTCAGCAGCTGCAAAGCTCATGATGATCCCCTAGCCTGACCTCCCGAATCACACAAGCCACACGCCTTCTCGGGCTGATTCCTGTCTGAACCAGAGCCGACCTTTCTGAAAAGTGCCAAGTCCCAATTTCAGTTCTCCCAGTGTTGCAGCAGCCACCACAGGCTGGGGCAAGTTGTGCCAGCAGTTATTTGCCCTCTGCTGAAATCATGCATCTTATTTGGAGCCCAAGTTTGTCCAGCACCAGCTTCAAGCCAGTGTGTCGTGTGCCTTCATCCGCCAGACTGAAGAATCTCCTTGTCAAATTTCAGCTCCCAATAGGGAAATCAGCTCACACCCTTCTTGATCAACTCAGACTGAGCTCCTAGGGGCACATTTAAGGCAGACCTCCCAGTCCCTTAACCATTCCTGTGGCACTTCTACAAACCCTCTCTAACATACGAGTGTCTTGCTTGCACTGTGGAAACCAGGGCACCACTGCAATGACAAATGCAGAGGTAGCACAACTCCCTGCATCTGCACAATAGCTCTGTTTCTTTCCAGGTGCAACTACCACATCTGCCCTTTGGCCAGTGTCTCACACAGCGCATGCCCAACTGCTCATCCACCAGGTCCTCCAAGAGCTTTCCAGGGTCCCACTTCCAGCCTTCGTTCTGTGTTTCCCCATGAATGACTTCACGTTGGGCTCTACTGACACACATACAGCGTGCTTGCACCTGGCTCACTGTCATCACCCACCCTCCTCGTCCGTTTTTCGCTCCTCCAATCTGAGTTATTTGCATCTTCCAGGTCACTGATAAAAACAGTAAATATTGTCAAGGCAAGAACATATCCTTGCCAGACCCTAATAGAAATGTGCCTGCTTGATGAAGATTCCCCATATCACCATTACACTGAGACTGAGCAGTTAGCATATGTTCAAACAGATTCATGACCGGCTCTGTTAATTTTGTACCACTTGAGTTTCTAAATCAGTGTCATTCAAGCATTTTCTAGTTATATCCACAGCCTTTTGTATCAGAGAGACACAGCTAGCCTTACAAGATGGAATATCCACAAATCCATCACCTTATTTATGCTGCCTTCATTTGATTCTCTATCAGTTGTATCCTGTATAAAGCAATCAATTATTTTGGCTGGGATAAAACTAACAGGCCTACAAAGTTAACC
The DNA here is from genome assembly GCF_001723915.1 of Gavialis gangeticus. Classification (NCBI taxonomy): domain Eukaryota; kingdom Metazoa; phylum Chordata; order Crocodylia; family Gavialidae; genus Gavialis; species Gavialis gangeticus. Next base: position 36,210,242 of record NW_017728995.1, read on the forward strand.
AGATCACTCCATTTATCCTTTGCTAACATTGGCACAGAATTAATTATTCTTCCAATACTCTGAAACTTTCCTGAGGTTCCAAGATTTAAGATCAACATCAATCCTGACCACTCTGGCTAGTTCTTTTAAAAACTCTTAGTTGCAAAGTTATCTAGATCTGACAATTTAGAACTCCAGTAACTGCTCCAGTAACTTCAGAAGCTGCATTTAATGCCTTCCTGAACTATGGTTTCTGGTTACCGTTAAAGATGCTGACAGCCAGTGCTAGGCAATTTGCCCCCAGGGAATTAATTCCAAAATACCTGATGGAAAAATGTTTTGTCCACAACATTTTCAATTTGTTTTGCCCTCCGATTCCTTTCTGGTCTCAGTTCTGCATTACCCTGCATGGCTCTGCTCTGTGTACATCTGTTGTGCTGGTGTTGGAAGTCTTTTGGGTCAGTGCCAGGAGGGGGATGGCAGTACAGCAGCTTACCCTGCAAGAACAATGCATAGCTGTTATTCTCCTGGTAAGAAACCACAGCAACAGGGACAGACCCCTCAAGATAAGAGGGATAACCACAGATAGCAGCTGCAACCAGAAAGTGGGGACTCTTGCATTCTTGTCTGAGCTCCATCATAGACCCACTCCAATTCTGGCCAGCTAAGTTGCACTCAAGTGGTTGCTCACCCAGCTGTAAATATGCTCAATGACAGCCTTGTAGGGATCCCACAAAAGCACTCTGCAACCTCCTGCTGAGAGGTTCTCTAGCAGCTTGTGGAATTATCAACATCAGGACAGGACCGTGGCCAGAATCAAGTCAGCACCTGCCCCACTACAGTCAAAGGGACACTCCTTTTCCTTATTGTGAGTTGTGCAGTTCACAGATGCACTCTACTGTGCAGCTAGCTTCCATCTTTCTGGCATCACATACTCTCCCCAACAATATCCAGCACTAAGACCCTGTCTCCCTTGCTTTTTCTTCTCTTTAAAAAGAAAAAAAACTCTTGATACCTGAATTGATCACACGTGCTAGAGCTGTGATTCTCAACCAGGGTCCTGCACCACTCTGGGGTGCCTTGAGATCCTTTCAGGGGTGCTGTGGGGTGCCACTCAAATGTGTGCACTGTTTGGTGTGCAAACACGATTCACAAAATAAACCCAGAGGCTGCCAACAGGAATCCAGTGTTACAAAAATCTCTGTCCTGCTGCAGTTTTCCTGAGTTCTTGAAGAACTGCTCTATTACTTTCTGTAGTTAAAAAGAGTAAAGTGGCAGCTCAGAGCTAGCATTTTCCAAGGGACCCTCAAGTCTAGAAGGGTTGAGATACATTGTACTAGAGTATTAGTTGAAGCAGCCCCCTGCTTATGGAGCTCGTTACTTCTATAATGGAAAAGCTGCTTTGGCGCCCAGCAGGAAAGGTGACCGGTGCAGGGAGAACTTACACTGACGTAATCCTTCAATATGTAACGGGCCGACCTTGGCTGATCCGGCTGCCCATGAGCTGTCATAAAGCCTCTCATGTCTGAAAGACGGAGCAGGAGGTTACGATTCGGAGAGCTTCTGCAGCAGGTTCTCCACTGCTTCCTGAACATGCCATCCAGGGAGGAAGCCCTGTGCTGTGATACTAAACTTGGAAGACTTGCCCCATACTCTCTCCCCAGCACAGGCCAGTGGAGCGGAGGTTAATACTCAGACCCAAGCCAAGTCCCACAAGCTTTAATCCTGTGAGAGAACATTTCAGTCTACAGCAGCGCACCATTACTCACATCCATAAGCAGTTAGCAGCTCTTCAGCTGTGGGCGGGCGATCAGGATCCTCATCTTCTCTGGGTCGTATGATATTGATTCCATAGGTCGCTTCTAAAATGTGTCGTGGGATATGCTGGCAAATGTGGACTAGTCAAGGAAGCCATGTGTTGGTTTCCACTGCACGTGTACAAACAGCACAGTCTGAGGTCATGCTAATTAACCCAGCGACAAGACTGCACTTTAAGAGAACATTTAAAGAACATCTTGGGGACTTTGGTTTGAAGATTGAAACAGAAAAAAGGCACAAACCTCCACAATGAAGCTAACCTGGGAAACAACCACCTGCAACCCCCACAAAGTGGGATAAGATGGTAACATACTGGGGTTATTTCCGTCCTTTATAACACCATGGATCTCAAAAGACACCGACAGCCCTGCTGCCACATAGCCTTTTCCACACCCAAGTCTTGGTATGCATCTAACACTTGCAGATCTGTACCAAACCCCAAGCAAAGGATATTAGAGAGATGGGTGGGACATGGTCCCTCATCTGGTCTATGGGCAGAATTCCAGAGCAGATCATCTCTGCCTTTGTCGAGATGAAGGATGGCATCACCAGACCGGGGCAATCACAGAGGCACAGGCCAGGCTCTACGTACAGGGTCTGTGCAGCAGATAAAAGCAGGGCTCACCAAGTCTTGCTTTTGTACACACAAGAGCAAGAGGGAGTGGGGAAGGACACAGAGTGCATGTGCGCACACATATATACACACGCTCCAGATGGAGGGTGAGAAAGGTTCTGCAACATGACAGTGATGGCACTGCGATCACCAGCCAGAGCCTCCAGCCTGCCTAGTGCAGAGACAACAGGCGAGGAAAGCAAAGCTGCAGTAACCCCAGGGTTTTTAACAGCCACTCTGGACAACAAGGGATGACAGCCCTGAAGTCCTGACCTCCAGGGATCCAGGCAAAGCTCAGCTCTGACTGAGGCTCACTTTGAGCCAAGTATTCAGAGAGATAGAATGGGGTGTGCACAACACTGTCATTGGAACAGCAGCTCGAGTCACACACTGAACGGGGGAGCATATCATCAGTCTTTCCTAAGCAATGCTAGCAGAGATCATGACTGCCCCACAAGACACAAGCAAGAAACTATACACAGCCTTCAGACCAGTGAGCCAAGAGTGCTTAGGCACCCCCAGAGGCAAGCTGCCTAACACTGCAGCCTTCTTCAGGGGCCCCAATACCATGTGACCCCACTGCATACCTGAAAGTGCTTTGTGTGCCCAGGTGTAGCAGACACCGACACCTTCTTGTTTCCCAGGATTGTGTTGATTGTTGAGCTCTTGCCAACGTTGGGATAACCCACCTAGAAGACAGAAAGTGGACTGAAAACACGGACACATTAGTAGGACCCTGCCACGCTCTTCACAGACCTCTGATGCTGAGGCTTTTATCGCAGCACTAGCTATCACAGCGGGCACTCAACACCACACTCCAGAGAAAGCCTGAAGGCCACTGTGCACAACATCATTGGTGGTATGTGCTCCAGGCATGCTGCCTGGGGGGCTGTTTTAACCTGGAAGGCCCCAGTGCTAAACTGACCTCAAGCTGGTCCATCTGAGGCCCCGCTTCCAACCTACCAGCCCAATGGTGACCTCTCCCTCCTTCGCCTTCCTGCCGGTGTGTAGCAACCTGAACACTTCCAGCAGCTCTTCTCTCTGAACCAGGTGGCTGAAGTTGCTGAAGGGCCTGCTCGGCACCAACTGAGGGCCGTGCCTCTCGCTCCTACCTCCTGTCCAGCCTGGGGCAGAGAAATTTACTTCGTCCCCACCCTCATCTTCAGAACAGGTTTGCCAGGCATCCTCCTCCTCCTCCTCCTCACAGTCCTCATACTCTTCACTGTCATCATCGTCAACCTCGCTGCCCAGCACTCTGTCTCCCAGACACAGAGAATACTCTGGGTGCAGGTTATCTGTGTCATTCTGCACAGCTCCATCTTCCTCCTCCTCACTGGAGCTTCTGTCTTCACAGTCACTGGATTCTTCTGCTGCTCCCTCGACTTCTAGGCCCTGCATAAAAAGTGAGAGTGTCATCCCCGAAACAGCTAGGAAGACAAGAAGCCTGGCAGGCAATGTGTGTTGTGCTGTACAAACCCATTCAGACACGCCCCGTCCTCACCCCCATCACTGCCAGGTAGAATACACAGAGTATTACATAGCCAACTACCATTATTAAAATGGACAGGGCCAGTTAAACCCACATGCAGCATTATTCAGATAGGATAACTGAAGTGGGAGCAGATCATTTCAATGTGTGAGAAGACATTTTGCCAACTACTTCAGGATTGCCCTTATGCACCATTGCTTCCCTGAAGAAGGGAAATGCTTTGTTTGGACATGCATGTCCCTCCTAGCACCCAGCCTAGAAGGCAATTCCATCACATTATGCCAGCCAACCAGTTGTTTCTAGTACTATTCATTGAACCCCTCAGAGCTAGCTCACATCTTGGCTCGACAGTACTTATCTTTTCACTTGCCATGAAAAAGGAGCTGCGAATGGTGTGATAAAAGAACTGAAGGACACGCTACTTCACTTCACGAAGGCTTTTGTGGACATGTCTCTATCTGCTGCTGCAGCGGTGTTTTGTAACTACGCAGCAAGAGTGAACACAAGCAACACCCTCTCCGGGCAGCAGAAACATCCTGCTTTCTTGAGCACTCAGTTGCACTGCAAGCAGAGCAGCTACATGGACACCTCAGTCATTGCGACTCCCCAGAGTGTGCTCAGCACAAAGAAGTCACCTCCTCTACCTTAGCTGCAGTGCTCAGCCGCACCCGTTCTCCCAAGGCTGACCAAAACACGACTTTAACGCCTTCGCTCTCAAAGAACTGCGCCCATGCTGCCCGCTGCTCCTCATTCAGCAAGTCCGCTTTGTTTATCAGGATGATGTTCTCTTTGTCGCTTTCCACTTCCTTCACGTAACGCTCCTGGAGAGAACACACAGGCTGCAGAGGATCCGATTTGGGACCCTGCGCACCCACCATGCCACATACATTAAGGCAAGTATGCTCCAGACAGCTTCAGCATCCATACTGCCAGGCTAACCAGTAATCTAGTGGGGCCTGGCACATGCAAAGTACATGTATAACTGCAACTACAGCACAGAGAGCCAGACAATTGGTATTTTAGTGTGCAAGCCCATCACTGCCTACACAGCTGCGGCAAAGAGGCATTCAGGGCTGTGAAATAATGGTGACCACACCTGATCCTCCATTTTCATATTTATTTTGCTGTCTCATTACCACACGTCATTTTAGAGGCTGTGGCTGTTAAATGGCTGTTGGTTTTGCAGTCCCCAATATCTGCTTCACATTTTTACAACAGCAACCCCTTGGCTTGGTTCCACACAACTCTTGAAACAAGCAGAGCCACAGAGAGCAAGGACTTCAAGTGGATAATAAAGAGCGGCAGCAGGAACTAAAGAAGTCAGCATCTTGTTACACAGCGAGTTTCCTTAGCAACAGGGAAAGAGAAGCAGACAATATATCTGCAGGGCTGGCTCCAAATGCATTGCTTTCTGCTTGAGCTATCAGAGAGGGTTTTGGGGGGGGGGGGGGGAAAAAAGTTGCTGAGGCCAGGAGAACATTCGCAAGAAGAAATAATCTATGCTGACATGAATCTGAGGCACAGAAGACACAGGCCACAATGTGTTAGATGTAAGAGAAGACGGCTTCAGGCAATGCATCAACACAGCTGAATGCACAATCTGAGACCCGGTGGTTTGCTTCACTTAACTTACCAGATCTTGGCACCTAAA
>NW_017728995.1:36220791-36227596 GCF_001723915.1 Gavialis gangeticus
GGTGGAAAAAAGTTGCTGAGGCCAGGAGAACATTCGCAAGAAGAAATAATCTATGCTGACATGAATCTGAGGCACAGAAGACACAGGCCACAATGTGTTAGATGTAAGAGAAGACGGCTTCAGGCAATGCATCAACACAGCTGAATGCACAATCTGAGACCCGGTGGTTTGCTTCACTTAACTTACCAGATCTTGGCACCTAAACAGGAGAGGATTCCTGGCATCTACTATCTGAACAACGATATCACTGCAAAACAAGAGGGAGCCCAGTAAGCCTCATGTGCTGCATTACGAGAAGATCAACCACAGTTCATGAAAAACCACTAAACAAGAACCAGCATTTTCACCTGTCAATCATACTGGTTCGTTCCACTAAGCAGCCTCACCACATGGACAAAGCATCCCAGTGCTCGATGCTCATGTACCCCAGGAGAGCCCTGCTCCCTTCACAGGGCTCCTGCTGTTCTGACGCATCCCAGCCAACAACACGCACTGGTGTCTCCTTCCCCAGCAATGCCCTGAGCTCCTGAAAAGGGGGTGCTGCATCAGCACATGCCATTGCACTGATGAAGCCACCTTTCAGAGATGCTCAGCAGCCAACCCCCAGTGTTTGGTGTCCAGGCACTTAGGACATTTAGACATGCTCACAGGGCAGGGGGACAGACTAATTAGAGAGGCTCTGAGAGCTGATCTAATTAAGGCGCCTAGAGCATTATGTGCATCAGCTTCCCCACAATGAAAAATGGCAGCAGGGGTGCTTTAACTGAAGTTCATTGAATGAGCTTTAGTTAAGGTGCCCCCACTGACATTTTTCCATGTGGGGATGTTGATGCACGTGATGCTGAAGTCTGCTGCAGCACGATAATTACCGTGCTCCAGCTGACTTGATTAAATTGAGTCTGCTCTGACACACTGCAATTACAGCACGTTGGAGCAGCCTCACTACACATATATAGGCACCTGTGGTGCTTCCTCAAAGTCACTTCCATGAATTTGCAATAAACAGAAGCATGTTGTGCTCTGCTTGTGCCACCCCCATCCAGGAAGGGGAAAGTACAGACTGTTTCTAGCACACCTCACACCCTGGGATGGCACTCGATTCAATTTGCATTAAGAAAGTAACATAAGGTGGTAGTCAAGATAGATGTACAGAGCCCATTTTCACAGTGACCGTACAGGATTTCATCTGCAGCTCTCATCACTGCTACTCTTCTCTGGTACCCTCCTAATTCTAGGCACATTATAAGGGGTTGTAGCACAAATCTGTTTGCCTTGCAGGCATGATGACCTGCAAGTGCAACAGGAGAGAAAACCCAGTTTACCAGAAACAACTCATTTCTCAATAAAGCAATGCATTTAGGCTAAAAATACCACTGGTGTCCAACCAGCAGTTTTCCTTCTCCTGAAACTCAAGTGTGAAATTCCAGCTAATAGCTGGTACATCACCTTTCAGAGGTGGAAAAAGATTCCTTCACACTGTTAACCTCAAAGTCAACTCTGTGCCTGGTGAGGAACTTCACAGACTAGAAATACAGCTGCAGAAAGCTGGAGATGTAATGAAATCTCACACCATGCAGACACAACTGCACTTGTTACTAGCAGCATCCAATGGGAGGCACAGTATAGAGAAAACATTTACATCTGCCTTTTGATACTGTTTCCCACAACACTCTCACTAGCAAGCTAAGAAAATCCAGGTTGGGCAAGCTGGATAGAAAACTGTCTGCAACATCAGGCTCAAAGGGCAGTAAAAATCAATGGCTCAATATCTAGCCGGCAGCTGGTATTAAGCACAGTGCTCCAGAGGCCGGTTCCGGTTTTGCTCAATATCATTATCAATGACCGGGAAGATGGGATGGATGCACCCTCAGCAAGTCTGCAGATGACACCAAGCTGGGGGGAGCAGTAGATAGGCTGGAGGGTAGGGTTATGGTTCAGAGAGACCTGGACAAATTGGAGGATTGGGCCAAAAAGAATCTCATGCGGTTCAACAAGGACAAGTGCAAAGTCCCGCACTTAAGATAGAACAATCCCATACACCAGTGCAGCTGGGGAGGGACTGGCCAAGCAGCAGCTCTGCAGAAAAAGACTTGGGGGTTACAGTGGACAATAAGATGAACAGGAGCCAGCAGTGTGCCCTTGTTGCCAAGGCCAACGGCATCCCGGGCTGCACTGGCAGGAGCGTTGCCAGCAGATTGAGGGCAGTGATTCTTCCTTTATTCAGCACTGGGGAGGCCACATCTGGAGTCCTGTGTCCAGTTTTGGCCCCCCACTACAGAAAGGATGTGGACAAGTTGGAGAGTGTACAGTGGAAGGCAATGAAAACGGTTGGGGAGCTGTGGCAAATGACTGGTGAGGAGAGGCTGAGGGAACTGGGATTATTTAGTCTGCAGAAGAGGAGACTTAATAGCAGTCTTCAACTACCTGAAGGGAGGTTTGAAAGAGGACAGAGCTGGACTGCTCTCAGTGTGGGGGCAGATGACAGAACAAGGAGCACCAGTCTCAAGTTGCAGCCAGGGAGGTTCAGGTTAGATATTAGGAACAAATTTTCTCACTAGGAGGGTAGTAAAACTCTGGAACAGGCTCCCCAGAGAGATGATAGAAGCTCCATCCTTGGGGGTTTTCAAAACCTGGCTGGGCAAAGCTTTGGCTGGGATGATGTAGTGGGGGCTGGTCCTGCTTTGAGCAGGGGGTTGGACTAGATCACCTCCCGAGGTTCCTTCCAACCCAACTTTCTATGATTCTATGAACTGGGATTACTTAGTCTGGAGAAGGGAAGACAGAGGGGATTTAATAGCAGCCTTCAAATCCCTGAAGGGTGGTTTCAAAAAGGATGGAGCTAAACTGGTCTTAGTGGTGGCATATGACAGAACAAGAAGCAATGGTCTCAAATTGCAGCAAGGGAAGTTTAGGTTAGATATTAGGAAAAACTCTCTCACTAGGAAGGTGGTGAAGCACTGGAACAGGTTACCCAGAGAGCCGGTGGAATCTTCCATCGTTGAGGTGTTTAAGACCCAGCTACACAAAACCTCGGCTGGGATGATGTAGTTGGGGCTGGTCCTGGCTTGAGCAGAGGGCTGGACTAGATGCGACCTCCTGAGATCCCTTCAACCCTCATTTTCTAGTATTCTGTGACTCACGGGAATAGGATAAAAATTAAGGAAACCAGAAACCAAGCAAGCAGAGAAATCTCCTGGAATCAAGGTACCACTGATGTTGTGTAAGGAGGGGGAAAATGAGAGAAGCCCAGTTGTCTGTGACTTCTGGAACTACAATGAGCCAAATACAAGCAAACACCTAGGAGGGAGCAAATCTGAGCCCGCAGGTCCACAGACTGCCTTTCCCATCTCCTTTCTGGTATCACAGCCCAACGTAAGCTTCCTGAGGTATGTGCAGACTGGGGTGGCACTCCACAACCTAAACAAAGGAGGACCTGCATACTGCACAGGAGGGCAGGCACATGGCAACATGCTTCTGACCACATAGGAGCTCACCCACCCACATTCCCATGTCAGTGAGGCAATACAAAGGGGCTCTTCATGGGAGTTTTCTTGAAAATCAGCAGAAATGTGATCTCCAAGTTAGCTGCTAATGAAATTAAAGGCCTCAATCTCAGTGAGGGGGCAGATGGCTTGGCTATTCTGTTACAGCTCAACCACAGAAACACCAGTTATACCTAGAGTCAGGTAGGGAACACACAGCCGTAACCCTATTCAGGATAGCAGAAGTCCATCTGTCACTTCACCTTGGCTTTCCCATGCTCTGCTATTCTTACACTGCATCTTCCCACTGCCCTGGGGCCAGAGAATGGACAGGTGCATGTGGGGAGGGAAGGTGGAAGGTTTAAAACCAACAGCCTGACCTCCCCTGGGGTCTAGAGAAAGGACTGTGGGTGCAACAGCAGCACAAGATCAGTGGGAAGAAGCATGAGTAGAATTAAGCACCCATATTAGTGTCTGGAGCCCCAGGGGTCAGAACTGTACTCTGAATAAAAACCTGGGCTTCGAAGTATTCAGTTCTGTCGCTTCTGAATAAAGCTGCTTCAGTGTTCACAAGAAAGAGATACCAAGGGTCTGATTGTGTTTGCAGTAACTTCCGTTGTTATATTAAGACCAAAATATTAACCATAGGACCACAGCTTTAGGGGAGTAAGCCATATTTGGGCATCTGAGGGTGGGTGTTCAAAAGCTCCTGTGACTTGGGAATACGAGTCCAACTGGCTTCAGACTGCAGGGCTGGCTGGAGGAATACAGCCTCATCAAAAATCTCAATTTGCGGGGTGTCAGCACATGGGAAATGTGTGATGGCTACAGATATGGCCCAAGATAGAGCATTTTCAATTACATGTCTGAGTTCATCCTGTGCTCACGGGCAGCATAGTAACAAAGCCCTCTCAGGACAGGTTAATATTTTAAACCTGAAGGTGCTTAACTGAGAAAAATTACATGTAAAATCTGAAATTGAACCCACAGTTCAGGAACTGCATCAGTACCGGACTAACTTCTTCAAGAACCATTACAATAGAGGGAATGGAAGAAAAAAATTATATACAACTAAGAATGGCTCAACAGAAGAAGCCATGCTCTCCTTTTTTAAAAGCAATCGCTCCCTCCCCTCCACCAAAAAGACACTAAAAACCTTACCTCCTTTCAATGACTCTCCAGAGCTGGCGCCAGAAGTCTAAATTCCGTTCAAACGGGGTCAAAATTAGTTTCTTGTCTTCCTCCAGCCTAGAGCAGAAAAAAGGGGGATTCACCACGCATAGTTCATGTCAGACAGTACGTGCTGCGCCAGCCTCTCCTCAATTCTACTCAGTTCGCCACCCAGAAGAGCTGACAACCCCCCCACTCAGCACCAGGGACCCTCTTGGCAGGACCTTGAGCAGAGTTCCTGAAGACAGCAACTCAGCACAACAGGAAGGGGTCGAGACTGGAGGGGGGAGAAGTCAGGTGGGTGAAGAGCTGTCATTTACTGCACCAGACTATTGGTCCACCCAACCCCATATCCCATCTCATGGTGTGGCAGAGAGCGCGTGCTGATAGGAAGGGTGACCAGGGCACGTCCAGAATATTCCACCCCTGCTCCTCTCTCACTACAGCTTCAAGTGATCAGAGGGTGGGAAAGTTCAGCAAACAGACTGGCAAACATCACTGACAGCATCAGAACGGCAGAAATGACCTGCAAGGCCAACAAGCTAGCTGCTAGTCAGCAGTCAAGGGCATGTCTATCTTGCATGTTACAGCAGAGATGGGCACGCCGGCTCTAAAGGAGATCCATGCCCCTTCTGCGAGGTGACTCCCAGAGCCCAAGCAAGGTCACTGAAGAGGCTGCTTGGGCACCTCTACAGAGCACCACAGCAGGCAGCCTAGATATGCCCTTACAGCCACAGCCAGCACAGTTGCTCACAGGGGAAGGAGGAGGGAGGGGGAAGGGAGAGCTCTCATTTCTCCAAGCAGCACTTTCCTTCAGAAGCCAGGTAAGCACTGGTGCTCTGTGGAGGCAACCGTTCACTGCACCTCACCTGAAGAGGTCCGGCAGAACCCGAGGCCCCAGCTGCAAGCATATTATGGTTCACACTTTGGAAAAAGAGGGTGAATTACATAGGGACAAGTGACACATGGGCCTGAACTGTCAACATCATAAGGACCAGCTCAAGCAGTGCTGCTGGTCAGAAGCTTCCTACAGAGATGGAGGAGTTCACCCCTCACTCCCCAAATTCCACAACGCTAAACACAAGTGCAACTCACCAGGCAAGCTGCCGCCTCCACTCCAGAAAGCTGTTCCTCTCTGCTTGCCTCAGCTTCTCAGCACTGGTTCTGCTGTCCCAGTACGGTCTGGAGCAATCGTGAATTAAAAGAAACATGGAAGTGCGTTAGAGCGTTTCCCCAACTGCAGCTGTCCAACACAAGCTCCACAGGAATTCATGCCCCAGACAGTCCAGCTGCACTCAACCCAAGGCAGGTTGTACATATGCAATCCTCTCCCAGCAGCCTTGTGACACCAGGCGATTCTCTGCTTTCTAAAGGTCACTGCAAAAAGAGGGGTGACCACAGTCAACAGAAAGACAGTTACCCTTCACATGAGAGAGGGCTGTTCCCTTGACCGTATTCTGGGCAGCATGTGCCACTCTGATCCTCTTCCCTTATCTACTGCTCTGCTTTATGCTCCCCCTCCCTCATGCTCCCTGCCCTTTCTGCTGCTCCTTCTGCCCTATTTGCCCCTGTGCTGCTTGTCCCTCCCCCATCTGCCACAAGCTACACACAGCAATTGACCATGCCACCTGTGGTGGTTTAGGAGATGCATACACCCTGTGCAATGGGCACTGCCAACATCTGCGGACACTGGCCAGTGCATCAGATGCTGACAGGGAAGGAAAGAAATGAAAGCAAAAGCTCATTTTGAGGGAAGAAGCAATCAGAGTGACAGCCGTTTAGAAGCCAGCAGGTACAGAGTCAGCGGGTATGTGGGACAGCAAAAGGGAGATACAGTAGGTTTCTAATGGATCAGCTGATATTGCCGCCTTTGTGCAAACTGAACTGTTTCTGCTCTTTTACACAGCACTTGCCAACAGTATTTTTATCACCAGAGACAGTGGCCAACAGCTCAGCTTTTCCATTTTTCACTGAACTTCAACAGTATGTGTGGCAGGAAGAAGCAGGACCAAAAATCAGGGAGAAGAGATGCATGAGTCAATACAGCATCAAGGCAGGCAGCATGTGGAAAAGCCAATATGAGTACCATGTCCATAATAAAATCATGGTTGTTGTTTTGTTCTGTTTTTTTTGTTGTTTTTTAAAGGGCCTCA
>NW_017728995.1:36227836-36232673 GCF_001723915.1 Gavialis gangeticus
GGGGGGGGGGGGGTTGTTTGTTTTTCTTTAAAAGATCTAGAGTCAAACTTTATCTTCTAGCAGATTGGCTTCTGCAAGTACCTGCGGCTCTCCATGTTAAACTCCAATTATCTTACAATTCTCATGTCTACAACAGGTTTAGATGCTGAATCCAATTATTAATTCTAAATGCAAGGAAGACTGAAAACACAGCAAAGATTCTCTCCTTGGGAAACTCAGCTCTGCAGCATTCCAGGGGAGCATAAGCTTCTCAGTCTTAAGCAAACAACAGTAGAAAAAAAAAATCATTTCACATTTTAACAGCCCTGTTTGTGTTATGCATGGAGTTAATTTATATCAGAAAGTATTAGTTTCTTCCTTTCAAGTTTTCCTTCACCTCCAGGCATATACAGTACATTTCTTTATCTGCAATTACCACGGATTATAACATGGAGGTAGCAGTTAACATCTTTCAAGTTTTATAGGAGTTATTCTTTCATGGAGTAAACAGACTGACTTACTTGGAACAAGCCTACTGAAAAGCTTACACAGTAAAAACCTGAGGGCTTTAGAAGTGAGAGCCCTTGCAGAGACCAAACAGCCAGGCTGATCTGTAATTCCACTCGTAGCACATACATTTGAAGACAAGAATACCGCAGTATAGATCAAAACCAGAGCACTACACACAATGTCAAGAACCTAATTGTTAGCTTAATGTTCAGTAGTTGCTACCATCAGAATAAAAGCACACAGATTCCATTGTGAACAGGCTATGAATTACATGCGAGCAATTCCTTTGTGAACGTAACAGCTCTGGATGTTAGCAGTTTTCCTAAATTGGGAATGCCCCCAACAACATGCTCTTGAATAGGAAGGGGGAAAATACCTTAAAAAAACAAAAAATTTCCTCACTAACAGCAGCAACACCCACCTCTAACAACACTTCTCAACAGTTGCTCTAACAGAGCTCTTACAGAGGAAGTCAGTACCACTCTCTCCATTTTACAGAGGGGAAACGAAGGCATAGGGGCTTCCCCAATGTCAGGTAGCAAGCCACTGGCAGAAATGAGAAAAAGTCTGGTGTCCCAGTGCTATGCTCTACTTACTTGGCTTACTGCACTCCTCAGCAGGAGCAAGCCACTCCGGCTGGTTGGTTTTCAAAGGGATGCTATTTTGGGCTGCCTGGTGCTCTCAGTTCAAACACAGGCAGCAGGCCACAACTTCAGGTGTGTAGAAGAATTACAGTCATTGTGTAAAGGAGTGGTTCTCAGGCTTTTTAGGCTCAGATACACAAGGTGTGGGGGGCGTTAACTGAGCAGCACCCTATTTCAGGCACTACTTTATTTATTACAGTGCTCACCTGCCTGAAGAGGGACTGGGAAGGAGGAGGAAAGGCTGGCAGGAGCCCATGCTGCTGCAAGTGGGGGGAAGAGGAGCAGCAGCAGCTCGAGGGGAAAAAGACTTCATTTATCTCCTCACAGAGCCTGCACTAAGCAGCACCCTTCAAGACTGTTATAGCACCTTGGCTTCAAATCACCGATGCAAAGGAATAACGGATCAGTGGGAAATCCCCCTTTGAGAAACTGGATGCTAGCAGTGCCAAAACACTGAGACATCATACGTAGTCTTTCTGGACTTTAGGAAGGCCTTCAACACTGTCTCTCACCCCATTCTCATTAAAAAATTAGGAGACTGTGGTGTTGACACCTACACAGTCAGATGGATTACCAATTGGCTGGAGGGCCGCACCCAGAGAGTGCTGGAGGGACATGGGCAGTGCGGTTCCCCAGGGCTCGGTCCTCAGGCCTGCACTGTTCAACATCTTCATCAGCGACTTGGACGAGGAGGTGAAAAGCACCTTGTTCAAATTCACGGATGATACTAAGATGTGGGAGAAGTGGGCATGCTAGAAGCGAGGGACAGGCTGCAACTGGATCTGGACAGGTTACAGAGGTGGGTGGATGAGAATAAGATGGGATTCAACACTGACAAGTGCAAGGTGCTGCACCTGGGGAGAAAGAACCAGCAACATACCTACAGGCTGGGGAACTCCCTTCTCGTCAGCACAGAGACAGTAAAGGATCTTGGAGTCATTATTGATTCCAAGATGAACATGGGCCGACAGTGTGGGGACGCGGTCAGGAAGGCTAATTGCACCTTGTCATGCATCCACAGATGCATCACGAGCAGGTCCAGGGGAGGTAATCCTCTCCCTCTATGTGACACTGGCCAGGCCGCAGTTGGAGTACTGCGTCCAGTTCTGGGCACTGCACTTCAGGAGGGATGTGGACAGCATGGAGAGGGTCCAGAGGAAGGCCACCCGCATGATCAGGGGGCAGCAAGGCAGGCCCAACGAGCGGACACTACAGGACCTGAGCCTTTTTAGCCTCCACAAGAGAAGGCTGAGAGGGGATCTGGTGGCCATCAATAAACTGGCCAAGGGAGACCAGTAGGCAATGGGAGAGTCCCTGTTCCCCCAAGCACTACTTGGAGTAGCAAGGAATAATGGCCATAAGTTGATGGAGAGTAGATTCAGGCTAGACATCAGGAGGCACTACTTCACAGTCAGGGCGGCTACAATCTGGAACCAATTTCCAAGGGAAGTGGTGCTCACTCCTACCCTGAGGGTCTTCAAAAGGAGGCTAGACAGTCACCTAGCTGGGGTCGTTTGACCCCAGCATCCTTTCCTGCCTATGGCAGGGGATTGGACTCGATCTGCTCAGGTACCTTCTGACCCTACCTACTATGAAACTATGAACTATCGTACTGATGAGTAACTTACCTCCTTGGTATGCTCAGAAACTGCTGGTTTTCCTCATGGAGCTTCTTGATAGTTTTGGTCTCTTCTGCAGTCAAAAGGCCAGTCCGAGCCTCAGCAGAAACAAACGTGACATTCAGTTTCTCTGTTTAGAAAAGGAAGAACAGCTGGTCACATCCCTGATCAGAATGTGCAGATGTCACAATCTGGAATCCTTCAACAGGAGGATGTTTACACGAGCGTGCTATGATTGTGCTCAGTCTGCAGAGAACTGATCCGGAAAGAAAAAAAGACATTCATTCTCACTGCATTCAAATACAGCTGTTGCTACGTGGAAGCCATGATAGACAAGCTGCAGTTGTGTCGTATAAACTTAACAGGATACTTCAATCAACAGCTACTGCAGTGAATCTCTCATTGAGTTAAATGCCTTTTCTTTTCCTACACCCCTTGCCTCTCTCTCAGTAGTGCCCCCTTCTCCTTCCTCTCTCCTTCTCTACCCTCTGTATTTTAATCACTGGTTTCTATTTACCCGCTCTGCTCCCAGCAGTCCCTTCATAACATCTGACAGAGTCAGCCCCTGCTTCTGAAAGCACCTGCTATACATCTCTAATGTAGCTGGTCTGATAAGGTACAAATTGACCCTGCTTTGTGCCTGCCTTCAGGCTGCCACAGCTAACTACCTCTTATTGAAATGAACCCAGCTTGATTCCTTCTAGCAGATTTTCAATATAAAGGCTTTGCTTTAGTCAGTGTTTGGAAAAAGGACACCTAGTGCTCAGAGACTGGAGTCCTCCAGCAACCGAGTAGGTTATGTAAGGTTTCCATATGCACGCACACCTCTGCTAACATGCCGTTAGCTTCTAAAGCCAAGAACTTATCTCCATTCAACCCCTGAGTCTGCAGTTGAGAACGCAACTCAGACTTTCAAGTGTGATGGTTATTCGTGCAACATGCACAGGGTCCACCAGGAAAATGAACCATGAGCCACGATGCAAAAGGACTCATTTCCAAGCACACCATGAAATAGATTTAAATACAAAATCTCTTGTCATTCTTTGGGTGCAAGTCTGCGGGGGCAGGGGAAAGGAGGGGGATGTTGCTTTCAGACTTCAGCCAATCAACCGATGCTGAATCCAAAGACAACCCTTTGATTCGAATGAAGATCAGCAGGTTCACACGCTGCTTTGCCCCAGGGTAATGAAAGATGCAAAGTGAAACCCCGCATTTTGGCTCCGTGTAAGGCTGGGAAATTTGTAGATCTGAAGACCCAAACAAAATAATAGAGAGTCTAGTCTGACCTCCCACCTGACATGCCAAAGAAGTCCATCTGATTACTGCTGTTTTGAGCCAACTGTCTGCATCAGACTAACGCAGCAGTTGGCAGCCTTTCAGCAGGCGGCCAGAACAGCCCAGCTCAGGGCCCAGGTGGGAAGGTGCTAGGACCAGCCACCCCCCACTGCGTCTCCCTGCTGCCCAGCTGTGCTGCGAGCGAAGCCCCAGCACCACAGGCTGGTTCCGGCCCATGAGCCATCGGCTACCGCTCCCTGGCCTAAAATACACTTTACTGCAAGGTCCCGAGAACTGATTTCAAGGCCTCAGGCAACTGGGAATGCACCATTTCCCCCAGCAGCTTTTCCTCAAGAGTTGGTCATCCACCTGCTTGCATATATCACGTGCCCTCTTGCTACGTGGCCTGGCTCAGCATCCAGCCCACGGCTCTTGTTAGCGTTTCTCTGGCAGATTAAACAGCCCGCTGGTAATGGCGACGTCCCCCACAGCAGCAGCGAGCTTTTCAGAGGCTCTGCCAGTCTTTGCTACACAAAGCAGGTTGAGCTTCAGTCTCCCCCTGCAAAGCATTTCCTCCAGCCCTGCAGCTCTTATCTACTAACCCCACTCCCCTTCCTGAGTGGGATGAACCCAGCTGTCCGGGCCCCTAGCTCCCCCTGCTCCAACCCACCAGACCCCACTCCTCCCAGAGCTGGAGAGAACCCAGGCGTCCAGGCACCAGGCCCTGCTCTTACCTTAAAATTCTCTACCCAGAGCTGATAGGACTTCATTGTACCTAGAGCAGGGAGGGGGACAGGAAAGGGCATCAAT
>NW_017728995.1:36237673-36238329 GCF_001723915.1 Gavialis gangeticus
CCAGCCCTGCAGCAACATCCTTAGCTTCTCCTCACCCCCTCACCAATGACTTACGGCTAGATTCGGCATGTCACAGACACCGCATGACAGAGGAAGGGCCAGCTGCCTGCTCCCCCTTGCTCCTGCCATGCTCAGGCCCCCTGGACCCTGTTTGCCTTCTCCGTGCCGCCGCTCACCGGAGCTGGCTGCAACCGGGACCCACGTGTGTCTCACAGCCTCTGCCGCAGGAACGCGAGACCTGCAGGCGCTGGTGAGGGGCACGCGATCGCACGCTGGGCCGCGTTAAACGTCTGCTGTTTGCCTGGCCAAGGTTACCGGCTGCCCGGGCATCTCTGCGAGCCCACCCGGGCCTGGGTGCCCACTGGAAACACCCGGAAAAGCTCTGGCTGCGACACGTCCCCACCACGACTCACCGGCCGCAAACTCGGTGCCCGCCAGCTCAGCCGTGGCCAGAAACTCCTCCAGCGAGCTCAGCTCCGTCACCGACTGCGGGGCCAGGGGCGAGCGCACCCAGGCAGCGCCATCCTCGTGCACCTCGCTTGTGTGCAGCTGCGGGGAGAGGCAGCACAGTCAGCACCGGGACCCCCCCAACCCACAGCACCCCCACCCCCGGCCCTGGGACCCTGACGGGGCCGCGGGGGTTCCTCAGGGGAGTA
>NW_017728995.1:36238989-36242484 GCF_001723915.1 Gavialis gangeticus
GGCAGCTGCGCCGCCAGGGGCCGCTGCGGCACCGCGCCCGGCCCGCCCGCGGCACACGCGCACACACACACACGTAGGCACACAAATGCTCACATGCACACGTGCACATGCACACCCACCCATGTACAGGCACACCTACCCATGTGCACACTCACACAGACGTGCATAGTAACAAGTGCACAGCTGCGTAGGGACAAGTGTGGCACATGGGCCTGAACTGTCCAACACACGTGCACATGCATGCACGTTCATGCACATACACACACGCTCGTGTGCACAATTACATAGTGACAGGTGTGACACATGGGTGTGAAGTGTTAAACACACATGCACTCCCAGCCATGCTCATGTGCACACCTACACACACAGATGCATGCACACACGCATGCGCATACAGATGAACACACACACACACGTACGGGCACGTTTCGCCAGCTGAGCAGGGGCCGGCCGTGGGCTCAGTGGCTGAAGGCCCCGTTGCTCTGCCGGCGTCTTTCCCAGGCGGAGCTCAGACAGGGACAGCGCCTGCCCTGCCCTGCCCTGCCCTGCCCTGCCCTGCGTGCCCGGCCGGCTGCAGCCTGGTCCCCACAGCGCATGGCTCCCTGGGGTGGCCTTGGCCGCCCTCCCCACCCACAGCCTGGCCAGCAGACAGGAGCCGCACCTGCCCTCCCAGGGGCTGCTGCAGACCCAGGGATTGAGGCGCCGTCCTGCTCAGCTGCCCGCAGAGCTGAGTGGAGGCCGGGCAGGGGTTCCCCGTCAGCACAGACCTGCAGCCCTAGGAAACTTGCAGGCGTGGAGCCCTCGAAGCAGAGGAGGATGCGCATCCTCCAGCAGCAGCTGCCAGGGTGACCCCCTCGCCTGTCGGCCCATGCGCAGCTGCCTGCAGCTCTTTTTAATGACACTTCGACCCTGTCAAGACTGAAACTCAAGAGAATCTGCCACTGGGAAGAACTGCCAAGAGACCTGGGGGGATTTCCATCACTCTGACTCGTTCCTGAACATGGTGCCTGTGAGCAGAGGCTGATCCAGCTGAGCCAGAGAGGGTGCAGGGTGGCTTCAGATACTGGGTCCCTTTCAACACGTGTTGTTTGTCGTGTGCAAACCAACGTGCTCAAGTCGACTCTAAACTTTTGGGCATCCGTTAGCAACATCCTCAGGATCTGTGCCTGAAGGAGTGCATTTTCATGACCTAGACCTTGAGTGCATTACAAACGTACAGCGCCAAGCACAGCAGACCCTGGCTCCTGACCCAGGCAGTACCATATAGGACGCAGGGGACCTGGAGAAGAGCTCTGCCAGCTGGGAGGCAGCTAGACCCGGCGACTTAGAGCTGTCCTCTCTCTTCCTTCCATGGGACTCGAGGTGTGAGAAAGGCCGTACATAATCGATTCGGGACACCTTCTCACAAGGGTCCATTAGCAAAACAAAACTGTCCTGGTGGCTTGGAGCGGGTAACTCTGGGAGGCAGAGAGCTGATCCGGGCTGCCTGGGTGCGGTGATTTAAGAGAAAGCTCCCAGCATGTGGCTGAAAGTGAAAGCCTTGGGTACGGTCCAGCCCCTTCCCCGCCAGACAGGGACTCTTTGAATGGACGTTCACCGCAGCCGTTATAATGGGTCCGATCAGGACAGGAGAGAGGGGAATTAATAAACAACCTGACCTGCTCTTTTGCAGAGCCGACTTGCGAGGCATCTCTCTTTATGCATCTTGGGCCAGAGCCAAGCCTCCCTCACGGTGCCGTGCGCGTGTTGGCCAGGTCCAGCATCTCAGCTGCACCCAGAGAACAATCTGGCTTAATCCTTGTGCCCCTGCTCCACGCTGTTGCTCAGGTGTGCCAGGGCATGGTGCCAAGCACGTCTGCTCATCCGCCAGATATGTATTTGCTGTTATGCTCTGGTCCTTTCTTCAGTTTTCCTTTCCAGGGTCATGGGTGCAGCTGGCCCCTAGTCTTGGGTTCCTCCACACTTACAAGCCTCCCTTCCACATCTCCCCTTCCATGTGTAGCCAAGGGAAGAAGGCAAGTGGCATAACCTGTCTGAGTCAGGCCAGCTGCTCCAACACGATGGCGACAAGCCACAAATGAACATGAGCAGCGTGGCTTAATACATTCATCCTTGTGCTAGAGCAGCCCCAGACCTTCACGCTCCAATGAGCAGTGCCCTTCAAGGCCAACATATCTGTTATTATATTTCTTCAATACTTTGGTTAAAAATTACACTCCTTCCCCACCGGCAGCCAGCACAGGGACGCACCAGCCAGCGACTGCTTCTCTGGTTGCATCTGGCAGCTCTTCTGACTCCAACATCCCAGGCGTGGACTTCTGGGCAAGGAGGTGACAACCACCCTTGTACCTGCCGCCCCCGGCAGTGCAGGGAGATGGGCCGCTCCTGAGCCCTTCTGTGCAAACCCAGCAGCTCATGCTCCTTTGGGGTCTTCTGCTAACCGTGCAGTCCACGTGCAATAGAGGTACATCACCTCAGATGAATTGCAATGGGGGAAGTGAAGGAGGGTTTGTCAGGGGAGATTGCAGGGGTGCAAGGGACTCTGCCAGAGACCAGCTGGGCAGACACATGGCAGTTCCTGCCCCTGAAGCCAGGATGACCATGGATGGGAGGAGCAGGTTCTCGAGGCAGCCAGGAGCAGCAGTCACAGCTCACCGCCTCGACCCATGTGGGCTTGGAGGTGCCCCAAAGAGGGGGAGCTAAGTGCTCTGCAGGGCTGAGCAGGGGCTCTTCCCTTCACCTGTGCCAACCTGGGGGTCCCAGGGCTCTGCACCTGCCAGTCGTCTCTGCGACCGTCGCTCAGGGACTGCCCAGAGCTCTCTGGGGTCTTGCAGCAGAAACAGCCCCGAGGACGCCCTGAATGAGAAGGCATCTCTGGCTGTGAGCAGGACATGTGCCAGCAGGGTCCCTTGGGGGGATCTGTGGGGCTAGGACAGTCCTGGTGATGCTGGCCGCTGATGCTCATGCAGACCCTGTAGTGGCACGAGCTGTTTTCAGCTGCAGCATCACCGCACTGCCGTCCCAGGTGAGCAAAATGGGCTTCTGGTTTTGCTGACCCTTGGCAATGTGCATCTGCTCACGGGCAGGGCTGCATGCGCAAATGAAGGACATCCCCTCCGGCAGGGCAGAGCCCTCCAGCACTGCGCTTGGCTTATACCCACCCAGCCCACCCAGCACCCCCCTGGTCCCTTCCAGGGCTGCGTGTGCCTTTCCCCTGACGGCAGCTAGAGCAGATGGCACCAACTCTGGGCAGCAGATGGAGGGTGAGCCGACTGCCCGGACATGGCAGGGAACCAGCCAGCTTCCATGCCCATGTTGGACAGGCCGGCTCTCGTCCCAGGTTATTGTGCCTTAGAACAAAACCGGTGCTTCAGTTCTCTATGCAAATCCTCATGATCATTTAGCAACAGCAGCTTAGTTCAGAAGCCAAGGACCCTGCGCATTTGGCCTGAAGCAAACATTGTTCTTTGCAGCCAGCTTGTCCTCTGTTCCCCC
>NW_017728995.1:36247484-36248796 GCF_001723915.1 Gavialis gangeticus
CTTATACCCACCCAGCCCACCCAGCACCCCCCTGGTCCCTTCCAGGGCTGCGTGTGCCTTTCCCCTGACGGCAGCTAGAGCAGATGGCACCAACTCTGGGCAGCAGATGGAGGGTGAGCCGACTGCCCGGACATGGCAGGGAACCAGCCAGCTTCCATGCCCATGTTGGACAGGCCGGCTCTCGTCCCAGGTTATTGTGCCTTAGAACAAAACCGGTGCTTCAGTTCTCTATGCAAATCCTCATGATCATTTAGCAACAGCAGCTTAGTTCAGAAGCCAAGGACCCTGCGCATTTGGCCTGAAGCAAACATTGTTCTTTGCAGCCAGCTTGTCCTCTGTTCCCCCCAGGGCAGCGCTGGGAGATCTCTGTGCTGTGCTCCTGCATTATTCATGTCAGGGCTGTTCATTATTCATGCCGTTGCACAATGTCTGATACCCTGGCATTCCCAGGCCTGGTCCTCACAAGCCACTCTGAAGATTTCCAAGAGCATCTGCCCCCAGCCCAGAGCTGGGAGATGGGTCGGCTCTGCGCAGTATTGCAGCTGCTCCCACTCCAGCCTGTGCAACATCTTTCTGACAGGTTTTCTCATTTCATAGCGAGCCGCCAAACAGTCCAAGTCTGCCGCTGGCTGACAGCAAACCCTGGCCCCAAGATGGTGTCACTGGTGGGAGTACACTAGGGTTGTGTCTGTGGGTATCCGCTGTTCCTCCCATGCCCATGAGCAGCCCTCCACCCATGGGCCCTTCCCCTCGTGCTCAGGACTGGTGGGTTTTGCCTTCAAGAGGGTTCCCGCAGGTGCCCACAGACCATCTTCTCCATCCTCCCCCCAGCTGTGCAGCGTCCCATGGCCTGCAGCTGGGCACCCACCTGCGCCACTTGGGGACCAGGGCTCAGGGCACACGTGCCATGGGCTGACTGCTCTGCATCCTCCACACTGCCTGGCTCGGGCCCTTCACTGTGCACCGCAGGGTGGTGCATAGAGGCAGTGAGGAGACACAGGGCATCCCTTGAGGGCACACCCCACTCCGGCCATCCCCGCTGATGCTTCCTTTGGGGCTTTGCTGCTTCGTTCTCCCTGCAAGGTGGGGGTGTGAAGGGGCCTGAGCTCTCTGCCGTGCTGGTGGAGAGGGGCTTTCTGTGTCCTCAGCCTGTGGCCTCCAGGACTGACCGGGGGGAGCTCCAGGGTGGACGGGGAAGGTGCCTGCCTTGGAGGCCAGAGACCCTCACTGGGGTACCTGAGCTCTGCATGGAAGGGCCAGGCTGGGCCTGGCTCATTTCATAGATTTCATAGATTTCATAGACATTAGGGCT
>NW_017728995.1:36250112-36252164 GCF_001723915.1 Gavialis gangeticus
ACTGATGAAAGACCGACGCAAAGTACCATTTAATAGGTTGCATCTGCCCAGGGCTAATTATAGCCATCGGCTCAGGAAGCACCTCTGGGCTGCGGTGGAGAGGCTCCCGCGCAGGAAGTGGGTGTGGCTGTCTGCTGCGAGCCGAAAACAGCTGCACCGGGTGTGCCACACGCCTGATGGCTCAGCCTGCCCTCACCCCACCACCCCGCACCCACCCCTCCATGTGCCACCAACTGCATTGGTCACCACCTGCTCCCTGTGCCCTCCACGCCCACTCCCCCCCTTGGCGTGCCCAGCGCTGGGAAAGCAAGCCACAGGCTTTGGGGGGGGGCAGTGTTCCACATACTCTGGGGTCAGGGGAGCAAGGCAGGGATGGGGGACATGTGCCACCACCCAGCACATGGGTGCATGGGAGCGCACCACAAAGCCTGGCCGTCCAGCTGTCAGAGACAGACCCACAGTCACCCTGAACCCTATTTGCTGCAAGAGACAGCCCCTGCCCAGCCGTGGCCTGTGGCTGCGGAGAACATGCACATGCATACAAGTACCCGTGCAGGCACATCCTTCCTCTGGGCCGAGAAAATGCAAAGGCTGGACTTCGCCATGCGTGCTCAGCTGTCCCTGGGGCTGCAGGGGGGATCCCAGGGCACAGGAGGTTTGCTGCCTACCCAAGGCCAGGATCCGAGACATCACGGCGAGGATTCCCAACCTCATCTGGCCCTCTGATTACTATCCCATGGTCCTCATCCACAGGTGGTCTTCCCATCCATCCTCCCAGTCAGCGGTCTCTGTCAGCATCAGGATGCCTGCATCAGGGAAATCAACCCGCGGCTCCAGAGTTGGTGCCATCGTGCGGGCTTTGGGCTCTACAACCACAATCTGCACTTCCATGAGAGGCATCCTGGGATGAGATGGTCTTCATCTCTCTTCTGAACATAAGAGTCCGTTCTCTTACATGTTGGCTGCTCTACTCCAAAGGGCTTTAAACTAGGTTAATCGGTGGACGGGGAAGCAGAGGATAAGGAGAACCTAGGATCAGTGAGCCACAAGCACTGCACTGGATCAGCCCAGGTAAGCGCTAAGGTAAGCACTATGGGGCCTGATAGACATCAGGACAGGGCGGCACAAAGGCACGCATCAGAGGGCTTAAATGTCTCTACACTAATGCTAGGAGCATGGGGAACAAGCAGGAGGAACTCGCACTCCTGCTTGCAAGCAACAACTTCGACCTGGTTGTACTAAGTGAAACCTGGTGGGACCCTGCTCACGACTGGGCAGCAGGCATCGAGGGCTACAGGCTGTACAGACGCAGTAGAGAAGGGAAAAGCAGGGTGGAAAGTGTTGCTGTCCACATTAAGGAACAATATACATCCTCTATAATCAAGATGGGTCCAGAGGAGAGCCAAACTAAGGTAGTGTGGCTCAGGATACAAGGGGGTTGGGGGGAAAGGGACTTGGTAGTGGGAGTCTACTACAGGCCACCACACCAGGAGGATGAGCTGGACCTGACTTCTCCAGACAGCTCTCAGCACCCGTACGGTTGAGAGATACGGCTGTGGCAGGGCACTGTGTGTGCTGCCACTTTACGGGCCTGGAGCCAGCAGCCGGCAGGTGCCTAATGAGGGCGGTGGCCATTTTGAACTGGGGCGGCCCATATAACCAGGGCAGTTCTGCTGCTGGGGCCTGGCAACAACGCTGCCCGGCCAGAGGGCTGCTGGTGTCATCTGGAGGCAAGGGAGGAGCTGTAGGGGATGGTAGGAGGCTCCTGGTCCTGGGCACGACCTAAAACTGCACCCTGCCGGGTGTGGGTGGCCTGGTGGGGCTCCCAGTGATGCAGGGGCCCCCAGGAAATGCCAGGCCAGTGACCACCCTGGTGAAAGGCGGGCTGGGCGCCTTAACCCCTAGCCCCCACCACTGGGTGGGTGATGACGGCCCAGAGGGTGGACCCTCGGAAGAAGAGTAAGGACCATAGACTCAGGCCTGTCTGAGTTTCATAGTTTTGTAGTTGGTCGGGTTGGAAAGGACCTGAGCAGATCATTGAGTCCGACCCCC
>NW_017728995.1:36257164-36262453 GCF_001723915.1 Gavialis gangeticus
TGTGACAAGGTGCGGTTTCCCCTGACCGGCCCATGCTGGGGCCGGGACTGGAAGGGTCGGGGGCCAGGGGCCCACCGTGAGGGACGCCCAAGAGCTGAGGGCCTGGGGTCCCGACTGGCCTGGAGGTGGGCCAGGCCTAGTAGCCGAAGGTCCCAGTGGGGGGATCACACCCGAAGGGGAAGCAGTTCAGGGGGCCATGGTGCCCAGTATGACGGCGGATGAGAGCGCCGGACGGGAGGAATCCAGGTGGGGTTCAATAGGAAGATTCTGGGGCCATGGGGGTGGGGGGTGATGAGAGGAACATCGGGATGCCATCTGCGAGCTTGGGCTGAGGTGTAGGGGAGGAATGGAGCCACAGATAGCGCCCCCTGGCATCGGGGCATGAAATGGGCAGCCTCCTGCTTAATTACACCCTTAACTAATTAATTAACAACAAGGCGTGGCGGGCGAGAAGGCGGGCGGTTAGCCCAGGAACAGGTGGGCAGGCCACAGTTGGATCGGCCCAAGCAGGCCCCCTGCTACAGGCTGTCATGGGGGACCTCAACTACCCGACACCTGCTGGGAGGAGCAGTCAGCCAAATCGAACCGCTGCCGTAGGTCCTTGACCTGCACACAGGACCTCCACCTACCGCAGGAGGGATACGGCCTCACCGGACTTGGTGTTGGCTACAGGGGACGACCTGGTGGGGGATTTGCAGGTACAAGGTGACCCAGGGGATAGGGACCATCACCTGACTGAATTCACTCTCCAGCGAAGGGTGGGTAAGCTCACCAGCAGGGCTGAAGTGCCAGACATCAGAAAGG
Organism: Gavialis gangeticus; assembly: GCF_001723915.1. Taxonomy (NCBI): domain Eukaryota; kingdom Metazoa; phylum Chordata; order Crocodylia; family Gavialidae; genus Gavialis; species Gavialis gangeticus. Next base: position 36,257,969 of record NW_017728995.1, read on the forward strand.
CTGACTTCAGTGTGCTCTGGAGATTAGTTAGTGAGGTGTTAAAGCTCAAGAGCACTGGCAAAACAGGGGTCCAGGATGGGTGGTCGTTCCTCAAGGGACCGATTGATCTCACGGGCGCAGGAGACAATCCCATTGCACATAAAAGGGGGCAAAGGGGCCAAGATGCCCTCCTGGCTGAACAGGGAAGTCCAGGAAAGCCTAAGGGCAAAGAAAGAGGTATACAGGCTGTGGAAACAGGGGGTAGCTACCAAGGAGGAGTATACCTCCCTGGCTCACACCTGCAGGGAATCAGTCAGGAAGGATAAAGCAGGATTAGGACTTAGACTGGTGACAAAAATTAAGGACAATAAAAAATCCTTCTTCAGGTCTATAGGGAGCAAAAGGAAGGCGCAGGGCAGCATAGGACCCTACAGGACAAACTAGGGCAATTGGGGACAAAGCTGAGTCCTTCAATGAGTTCTTTGCACCTGTATTCCTAGACACAGCCCAAGGCAAATCTCCCAGTCGGACCGTAGACAGACACAGGAGGGACACCAGCCCACCGGCTGTTAGTGCAGACTTAGTGAAGGGGCACTTGGAGGGGCGGATGTGTTCAAATCAGCGGCCCAGATGAACTTCATCCAAGGGTGCTGAAGGACTCAGCCAGTGTCACAGCAGAGCCACTGGCACAGCTGTTTGAGCACTTGCAGGGTGCTCCGATCAGGTCCCAGACGACTGGAAAAGGGCCAGTGTAGTCCCTATTTTCAAGAAGGGGAGGAGGGAGGAACCGGGAAGCTATAGGCCAGTTAGTCTCACCTCCATCCTTGGGAAAACTCTGTAAAAAATCATTAAGGATCACATCTGAGGGAGCCCAGCAGAGGAAATAATGCTGAAAGGAAATCAGCACAGGTTCACGCCCTGACTAACCTTGTTTCTTTTTATCACTAGGTCACAAAGTGCTTAGACGCAGGAGTCAAGGTGGATGTCATCTCCCTAGACTTTAAGAAGGCCTTCGATACGGTATCGCTTTCTGTTCTCGTAAATAAACGCAGCAACACAGATGATGACACGGTCAGGTGGGTGGCAAACTGACTCAGGGGTCGCACCCAGAGAGGGGTGGTGAACGGGTCGGTATCGATCTGGAAGGATGTGGGCAGTGGGGTCCCCCAGGGCTCAGTCCTTGGACCAGTGCTTTCAGTGTCTTCATCAGTGACTTGGATGAGGGCGTGGAGAGCACCCTGTCCAAGTTTGCAGATGATACCAAATTATGGGGCAAAGTTAACACACCAGAGGGTAGGGAATGAATCCAGGTGGATCTGGACAGGTTGGAAAAATGGGCAGAATGAAATAGGATACAGTTCAACAACGACAAGTGCAAAGTGCTGCGCCTGGGCAAACAGACCCACCAACACACTTGTAGGCTGGGAGACGACCTTCTCAGCCACACAGCAGTGGAAAGTTATAGCTGACTCCAAGATGAACGTGAGCCATCAGTGTGACAAAGTGATCACCAAGGCTAACCACACTTTCCCACACATTAGCAGGTGCATGATGGACAGGTCCAGGGAGGTGATGCTTCCCCTCTGTGCAACACTGGTCAGGCCACAGCTGGAGTCCCACATCCAGTTTTGGGCACCACGCTTCAGGAGAGATCTGGACAACCTCGAGAGGGTCCAGAGGAGGCCATTCGTATGGTTAGGGGCCTGCAGGCAAGGCCCTATGAGGAGAGATTGAGGGCCCTGGATCACTTCAGCCTCTGTAAGAGAAGGCTGAGAGGTGATCTTGTGGCTGCCTACAAATTCACCAGGACAGGGCAGCAGAAAATAGGAGATGCTCTACTTACTAGGGCACCCCTGGAGTAACTAGGAACAATGGCCACAAATTGATGGACAGCGGATTCAGGCTGGACATTAGAAAGAACTTCTTCACTGTAAGGGTTGCCAGAATCTGGAACAGGGTCTGAGGGAGGTGGTGCTCACCCCCACCCCGGGTGTCTTCAAGAGGAGACTGGACAACCACCTAGCTGAGGTCATCTGACCCCAGCACTCTTTCCTGCCCAGGGCAGGGGTCGGACTCGATGACCTACCAAGGTCCCTTCCGACCCGAACATCTATGAAACCCACCACTTGCTTTCTGGAGTTGCCCTTCCCCATGAGGCAGAGAGCCGGGCAGCCGGGGGGGCTACCTGGTGCTCTCGCCATCACATCAGCTGTGCCCCGTGCAGGAAGCGGGACCTCCCTGCTCGTGCAGGCAAGTCCCTGGCGAAGGAAAGTGCAAAACAGCTGCAGAGTCAAGGAGGCACTTTCCAGCAGCTCCTGCTGGGCTCTGCAGCGTGCCCACGGCAGGGAGCAGGGGAGGGGGCAGCGCAGGCCAGGGCAGGTGCCAAGCGGGGCTGTGACGTGCGGCTGTGCTGGCTGGTGCGCCGCGTGGGTGAGCCGTCAGAGAGAGATGGTATCTGGCAGACTTTCCCACGGCTCAGGAGCTCCAGGGCCCGGCATGGAGGCAGGTGACTTCAGCAGCTGGAGAGCAGGCTCTGCTGCATCCAAGGGCTCCAGGGCCTGGCTGATAAGCGAAGCCAGCCCAGTGCTGCTAGCGGGCCCTCCCCCTGGGCCCAGAGGCCACGTCGTTCCAGATCCTGCTGCCAAGCAGAGCCTTGAACCCAGTAGCCTGCCTGGCCTCATGTGTGAGGCTGGCCAGGGCACTCTCCCCGCGCCCCGGCTTCCTGGTCTGGAAAAGAAACAGCATCAGTGTCACATGGGCATCCTGGTAAGGCATACAGCCTGTCCTCGCCTGACACAGCATGTGGGACCTCGGTGATGTGTGCAGCATGCTGTCACAAGGCACAGTGTGTAGGGACTCTGGTAATGGGAGCATCATGCTGTGACACGCAACACGGCATCAAGGGACTCTAGTAGCATGTGCAGCAAGCTGTCACATGAGGGCAGTGCGCAGGGCCCCTGGAAACGTGCAGCATGCTGTCATATGACAGCTGTGCACAGGGACCCCAGTAATGGGTGCATGCCGTCGCATGAGGGCAGCATGCAGAGCCCCTTGTCACATGTGCAACATGCCATGATGGAGAGACCCTGGGAGAGTGGAGCTCCCTTGTGCCGAGCGTGGCCAGGCAAGGATAAGCCCCTACAATGGTTCCACCCAAATCGATAAGCAAACCTGGCAGCGCAGCACTGCGCCATCTCCGATACCCACCCAGGGAGCTGCAGAGCCAGGCCCGAGCCCAGGTGCCCGGGAGGGGGGCCCAGGGCAGAGTCAGGAGCTGAACTTGGCACACGTCTACACTGCGGCGCCATACAGTTGAGCTCGCCCCGGGCAACTCAGGCACCCCATCCTCCTGGCTGTACGTGGCACCAGGTCATCCTGGCTGGGGACTCAGAGGGGACTGGGCTTTCCCATGGTGCTGCCCGCTCCACAGACACCAGACGGATGTGGCTGCATTGGTCAGAGGCAAGACACACTGATGTTAATGGCACAGAGTGGGCCATGGGCAGAGGCAGGAGCCACTCTCTTCTGCAAGGAGCCCTCATCATACTGCCCCCACCCTGGTGCCTCCTTGGCCAGTTGGGCAGTGGGGCACCAGCACCTCCGGCTGCCTGGGGCCTGGCCAGCAAAGGAGCTCAGCTGTGTGGGCTGCAGCTCAGCCCCGAGACCTGCCAGCCCAGGCACCGTTGGGCTGCACAGGCACAGGCAGGGCGTGCTTTGCCAGCAACGGGCACGAGTGCCCAGCCCGGTGCCCAGGGTAGTGGACAGGTCCTGCTCTGCCACAGACCCACAGGGAGACCCTGGGCGACTTGCTTTAGGCTCCCTTCAGCAAAGCGAGCTCTGCCGCTCCACGCACAGCCTCAAGGATGGGCTTGCTCCGAGCATGCGACTAGCCCTGGGGCAGCTCAGGGCCAGCGGGGTGGCGTGGCGCGGCGCCTTAGGCTCTCCCAGCATCTGGTTCCCCACCCGGGGCCCTGGGAGAAACAGTGCTCGCCTCGCAGGGACACGGCGAGGCCTCGCTCGTGGTTCAGGGCCCTCTGGGAGCCAGGAGAGCCGCCCGACACAGGAAATGCTGTGACTGCGACACACCCAAAACCCATGCTGGCGAGCGATGCCCTGCTGATAGCACCCTCCGCGCGCCTGCTGCGTCCAGGACCGTGCTGGCACGTGAGGTCTGATGCAGCACCCAGGCCCTGAGCTGCAAAAAGTCTGGTGGGGGTGTCACGAGAGCAGTGCCAGCGAGAGGGGTCTGACCCGCGAGACGCTGCCTGTCCTTCCCGCCGGGTCTGGTAGATGGCGCAGCCTCATTAAAAAAAGATGCCCGCATTCCCCCTTCGGCAGCGAGCTGCCCGGCAAACGTGTGCCCGCTGCTTGATGGCACACACGGGTGGGTCCCCGCTGCGCCGGGCTGCTTCTCCGCGCAGGGACGCGACGCCGGCGGGGCGTGGGCAGGGGCTGGGAAGGACGCGGCGGGGCCGGCGCAGGACGAGCGGCGAGGAGCGTGGCGGG
>NW_017728995.1:36262945-36269677 GCF_001723915.1 Gavialis gangeticus
ACGCGCGCCGGGCCCCCCGGACACGCACGTCGTGCCCCCGGACTGCGCCGGGCGCCGCGGACACACGGGCTCAGCCCTGCGCGCGCAGCGGAATAAAGATGGTGACTCCCAGAGCCTGGCTGCGCCCTGCCCGCCCGCGTGTGTGTGCGTGTGTCCGTGCCTGCCCCAGGGGAGGAGGACGCAGGAGCCCCCAGGTCAGTGCCGGACACAGAAATGCACAGGGAGGAGACCTGCTCTCTTGGGCACGTGTGTGGGGGTGTGTGTGTGGCGGGGGGAAGGGGTATCCTGCACTGCGGGGCTGTGTGTGACAGTGTGTGTGTGTGTGTCCTGCCCTGTTGGGTATGGCAGGGCTGCACAGGTGTCTGTCTGTGTCCCAGAGGAAGAGAAAAGCAGGAGCCCCCCCCCTCCGGTCAGCATTGTCTTGGCCTTGGCAGAGCCAGGGACAGAAAGATGCTCTGGGTGGAAACCCTGCCCTGTTGGGCACGGCGGGGGGGGGGTGCGTGTGCGCGTGCCCCAGACGAGGAGAAAAGCAGGAGCTCCAGGTCGGCGCTGTCCTGGGCTTGGCGGAGCAGCGTGTGGACAGCACTGCAGGCCTCGTGTGTGAAATAAACCTGCGCCCGGTGCTGGAGCCCACGCTGCAGTGTCTCCGCGGGCACCGGGCCTGGTGTCTGTGCTCCTGGCAGTGCCACGGCAGGCAGGCCTGAGAGGCGCTGGGATTTAACAGGCCGCGTTCCTGGCTCGTCGGCAGCCCTTTTGCCCGAGCTGGCGCCAAGCCCTGGTATGTGGAGGCGCTTGGTCCAGGCCCGCTGCTGGGTCCCTCTGAACCGCCCCAGCCGGGGATGGGAGGGAGCATCAGGAATGCTCTCCAGCCAGCAGGATCTACCGGAGCAGGAGGCTGAAGCGGGGCTCTGGCTCCCAGCATCGCTGACCTGGGCGGACATCCAGGGGCAGGGGGAGGGAACTTCCCTGTTGCTTGCAGTATGTTTGTTCCTGTGTCAACTCCAAACAGATGTCGCTTGTTTGGTTTGGAGCTGCAGCCATGCTGCCAGACCGGCAGCCTGCTGGGAGCCCTCCCCTCGCCTCGCAGAACCTGCCAGCCCCTGGGAATTTCATAACCCAACATGGGATAAGCAGGGAAGTCAATTAGTCCCAGGACAGCTGGGGTATTTTTAGCTGTAAATCTGTTTGTAAGCAGCAGGCACCCTGGGTAGCCAGCTCTTCCGGGTTTTCTCCACGCCAGGTGGAGGTATCAATTAAGAGATTAATTAATCAGACACTCCTGATGTCTAAATATTTTCCACGGTGACTGTGCTGTCCCCGAGGCAGAGGCAGGAATGCTAACGATGATTGCTGACAGCTCCTGCGCCTGTAAAACACCGGGCACAGACAATAGCCCTTGAGCAAGGAGCCAGTCCGCAAGATTGTAAATACCTCATTAAAACACGTTGCCAAATCCTGAGCCGCACCAGCAAGGAGCTGGTGGAGTGGCCTGGAGATGAGTCAGGCTCCTGTCTAGCAAGGGAGACGTGGTGGGTCAGTTCGTGCAGGAAGCGCAGGTTTCGGAGACAGGCGGAGGGGGACGTTCCCAGCCGTGGGGCTGCTGTGGGTCTCATGGACTCAGTGCCCGTGACTCCTGGTCAGGCCTGCAAGCCTTGTCAAGGACCCTGAGTCCTGGGAGCCACCTGCTAATTTGAAGGGGAAAGACATTTGGAGCCAGGTCCTTCCCAGGCTCAGCTGCCACTGCCCTTAGTCAGGAAAAAGCCCCATCACACATCCCAGGAGACCTGCCTGCGCGGGGTACCAGTCGCTCTGCATCCAGCGCATGGGGCCCAGGGGGTGTGGGCTGTGGTCGCAAGTCCCGGGGGCTGCGGGTCCCAGTGCCGTTGGATACCGTAGGGCCTGCTCCTCCTCCATGCGAGGACATCATGGCATGACGGGGAGACCTTTGGGGGTGAAATAGTCGGGGAAAGGAGCTGTTCTGCTTTTATTTCTCCAGATTTCAAGGCTCTAGTCTCTGTGGGGGCCCCCAGCCCACACACCAGAAGTCAACAAATACATAACGGATTGTCCCTAAACGAATTCACCTCCACCCAGGCTCCCCTCACCTGCTCTAGCGAGGACGGAGACCACGTGGACTTTGCCCTGTGAAAGCGATAAGGAGGGCCCAGCTTCACGAGCTTGCTGAGGAGGGGACGTACCCGTGTGATGTGGCCTCCACCCAAACAGCAGCAGCAAGAGGCAGGGCAGAGTTGCGCCTTATAGACTAACCAGGGAACGATAACACGGCGTTTCCTTTACCCAGCCTGGGTTGGCTTCAGTGCCTCTTGTAGCCCCAGCCCGTCAGTGCCTTCTCCCCTGGGGAGCAGCCCGTGGGTCTGCACAACAGGGAAAGCGTCTAACAAGATGCAAAGGGAGTGCTATCCCTGCAGCGGAGGGAAGGCTCGCAGCAGCCCAGGGTGCTCGCCCCAGCTCCTACGGGGGCTCCCATGGATCTCCCTGGATGCAGGATTGGGCCCCACCTTCAAAGGCAGACCGCATGCAAGAGACACAAGGCTCCAATTTTGTTATTTCCATGTGAACTTTCTGCAGTGAAACCGTCCCATGAAAACACTAATAAAAACCTTCCGAATGCAGCTGGAACGAGGCAGCCGATGTTGTGCGGTCACTCGCGCCCATGTGTTCCCTGTGCCCCTCCTTTGGCAATGGGTATCCTGGCTGCGAGAGCACTAGCAGCCTGGTGCGAGCAGGGAAGGGTGGGTGGGTGTCTGCCGCAGCCCCCTGAGGACACTGGGGGAGGAAGGGGAAGAGCTGGTCCCTTTGGGGTCCTACAAAGGCTTGAGCTGCAAAGTATTTTGGTTTGCAACATGCCAGCACCTGGAAGTGTCAGGAGCCCCTGCATGCAGAAATCACTGCCGATCAAACCCGGTTTGGGGAGCTCTGGGGACAGGCGCCCCCATGCACAAATTGCTGTCGTGCAGCCTTCTCGTTCTGACCGTGCCAGGTCCTTGCCCCAGAGCGGGTGAGAAGCAAGGCACATTAGCAGGGCAGCAAGGAGCGTGCATTGCATAGCCTGTGCCTGAGCTGTACCTGTTCTGTGGGCGCAGACGCTCACTTTCCATGGTGCGAACCCAGCACCTGGTGCCAGCGGTGAAATCAACCGCATGGCCAGAGCTGGTAAATTGGACCCTGATGCTGCTTCCACTGTGTGGGCTTCAAAGGAGCAAAACGTTCCCTGAGCTGACAGTGGAAGCACTGAGCAATTCCTTCCCAGGGCTGGCCTGCGAAGGAAAGGGAAGCCAGGGTAACTGGTGTGCTGGCTGCGTGGGAGGAACTCCGGACTGGGAGCAGATGTGAGTGCAATGCCCGGGCAGGCCTGCCTGCAAACCTCTGGTGGCATCGCTTCCCCGGCCATGCACAGGGTCAGCCCCCGGTCCGCCCGAGTTGCTCCCACGCTCTGCGCACGCAACCAGGCGAGACCACGCCAGGCAGCCGGCTTGGGCTCCCCTGCTCCCCACGCAGCTCTGCCGTAGCAGGCGCACGTGACCCGCAGGCAGTAAAGAGCTGGCTCAGATGACACGGTAACAGAGAGGGCCAGGACCCTGCTCAGATGGCACGCTGCACGGGCATGGGACTGAAGTGTCACCTGCCAGCCACAGCCGGGGGCCAGGGACCTCATCTCAGGCACGGCAGCTTGAAAGGCGGGGGTCTGCCCAAATATTATGAACTGTTCTGCCGAGCAATGCTGAGGCTCCCGGACCTGGCAGAGGCTCGAGGAACACAAATGAGGCTGCTTCTTGCCTCTGTTCCCTTTGTGCACTCGGCGGCGCGGCAGACTCCCAGGCTCCCCCGTCTCGTAAGTGAGAACCCGATCCTGCCAATGCTAAATGCACCTGAGAACAGCGTTTGTAGGAGGAGTGGGTTAGATTTCAAGTCGATGGTGACCTCTGTAAAATGGGTATTATGTTTATGCATCTCAGAGGAGCCTTGCAAGAATTAATCACAGAAAAGTAGGACTGGCAGGTCCCTCAGGAGGGCACATCTAGTCCAATCCTCTGCTCAAGGCAGGATCGTCCCTGTCTGAACCATCCCAGACAAGTGTTTATGTAACCTGCTCTTAAAAAAGTATAATGACAGTGATTCTGCAACCTCTGTGGAAGCCCGTTCCTGTGCCAAACCACTCTCAGAGCGAGCAAGTTCTCCCTAATCTCCAACCTAAATCTCCTTTGTCACCGTTTAAGCCGATCACTTCTTGTCCTGTCCCGTGACACAGAGAACGATTGATTGCGTCTTCTCTATTACACCCCTTTTTGCGTTTGAAGATGGTCATCAGATCCCTCCTCCATCCTCCCTTCCCCAGATGAACTAACCCCTGTTCTTCCAGCCCTCCTCGTGTCACGCTTGAGGAAATACAAAATGTCTACAGGGCTCGTCAAGATGCTCAGATAAAAGGCTCTGTTTCAGCGTCGGCTGCGAGTGCAGTACAGTGTCACTCACGAGCCGGTCCCTGCAGGAAGGGGGATGTGCTGGGAGACACCGAGCTCCCTTGAGGGTCTGCGAGCCCCTGGCTCCAGTGCTTGGTGGCGCGGCGGGGACTGGGCGTTGCATCCCGCGCTAACTCCGGAGTCAGGCCCTGCCCCTGTGGTGTGCACGCGCGGCCAGTCTCTGAGGCCGATCTGGCCATGCGAGGTCCTTCCATTGGTATTTGCTAGCACGGCCACTCCAAACCCTGGAACCATTTACCCAAACCAGCCTGATTAAAGACAAAAATAATCTCTAATAAACTGAGGCACATTTCACTGAGGTGAGCAAGTCTGCTGCTTTCCGGGATCTGGAGACTGGCCTGTAACGGCCAGCGTCTCCCCGGCCTTCAGCATCCACGCCGGAGGCTCTGCGAGGGGGCGGAGGGTGCTGGGGAGCTGTTTGTCCTTGGTGCTAATTAGAAAAAGCTGTTTGCTGGAATGCAACACCCCACGGCTCTCGTGCTGTTTTGACAGCAGATCACGCGCAGCCTGTCTGGGGGGATGGATGGAGAGGCTCCGTGATGGCCGGGCGTGGTGCACAGTTTTTGTTGGCAATTTCTGGAGCGGCCGGCATAGCTGAGCCGTGGCTCTGCCACGCGGGAATGACGCAGGTCGTCCCGAACGGTGCCGGTGCCAACGAAAACGCTCCGCTCTGCCCCAGGCTGCCGACCCCGGCCCCGGTGCACAACAGCTATTCCAAGAATGCGCGAGCTCCAGTTTCTGTCCCTCGTCCTCTGCCTCTTCTGCTGGCAGCCTCGTGGTTCACAGGCACCCGGTCCCATGGGAGCAAGGACACAGGCCTGGGGTCATCCCGACACGGCTGCTCGGGGAGCTCGGAGCCTGCAAAGCCCCTGCCCTGCAGAGCGCTGAGCAAATGCCCCGGACCTGCCCTGCGCTCCTTCAGGGGCCTTTCCTGGTGCCCCGGAGGAGATGGCAGCCCCGCTCTGGCCCTGGAGCCCCTCCGGGAGGTTGTTTCCAGCCGGTCCGGCCATCTCTAGCCTCTCCCGGATGGAAGGGATGTGTGCTTTACCATCTTCGCAGCCAGAGGCTGGAGGGACTGGGGCAGAGGGAGGCCAGGAGAGCAGGGGTGGCTCTTCCCTACTCACGGCAGGACCGGGGTGCACAGTGCTTTTGGGGTGGCCTTCTTCCCAGGGCTCCTTCCACCCCTCTATATTTAGTTATTTCCCCAAAGCCCCTGGCCACGGGCACCTCCACACGTACTGGCTCCTACTCGTGCCTGGGGCCTGGCCCCGGACTCAGGCTCCTCTGACAAACAGTCCCCAGGCCTCCGTGGGTGTGGATGGTGCAGCGCTCCCCGGAGAGGCCTCATTTCAGAGCATGAATCTCCCGGACACCTGGCTGATCCTTTGTGAAGGCAAATAACAGGGCTGCAGGCCATGATTCATTGCCCTTCTTCCTGACACCATGTTGCGCACTGTCGACTTGAATGCACAAGCAAGACAAAATGTGATGTTAATAATAGCCGGCGCAGTGCTTGTAGGCAGAGTAGAGCTAGCAGCCGTGCCCATGCCGGCTGCGTGGTGGGAAGACCTGGGCTCTGCAGAAGGTAAGTGGCTTGAGCAGCAAAGCCTTGTGTGCCCTGCTCTGTGGTCCTGTGAACAAATGCACGTGTGGTCTCCAGACATCTCTCACCCTTGGGGAACCACCTTGAGACCCTGGGGATAGGCCTCCAGAGACCCCCACAAAAGCAGGTAGGAGGTGCCTGGGATGGGAGGGGGAGATGGGAAGCAAATCATAGAAAGATAGAAAATGAGGGTAAAAGAGACCTCAGGAGGTCCCATTTCATCCAACCCCTGCTCCAAGCAGGACCAGCCCCAACTACATCACCCCAGCCAAGCCTTGATCCACCTGGGTCTTAAACACCTCCAAGGATGGAGAGCCCACCACCTCCCTGGGGAGCCTGCTCCAGTGCTGCACCACCCTCCTTGTGAGAAAATTCCTCCTAATATCCAACCTCAACTTCCCTTGCTGCAGCTTGAGCCCATTGCTCCTTGTCCTGTCGTCTGCCCCCACTGAGACCAGCCCAGCTCCATCCTCTTTGCAGCCCCCCTGCAGGGAGGTCAAGGCTGCTGTTCAATCCCCCTCGGTCTTCTCTTCTCCAGACTCAATCAGCCCATTTCCCTCAGCCTCTCCTCACCAGTCCTGTCCCCCAGCCCCACAACCATTTTCATTGCCCTCCACTGGACTCTCT
>NW_017728995.1:36270254-36295100 GCF_001723915.1 Gavialis gangeticus
GTTCTTTCACCACCGAGGGCTGCTCACCTCCTTTTCCTTGCACTGTCTGCATAAGGGCATGTGGCGTGCGGCTCCCGGCGCTCTCCAGGGAACAGCAGGAGAGTCTGGCTCACTGTATGTATGATGGGGAGATGCTACTTCTGCTCCGTCCCCATCTCTGCCGGCAGAGTCTCTGCTCAGTGCGCAGCAAGGATTTCCCTCCGTATGCGAGCTGTGGCTCTGCACTGGCTCCGCTCCATCATCAGCTCAACCCACATGAGCAGCCCCTGCCCTCTGAGCTGAGGTGAACCCTGGCCAGTGGCACGGAGGAGCGGTCACAGCCGGCGACATGGTCTGCTTGGGACTCGGCCTCCAGTGCTACCTCCCGCAAGGTGCCAGGCATGCCCGGCCCCTTTCCACCCAGCTCCACAGCACAGGGCACACGCAGGCTGCAAGGCCTCGCGGGGACTGGCCGTGGCCTCAGCGTGCAGCCGTCTTGTCCCCTGCAGTGCTGCAACCCCCGGCTCCAGCCCCATGTCTGTCAGGAACAGCCCCTTTGACTACAGACATTGCCTCTCGGACATGCCACGGTTTCCTGCCAATCCGGCCCGTGCCCGAGGGACTCGCTGGAGTCACTGTCGAGCCCCCGTGTGCCCGTGTGAACCACTGTTCACGGGCAGGGCATGCTGCAACCTGGGCAGGGACTGGTTAAAAGATTCAAGCCGCCACGTTGTTATAAATAATGTGAAGCTCCCTAGGAAGGGGATGATTTAGCTTAATTATCATCATTACATTTCCAGTCTCTGCTAATAAGGAGGGAGCCTGGCAGAGAATGTGAATACACAGCCCCGCGCCGCGCCGCGCCACGCTCGCCCCTCAGCACCTCGCAGCGCGCCTCCGGGCAGCCACGGTCCTGCGAGGCCGGCACAGGCAGGGGGAAGGAGTGAGCAAAAGAGGCTTCCCAGGTGCCTCCTTCCCTGCAAGGAAGGGCCTGATGGCCCACACCTGAGCTAAGCAGAGCAAGCAGCTCTGCCCAGGTGCATCCATTGCAGCTGCTAGCCTTCACCTGGCTGCCTCTGCAAAACACTGATGCAAACATGCCAGGGGCAGGGGAAGAGCATTCCCTTGCCAGCGTCCCCACGGCCCAGCACTGCGTTACCCCGCCAATGGCTCTCTGTTCTCCCCCGTGTGAATCCGGCCCCACCGTCAGCCCCTGCTGATCTCTGGCAGAGGATTGCCATGCGAGGAGTGTTTGCAGCAATGGCTAATTAGCTGCGAGCGTTGGAGACGGTGGGCTGTGGCCGCGGGTGTGCAAGTGCTGGCCCCAGGCAGCCCAGTCAGCAAACTGAGGCCTCGCTCTGGCTCACAGCTGGGCGCATGAGCCCTACCGCTGCTCCCGGCTGAGTGCCAGGGGAGCAGAGAGCCAGGCCATCAGAGCCGTGGGCATTGGAGAAGCAAAGGGGTAAGGCCCCAGGAGCAGCTGGGGCTTGGGGGGCCCATGCTGGTCCTCACAGCAGGCTCGGCTCCCTGCCGCCGGCTGAGCTGCCAGGCGGGCGGTGCAGGCGGGGGCGGGGGCGGGCACGCTGGGGCAGGCAGAGGCTGGGGTGCAGCAGAGACGTGGGTGGAAGCCCCAGCGTTACCCCTGGAGCAGACCGGGGTCTCTCGGGGCCAGGCCTGGCTCAGCGCTGCTGGCTCGAACCCTGCGAGGCTGCCTCCGGGAAGGACTGGGCTGGGAGCACTGGGAAGGGGAGCACCATGCAGGGGCAGAGGCTGGAGATGGGCTCCCTTCTCACACGGCCGCCGGGCGGGGAGCCCAGCCCCTTCTGCCCCAAAGCCCTTCCACGCTCCAGCCAGATCTCGCCTGAGGCTGAGCACCCCGCAGCCCCCGGCAGCTCGTGCAGCATGGCATCAGGCCCGCGTGTCCTGGGCAGAGGGGCAACAAGGCTCACAGCCCACGGCGGGAGGTAAGATGCGTGTAGCCCAGAACACGGGTCCTCCTCCGTCCCCACAGCCCCCAGCATCCCTGTCGCCTGCCCCGGCTCACAGCCCAGGGCTGCTCGCGGAGCGGAGGGTGAAATGGCCTAGCGCCCAGTGATCCTTGGCCCAGGCGGGCCAGCCCAGGGCTAGTCCCCAGGGTCCCTGCAGCCACCACAGCACATATGATACAGCTGGGAAGACCCCAGGAGGTCTCGGGACTGGGGGAGGAAGGGAACTCGAGGCCCGGGCGCCGCTGTGTCTGCACCCATAGGGCTCACCCCATGCCCCGGCTCTCAGAAAGCTGCAGGGCTCCAGGGACCTTCTAGCACTGCCCCGTCCTCGGCACCGTGGGGGATAGAAGTCGGCAGCTTTGCAGTCGCCCACCCATGTCTCTTGCAGGGTGCCCAGCTGCAGCCTGGGCTCAGCTTGCTCTTTGTGGTGCAGCTTGGAGGGGGTTAATGACCAGCCAAAAGTCACCGGTCCCTGGGGGCATCTTGGCACCTGATGGATGCAGAGATGCCTGGCCCGCAGCCTCCTCCTGGGCACCAGGGCAGCACACTTCTATTTTCTTCTGCAAGGACGAGCCTCCAGACGGTTCCTGTTCATGCCAGGGGCTTGGCTGTGGTGGCAGCAGGGGAAAGGCCCTCTCGGAGGCTGTGAGAGAGCTGCAGGCATTGCCTCGCTCTGGAAGAACGTCCTGCGAGTGGCAGACGAGCGGGGACGCCACGCTCCCTGCATAGCATCAATGCTGGTGCAGCTCATCTGCTACCACGTGTTGGGGGAGAGAGGAGGTGAGCCAGGCATGGCCGTAGCCAGAGAGGAGAAAGGAGAGCTCTTCTCTTTTTATTAGATCCCAGGCCCAGGTGTTAGTCAGCCCGATCCCGTCTCGGGAAGCCTCTGCCTCCTGCGCTCCTGCGTCTGTTCGAAGCACAACACAGGACAGACCTGCATGCCACGGAGCAAGGCAGATGTGCAACTGTCAGGCCAGGCACGGAGGAGTGTTACAAGGGCTCGGCCCACATTGGCAAGGACGCCCTTTCCAAGAGCTTGCACGGCCCTGCCACACATTCAAATGAAAGCAGGATAGAAACCAGCTACAAAGTCATTCCACACGTTCAAGCACTAACTCTGTAGCTACTTGGCTCTTTTTATAGCTGCATGGGCATTTTTATGGCACGATCATTACTTTGCACGTGTGGCCAGTCTATATTTATTGCATGGTCAATGAGTCAATTTTGCAATGTATGTAACATGTGGCAGGGGCCTCTTCATCTTATCAGACGTCCCCGTAGCACAGCTCTAGGGTGCACGGACAGGTCTGAAGGAAAGCAGCTTGATCCGACTCTGTGGGCACCTGCAGGGATGGGAGATGCATCACTTCTTGTGGGTGGTGCAGGAGGCCTCCGTGAGAGTTGTTCAGTCGCGGCGAAGACCGCTGGTCCTGGCAGCATCTGTGCCAGTCGTGCGATGCAGATGGCAATCTCCGTGCACAGCCCGCCGCTCTCCAGTGTCGGGTCTTGTTAGGCACGTCTGGGAAGAGGAAGGGATGGCCTGTCAAGAACAGGGACATCCAATGCTGCATGCTGCTGCTCCGCGCTCCTGATCATGTTCGGACAGCGGAGAAGGGCCTAACGTGTCTGTCTCTAAGCCCGTGGCCGTTGCGTTCCCCAAGGGCTACATCCTCATACCGAGGTCTGGGTCACTACTGCTGTAACCTGCCCCACTCCGGAGCAGGTTCTCAGTACACAGGGGGTCAGAGCCGTCCCCGGTGGCACCCTGCTGCCTTCAGCACAGCCGCACCAAGGACGAGTTTGGGCTGTATTTTACTGGTTGATCCCTTTGGCTCCCAACCCCCCCTGACCCACGCACCAGAGATTCGTGGGCTACCGGGAGCTGGCGCACACGAAGGAGGCGGTCTGGCAGAGCGGCATGCTTCGGTCTCTGCTGCTTGAGGGCATGGAGCCATCGGGCACCACTCCCCCGCCCGCCGGACCCATGCTCCTCACCGCCCTGCCACGGGCTGCCGTGCAGATGGAGCAGCGTCTCCCACGCACCCTCCTGCGGCACAGCTTGGCTCCAGGGAGTTTTCCAGGATATGCACGGCTGCAACGAAGCGATCAGTCATGGTGGCGAGAGTCAGGACAGGTTAGGCCTGCGGGATTGTCTTTGTCCGCGCCCGCGGGAATTATCGCTCTCCAAACAGACACAGACATAACAAAGCCTCTGCTGCCCGGAAAGAGCCCGAGCGAAACAAATGGAGGAAACTAGGAAGGGCCTGAATAAAGCTGAGGATCAAGATTATGGCACTAACGGCTGTCTGCTCTGAACCTGACCCACACAATGGAGCGGCTCGGTCCTGGCCCAGCTGGCGTGTTTGTCTCCATTCTCCAGCGTGAGCCGTTCCTGGAGCTGGGACGAGCCCAGCCCTGGGGTCGCGCGGTGCCCTGGAGTCTGCCGTGAAACGCACCGACAAGCCCACGGACACGTCGGACTGTGGAGCGAGGGGCGCGTGTCCCCCGTCCCGCTCTCGTGAGTGCGTGCGTGTGCACGGGGTCACCCCAGCCGGGCGTGCAGGCACGGGTGCACAGCGGTGCCTGTGGTGAGCGCACGGGCCGTGCCCCCGGCAGTGCCTGGGAGTCGGGGGTGCCAGGAGCCTGCCTGGCTCGGGGTCCTTGCGCCGGGACCGGATTTCACCTCCGCCTTGCCGGCACCGCGCCTCCTCCACAAAGGTCACGAGGGCCGACTGGCTCTGGCCAGGCGGCTGGGCCGGGCTCTCCCCTGCCGGCACCACGGCTTGTCACCTGCCCCTGCCCAGGGGTGCGCGGTGCCCCCTCCCTGAGCCCACGGGACGCTGCAGCAGCTGCTCCAGTTATTCCTGCTTTGCCAGGGGGCATCTCTGCATCCGGGGCTTCCCAGCACCGGGCAGGCCCTAGGAGCCGCCCCGCCGCACCCTGGGGTGGGGTACGGCTGTCCAGGTGCCCTCGGGGCCTGTCCTCCTCTTTGCCATCACTTCTCGGTACCAGGCGGGGAGGACAGGGCAGCGTCGGGCGCCCTCGCTGCTGGGCACGGCTCGCAGGCCGACGGGAGGAGTCTGTGCAGAGTCTGCAGCCAAACTCGCCCCGACGCCTCTGTGCCGCTTGCGGGGCTCCCACCCCCACCGTGGCCGCGTGTGTGGAGGAGCGAGCACCCCACTGCCTCTGTGTGAGCACCAGGTGAGTGCAGGTGCAGCTGCGTCGTGCCGTGGCCCGTGCTGGGGCTCTTGCCGCGTGGCAGGGCTGGCGGGCTGGCCCGGGGCGCATCGCACTCCTCTCCTGGCTGCAGCCAGTGCAAATCCAAGAGTCCTCCTGGGATCCTGTGGCCTTGGTGTCAGTGTTGCCCCCGCCAGAGATGAAGCCCTGGGCAGATGGAGAGGAGGCGGCTTCACGGACCTGGCTCCATCATGTCTGTCCGGAGCCAGCTTGGCCTCTCCAGGGCCCTGGCTCCCCTCCCCTGTGCCTGTAGCTGCTTGCCAGGGTCTCCCTCCTGCCTGGACCCTCCCTCCGCAGGGCGTGGGAAGGGGAGCTGCCCCCGGCCCTCGTCCCCCAGGGGATCGGGAGAGGGGGCATTGCTGGGGCCTTGCCCCTTCCTCCTGGAAGGGGGAGACCTCCGCAGCGCTCCCCTCCACGGGGCCGTGGTGTCCCGGGTCCCGGGGCGCTGAGGCTGGCAGACGCGCGTGGCGCTCAGAACCAACGTGTGCCCTGGCCGGGCCGAGTAGCTGTCCCCAGCGCCGGACAGCAGTAATTACTCTTCCTCTCCCGACCGTCGCTGCGTGCAGCGTAATCACTGGGAACGGACGTGTGAATGGGATGGCAGCTTTGGCCCTTTGCCGGCATGCGGTTCAGGACGGGGCGTCCTTCCCCACCGTTATCCTTGGGCTTGCCCGCTGCTCTCGGGGCAGCAGCATGCAAGAGGAAGCACATGCAACTCCTCACTCGGGGCTTTCCAGGGAGTCGCGCAGTGATTTTCTCTAGTTTCTGGCCCGTCACGTTCCCTTGCTCCCCGCACTGGACTTGCTCTGCGGTGTTTGAGCCGAGGGGCAGGTTGCAAGGGGAACATAGCGATGCCAGCGCTACGTTTCACTGGTGTGGAGCAGGGAGCACAGCTGGACTTTGAAGCTGTACAAACTGACTCGGGTTGGTGTGAAACCCCCAAAAGACCTGCGGGCGGCTCAGGCCAAAACGGACCCAATTGCACTTGGCTTCTGGGTTTTGAACCCCACGACACTGGGATTCAAGCCTCTATGTTGCACGCTGGCTGCCAAACGTGGACCAGGAGGCAGGTGCCTGCTTGGAGCTGTCCCAGGCCAGGGCTGCAGGTGTGGGGCAGGCGCATCTCCAGCTGCGACGGTCCCGGGCTGCGCTGGGCACGGACACGGGTCACGGCACGCCGTTCCCAGCAGCTCAGGGAGGGAGG
Source organism: Gavialis gangeticus (assembly GCF_001723915.1). NCBI lineage: Eukaryota > Metazoa > Chordata > Crocodylia > Gavialidae > Gavialis > Gavialis gangeticus. The sequence continues at coordinate 36,276,663 of NW_017728995.1, forward strand.
CAGCTTCTCCTCCTCCTCCAGGAAGCGGCAACCAGCAGCAACTTGCACACGAAGGCTGCTCTTGTCTCCCCCTCCAAGGAGCGTTATTAACTGCAAACAAAGTGCAGACACAGTGAAATTGCTCGATGAAGTGGTTTGGTAATTGTCAAAAAGCAGAACTTGTTTTCTCGGGATTGCAACACAGCGTTGCGTAACGGGACTTGCAGCACAGTCTCCTCTGCTCCAACTCACAATTTGGGCTATAAAAAGCAAAGCAATTCTGAGGCGTATGGACAGTAGAAGGAAAATATCCGCAAGGAACAGACAACAGCACAGAGTGCTTGATGGCACGCTAATTTGCAGTGCTGTTATTACGGTGGCGGATGTTCTCGGAACAGCGAGCACAAAAAACAGGGACGAGGCGACGGGGAGCACAACACGAGGCAATTTGCATGTTAATGCAGACGGGGCTGTGGGCTGGAGCCATTATGAGCTTGTTGCGAGGGAAGCTTTTGCTACCAGACAGGTGCAACGGTCTGTCTGGGCCATGCGGTGCCCCTCAGGGATGCAGGTGGACAGGGCAGCGCTGCAGACCTGGGTTGCGGCAGGCTCACCGGTCACGTTTCCTTATCTCCGAGTCTTCAGCTGTATTTGCACGGTCTCCTGTTCTGAAAAACAGCTTCTTCCCACAGGCAGCTCACTGAGCCTTTCTATCAGGTCATCAGCCCATGGAGAGCTGAGCTTCAGCTACTGAAGGTGGCAGGGAGCATGGTCTTGTTGAGGAGGCACTGGACCGGGCCTTGAGGCCTGCATCCAGTTCCTGCTCTGCCACAGTTCCTCTTTGTGCCCTTAGGCAAGTCACTTAATCTCCAGGCTTGATCCCATGCTCCCCGCAGGCAGTGCTAAAGCTCCTACCGGCTTCAGTGGTGCAGGATGAGGAGCTCAGAGCTCAGTTTCCACACTGTAAAGTGGGGGTGATGCATTCGCTAGTGTTCATGAGCTGTTCACCTGCTAGGGCAAAGGAGGCTTGGTAAGCACGGGGGAAACAGCTGCTCCCCGCAAATTCCACGGCTTCACGGGATCATAAACAACGAGGGCTAAAGGGACCCAGGAGGTTGCATCTAGTCCAGCCCCCTGCTCCAAACAGGACCAGCCCCAACTGCATCATCTCAGCCAAGGCTTTGTCTCCCCGGGTCTTCAAACCTCCAAGGATGGAGATTGCACCACCTCCCTGGGTAACCCGTTCCAGTGCTTCGCCACCCTCCTCGTGAGAGTTTTTCCTAACATCCAACCTAAACCTCCCTTGCTGCAGCTTGAGCCCACTGCTCCTTCTGTCATCTGCCCCCACTGAGACCAGCCCAGCTCCATCCTCTTTGCAGCCCCCCTGCAGGGAGGTGAAGGCTGCTATCAAATCTCACCGCCCTTGGCCTTCTCTTCTGCAGACTCAATCAGCCCAGTTCCCCCAGCCTCTCCTCACCAGACCTGTGCCCAGCCCCTGAACCATGTTCACTACCAATTCTCCAATCTGTCCACATCCTTTCTGTGGTGGGGGCCCACAGCTGGACACAGGACTCCAGATGTGGCCTCCCCAGTGCCGAATAGAGGAGAAGGATCACTGCCCTCGATTTGCTGGCAGCGCTCCTGCCCATGCAGCCCAGGATGCCCGTAGCCTTCCTGGCACCAAAGGCGCACACTGGCTCCTGTTCAACTCCTTGTCCCATCACCCCCAGGTCCTTTTCTGCAGAGCTGCTGCCCAGCCCGTCACCCCCAACCTGCCCCGGTGCAGGGGATCGCTCTGTCCTAAGTGCAGGACTTTGCACCTGTCCTTGTTGAACCGCATGAGATTTCTTTTGGCCCAATCCTCCAATTTGTCCAGATCACTCTGAATCCTAGCCCTGTCCTCCAGCGTATCTACTGCTCCCCCCGGCTCGGTGTCATCTGCAGACTTGCTGAGGGTAATCCCTCCCGTCTTCCAGGTCGCTGATGGAGATATGGAACAATATCAGGTGGAGCAGAAGGATCAGGCCTGCTATGAGCAGCAGAGACCACCCAAGCAATCAGCTCCAGGTGGGTCTCACAGGCTCAGTCCCAAACGAGCCCCTCAGAGCTAGAGCAGCAGGGGCAGCTGCTACGGCCACCCGCCCCTCTGCCCTGCCCCCCAGGGGTATTGGGGACCAGCTCTGGGAGCACAGCCTGCGAGGCAGCCTGCTGGGACAGGCTTGCGCCCCCTCCTTGCTGGGGGTGCAGCAGAAAACCTTTGACCTTATCGGTCAAAAACCAGCACCTTGAATTGCAGCTAGGACATCACTGGGAGCCACTGAAGTCTGCTGGGTCGGGGCCTCTCTGCAAGGGTACGGCCTGCGTTCTCGCGGTGACAATGCGAGGTGCAGATCTCCTCTGGGGTGGGGGCACTCGGGTAGATTTCCATGGACTTGTCCCTTTAATAAATAGCGACATGATCATGGCAGAAGACACCAAATCCTCCTGCCTGCGTGACTGCCCTTTGCCTCATCTCTGCGCCGTGGTCTCTGGATGCCAGTTTCCATCTGAAAGGACCTGTGGGTTTTGCGGCTCAGTTCTTTCACACCATCCTTCCTCCATGGATTCGGTGCTGGAGAAAGCTGCTGCCCGGGGCCAGGCATCCTGCGCTGTGCCCAGACTGGGGCTCCGATGCGCCACGGCGGTGCCTGACCTTCTGCCCAGCCGTGGGCAGGTGAACCTCGGTGCCATTCCCAGCTGCCCGCTCCTCGCACCTCGGCCTGGCAGGTGCATGCACACAACATGGCCCCGCGCCCACCCGCGTGCATCTCCGCAGCTCCTGGGAGCATGCTCCTGGTCCTTCGTACAGCACCGAGCCCACCCGAGCCGCTCTGCGCTTCCTTCCTAGTGAGAACTCGTCTGCCCTCCTGGGCTCACACGGGGTTGTGGGAAGGCTCTGGAGGACTCTCAGCCTTGAAGCAACTTGGCATCAGAGCACCGGGGTTGGTGATGAGGAGCAACTTGCTGACTGAGGGGTCCAGCTTTGCAACAGGTACCTAGAGAAGCTGGGAGATCTCCACCGCTGGAAATGCTGCGTGTGTCAGGTGTGTTTTTCAAGCCTCCCCCAGAGATGCTGGGTGCTGGATGGGGATGGGCTGGGCTGTGCTGGTGCTCCTGGCTGGAGGTCTTGTCCCCTTGCTTAGGGCCAGGCCGACACCATATTTGGGGTCAGGAGGGAATTTCCCCCATCCCCCTCCTCAACCAGATTGGTCTGGACGGGGGGCTTTTGCCTTCTTCTGGAGCGGGGGCACAGCCTCTGCCTGAGTGGGGGTCTCTTGCGCGTATATGAACAGCCTTTTATAGAAGCAAGACATCGGCTACCACGGTTCCTCTCCTCTACCTGTGGCAGGTTCGGGTGTGATGTCTGTGCTGCGTCAGGCTAGAGGGTCATTTTACTAAGAAGATGCATGTTTTACTAGATGATGGATGTGTCTGGGCTGGTTTGAACACGGCTGACCCTGCCTCTGGAGCTCCCTTCAAGCCCCACGGCTCTGGGATTTCTAAGTCAATGCTAGTGGCATAAATAAGGAAGACATCATCATCGAGGGAGGCTTCCAAGAGCTCCGTTTGCTGGGTTTCCATAAAAAACAACACTAATGAGGATGCTGCTTTCAAGCCACTGCCCATACAGTTCGTCAGCCAGGAGCGGGACCGGCTGTGCTGTGGGTGAAGCCAGGCCTGGAAAAGAAAGCTCCCGCGCCCGCCTCAGCCCTGGTGCAAAAGCACCTGCTCCGTTACCGCGGATCGCTCCTGCCAGGGTAGCTGCTCTTGGCCCTGGTCACAGATCCCCGCTCGCCCGGCTGCGCTCGGGAGCTGCAGCCAGAGGCCCGTCAGCGCCGGGCGAGCTTGCCAGGACAGCAGTGTCGGTGCTGCGGGGGAAGAGTTGTTTTGCAAGATTTCCCTGCCAGCAAAGCCTGGCATCCGCGCAGCGCTGCTGGCACGCAAGAGCTTCGCAGCTGCAGCCCACACGGCCCCAGCTTCCCGGCAGTGGTGCTCGGTGCTGGCAGGAGCCGCGCCTGCCCCCGGGGGTTTGCCTAGACGGTGCTGGCGCTCGGGGCAGACGTCACCTTGCCGCAGCAGGAGCTTTCAAGAGCATCACAGGCCCAGCCGCCGTGCCGAGCAAGAGCACGACGGAAACCGGCACGGCCTGCGACGGCCCAGGCAGAGTGCAGAGCTGCCAGGTCGTCAACACGCTCATTGCCGTAGGAGGGCAACGGCCACCTCGGGGTGGGGGGCCTGGGCAGCACGGTGTATGCGCACCGGCTGAAAGATTTGATAACGGTCAGCAACTGGGCAGTGACAGAGAGGCTGGAGATGGCTGCAGGGGACAGGACTAGGTGTAGCAGTCTCGAGCTGCAGCAGGGGACAGTGACGACGGAGGTGACGAGGAGCTTTCTGGCTGAGGGGGTCCAGCGTGGCAACGGCCGCCTGGAGAAGCGGGGGATCTCCGTCCTTGGACACGTGCAAGAGCAGGTGGGGCAGGCACGGGGCTGGTTCAGGCAGGGCTGGTCTTGACTCGAGCAGGGGCTGGACTCGGGGTGATCTTGCGAGGTCTCCTCCAGCAATGCTTTGCTGCGATCCGAAATTCCAGCAGTGCCCAGGGGCCTTCGAGCTCAAATAACAGGATGCTCTGGGGGGTCTGCACGTGGGCACAGCCGTGGCAGAAGCTTGTGAATGGTCTGGAGCTCGGGGCTACAGACGTACAAGAAGTGTCACGTGCGGTATGCGGGGCTCTGTGTATGTGTGTGTGTGTGTGCGTGTGCCCTTACCCCATGGTAAGTGGGGGCCAGCCCCCAGCAGATGAGCCCTCACGGGAGAGGGGCCCTTTACCATGGCTTTAGCTTCCACTTGTCAGAAGTTCCCCGCTGCGTAAGTCACATCACGGAGAAGGGGCCGTGCTGAGCGGTGCACTGCCACCCTTTACGCCTTGATAAGCATGCCTCTGTCCGATGCCGAACCGTCCGTAGCTTTCCGGGGGGCACTGGCGAGGGGTTTTTTAGGCACGAAAGAACGTGGTAAGATCCAGCGAAGGCACGGGGGGACGGCCGGGGCTGTAGCACCCGGGGGCAGGGGCTGGAGGAGGCCAGGGAGTCTGCACGAGCCAGCCCCCCTCGCCACGCAGGCTGCTGTCGGCCTTCTGCGCACAGCGGCTAGTGCAGATGCCGCCGGCCAGGTGCTCCCGCCGGCCGTGCGAGCTGACGCGGTTACGGCAGCGAGCCGCCCAGGCTGCCCTTGCAGTCCCTTTGGGAAGCAAGGCCCGAGAGACTGCTACCCTGCCTGGCGTCCTCGTCGGGCTCCTGGCACGTAAGCCTTGCTTCCCGACGGGGGCTCCTTCTGCTCACGCAGCCCGGGTGCTCGAATGTCTTTGGGGGTACGCTGTTTGGGGGTTATCCTGGACCCTTTTTATGGCCATTTGATAGTATTTCTATTCCTATGCTTTGGCCCTCTCCGCATGCCTCGGCGTCTGCCGGGGCTGCCCGCAGACCCCTTCCCAGTTACCCAGGTGGCGGGACAGAGTTTACCCCGATCCGCAGAGCAGACGTTACCTGCCTGCTTCCCCTGGTTCTCAGGTCTTGCTTTCACAGCCCGAAACGCCAGGGACGTGCAGCCAGCTCTGGTGCTGTGGCCGTGCCTGGGCATCCCTGAGCCCCGAGTCCCCGAGGAGAGCTGCACCCCACCCGGGCCAAGAGCCGACAAGGCAGGGAGGGTCCCAGGCTGCCAACAAGGTACATCCTCAGGCACGCTGGGCCTGGCCCTCGTAGATGCCAGCACTAGAGATGGACGGCCTTGCGTGCAGCTCGGTGCTGTAGAAGCAGCCAGGGTGGGACTGGCAGGGGTGATGCATGCCAGCGTCGAGGGTGGCATGGCCCTGTGTTTGGGGCAGCTGCAGCTCTTCCAGGGGCGAGTCTAGCCAGCCCCAGTGCTCTGGGTGCTCTAGTCAGCTCTTCCCCACCCGCCTGCTGGCCTCTGCTGGGCACCGGGGCACTTTGGGGGTGTTTGTCACGCACACGCTGAGTGTCACGGGCCTCTTGCAATGCTGGAGTCTGTTGGAGGGTGCAGTTTCTCCCAGGAGCTGCTTGCAGGCATTGAGCAGGATGCAAAGAGGATTATCCTGCGGGCATCCAGGTGCCTCCCTGGCCCCTGCCCATCACTCGCTGCTGAGGCTCCCGGCACCGAGGGGCTGGGGAGGTGGTGTCCCTGGGGGGTGGATAGCAGGGCCCTGCTGCCTGCTGGCTTCAGCGCGGAGGGCAGGAGTAACAGTGGAGCCGCACGGGCAGAGGTGGGCATCGAGGTCCCACACCCATCTCCAGAAGTAGTGTGTGTGTGCTGCGGGCTGGGAGCCATCCTGTGGGTGCCAGCCTGGAGCAGACAGGCCCCTTTCCTCCTGGCACCAGACAGCAAAGCCGCTCCCCTCCCTGCTTGTCCCGGAAGCCTGCCTGGCTGTGGCCTCGGGGTCACGGGCCGAGAAGAGCCGGCGGCAGCTGGAAGAAGTCCGCTTTCCCCCCAGCACCGGGACTGCCGTGCCCGGGGCACCGCAGCGCTCCTGCATCGCGGGTGCAGCGCCGTCTCGGTGTGGCAGCGAGCGCTCGCCCACGCAGGATGCTGAGTTCACACGTGTTGTCGCATCGTCTCGTCGGGCGGCTGCACCCTGGTGCCCTGCGCTGCGCCTGAAGGGTCCGCGCAGACACTGCCCACGAGCGTGGACCTGCTGCGCTCGGCCGCTGGCAGACGGGCTGCTGCTTCCAGCTCTGTCCTGCTGAAAGGGCAAAAGCTGCACGCTCCCGGCGCCAAGCTCGCAGCCCTCAGCTGAGAGACCTGTTCCCCTTGCCGCGGTTTCCAAGCAGGGACCGGATGCTGCCCACTGCTCCCTGCAGGCGAGCGGATGCTTTCGACCTGCCCTGGACACCACAGGGCCCCAGCCTAGCTCCATCCCCCCGGCAGCTGGTGGGGCAGGCCTTTCCATGAGTGTGACAGTCTGTACCCCAGGCCCCCAGTCAGGACTGAGCTTTGCGGGCCTGGCAAGCGATGCGTCTCGCTGGCCCCGGGGACAGACGGACAGTCCTGCGCGGGACCCCCGAGGCGCTCTCCCCTGCAGCCGCCCTCCAGGCTCGGACGTGGGCGTCTGCTCGGCCTGTCGGAGAGCTGCTCCCTGAGGCCTTGGAGGCCCCCGTAACTGGCCTGGGGCTGGGAGCTGGGGGGGAGTCTGGTCCTGGACTTCTCACCGTTTCCTAGGAGGAAAGCAGGGCTGGTGACGGGCATTGCCGGGCAGGTGGGGCTGGGTGAGGACCCAATTCAGCCCTTCACGTGCTTGCACCACCACACAGAAAATCACGGGACTGCACAGTGGACGAGCCTGTGCAGGGTCATTTTCCTCCCCGCGCCCCCAGTCCGCACCGAGAGCCGTGTTCCTGTCCAGCCCACACCCCCAACGCAGCCGGCCACGCGCACCGCCCCGCGAGCCTGCCCGCGGTGCACAGCGCGGGGGCAGAGCTACGGCGATGGGCGACGAAGGCTGCTGGGCTCCCACCTGCCCCGGTGCTGCTGGACAAGTCACCCCACGCTTGCATGGGCAGACCGAGCCAGGCCCGCCGTGGCGTGGGGTGGAGACGGCCGTGCCAGTCCTGTGGACAGCGAGTGCCAAGGTGAGGCCAGACGGCCGATGGCCCTTGCAAACCCCTGGCCTTCCCCACGAGCCGCGGGATACGAGCTTGGCACCTGGCGAAGAGGCAGCTGGGTAACTGCCTGCAGCTGCTGCATTTCTGGTGCCATCCCAGCGCCCACAGCTGCAGCACAGCCGTGCATGGCTGCTGTGCTGCGCCCCATGGGTGCTGTCGCTCATGGGGGGCAAGGCCTCCGGCAGCGATGCTGCACGCAGGCGATTTGGGCTGGGGACCTCGACCATGCAATGCGTGAAGGGTAAAGCTGCCGGCGCCGGAGGCTGGGACACCCTGCCCTGCCCTGCCCGTCGCCCCAGGCCTGGGCTCTGCTGCCAGGCGGACAAGGCAGGGAGATTATCAATCCTGGAGGAGCGCCAAGGCAGCCGCGCTCTGTCTCCCAGGCTGGGAGCAGCCTGCTGCAGCCTCTGCCTCCCGCGGCCCAGGGGAACCAGGCTGACAAGATGTTTAACCACCACCTGGGAATGAGTTATCACATTCCTGATGTGCGACCAGCGAGGATGCAAAGGGACTCCCCCCCCAGCCAAAATACCCAGCGCCAGAGCAGGGACCTTCCCTCTCCTGACAACGGGCAGCTGGAGGCTGGTGTCTCCCAGCTCCAGGGCCAGCGGGGCAGCCCTTCCTCCCCGCTCCTGTGAAGCAGCCGAAGCCCCGCCGTGCAAGACCAGGGCCCTGCCCGGCGCACCCCCCCGTGGGAGCTCCCACCTCTCTGGTGCCCGGCTGCCGGCGGTGCTGAGCACGACCAGGGGGACATGGCCAGCAGCAACATGCGCGTGGCTTCAGGGCTGCGCTTCCTGCTGCGCAACTGTGTAGGGGGGCTCGGGACCCGCAGGCTGCTCTGAGTGTTTTGTGACCCGGGTTTTCCCCTGCTCCTGTCTCCCTCGCACGCACCAGCCCATCGAAGGTGCAGGCAGCTCTGATATAGAGGCCGTGTCCCTCACTCCCTGCTCAATAGCTGCTGACGCCCCTTTGCTCCAAGCACGTGTCTAACCCCTTTTTGAATCAGGCTGAGCTATCAGCTTCTGCCACGTCTGGTGACCACAAGTCCCACCTTTAATGACACGCCAGGTTGTTAGTTTTAAGCTTACTACCTGCTAGTGGTGATGGGACCCCCAGCTCTTGCATGGGGAGAGACAGTCAGCAGTAAGTCTCTCCCGCGGCCGACAGCGGTGCCCAGCAGCAGCAGAGCAGACCCCGTGGGCTGTCAGGGCTGAAGAAGGTGCAAGGTCCCTGCAGAGGATTGGAGGGCTGAATCCTGCTTGGAGCATGAAGCAGCGGGTGTACGTGCGAGTGCGGTGCTGGCACTTTCTGCGATGGCAGGAGCACCCTGAGGCAGCAAGCCCCGGCCCCTTGCTGAGCTGCCCCATGCAGGTGCCGTGGCAGGGCACCGTGGCGTAGGCACAGGACTCGGGCTGCTCCCCTACCCGGGCAAGGCCAGCAGCCACCGGACCGCTATCCCAGCACAGCCTCCCACTGCCCAGGCCGGGGAACCAGTTGCCGCAGCTCCCCAGCTACAGGGGCCCACAGCCCTCTCCACAGGTCTGGCCCCAGCCTGGTAGCATGCATCGCGCAGTGGTGCCAAGCCGCGAGGTGGGCAAGGCCGCGAGTGCAGCTGCAGGGGAAGCCTCGGTGCTCTGCGCGGTGCCCGGGCAGGAGGAGAGGGCCGAGGGGGCCGTGCTGGCGTGGGAAGGTACCCCTGTGATCCGGGTCGCTGGCAGGCTCTGCGCAGCACGTGCCCACCCGCCTGCTGCTGCCCTCTGCCCCGTGGCCATTGGGTTTCTTAGCACCGTGGCATGTGAAGAAGGCGACTTGGTGCTAGGAACAGGCTGCTCTGTGGTGGGCACGGGAAGGAGGATGGCGGTGGCACGGTGAATCAATCAAACATTGCTTTTAAAAAATCCCCCAAACTGGAGCAGGTGTACGCGTGGCTTTGCAGCAACGAGCGCGGTCCCGACCTGCGTGGCCAGCTGCCACCCCCACGCACTGCTGGGGGCTGTGGACGTGGTCGGTGACCGATAGACCACGCTGGCCAGAGCAGACTACGGACCCAGCCAAAACCGCAGGTAGAAGTGACCTGAGCTTAAGCTGGTCTCCAATCAGTAATCAACAGCCTTGCATTTAAATCACAAGCAGTGGCCTGGGAAGGTAGAATAAGAATCTGCTTTCCCAGTCTCTACTCAGAGTCTCGGCCAAGACGAATAATGCTTGTTGGGAAAGTGTGTGCAACCACGGCCCTGTTGCCTTTTGATGACAGTGGGGCTGTCCGTGGGCGGCCAGACGCTTCCTTACCCTGTTGACAGCTTTGGCCACTTTCAGGCAGCTCTGCTAATGACCCTGCTAACGACTCCACTCCAGCTAAGTTGCAGACATGCGGTTAAGGCAGACCACAAAGCCTGTCTCGGAGTGACCCTTCGCAGACTTTGCAACTGGCCTCATGGAAGCAGAAGGTGGCAAGTCGCGTTCCCAGGTGGGGGGGAGAGAGATGCCTCCCCCAGAGCTGCACTTTTCCCAAGGACGCAGGCCCCAGATAGGGGAAATCTGCCAAGTCCGCAGGAAAGCTGGTGCAGTCCAGGTAGGTCCCAAAGCCTCAGTGAAACAAGTCATTTGAATAACACCAATCACAACATTTATTTCAATAGATATGGGGTATAAACAGGGGGGAGTTTGGGAAGACCTCAGCAATTCAAGCCAGTCGAGGTGGGGATCGGTGTTGTGCTGCTGCAGATAGGCATAGAGACGAGTGCTTATTTATATGCCTAGGGTTAAATCAATACAAGGTGGTTATAGACCTGTCTCTTGCCTCTTTATCCGACTTGGAGGGGGGTAATACTGCACTGCTAAGAGGGGATGGAGGATCACTGGGAAGTGGGTCTGCGAGGAGGGGGAACTGGAACCGTCCCTGAATTCTTGCAAAGAAGCCAGCCGAGATTGCAGCGCTCCCCGGGCTGTGGCAGAGGTGGCGGGCAGACGAGGCTGCGATGGTGCCATCGGGGCTTGGTGGAGGCAGGAATCCAGCCCAGCCCGACCGCGGCTCCTTGTGGTGCCATAGCATTGTCGCTACGGCGTTGCCGGCTGCACTTGGCACGGTACAGAGCTCAGACCAGATCATCCACCTGGCTAGTCCCTGAGCTTGGGGGCTGCCTGTGTGCTCAGCCAGGTGCCCCCCTCTTCCCCTTTGTAGCATGCAGCAGCCCAAGTAGCTACCTCTGTGCCAGACGCACAGCACTGAGGGCAGCCAGCCTGGCACCAAGCCCCACTTTGCCTGTGAGCTGGGCCTGCAGGACCAGACCGAGGTGGCAGAGGGGAGAGGCTCCCTGTCCCTGACCAGCCATCCAGCAGACCGAGCTCGGCCTCCAGGGAGATGCCCACGGTCCCTCTCTAGCACTGGGGCCCTGTGGGTCCTCAGGCTCCTCGACCAGCCATGGCAGGCGAGGAGCTGCAGCTCCGGGCTCTCCCTCTCCCAAGCTCCTTGCCATGCCGCCTCCACCGCGGGCTACTCTGCACAGCGCCCCGTCTGTGCCGAGCGCTGCAGCACCACGGCAGGGTAGTGCCAGGGCACTCTCCCCGGACGGCTCAGCCAGTTATGCGTGTCCTACATAACAGCAGGGGACTGGCAGCCTCCAGCCCGCCCGTGTCCCTGCTGCCGGTGTTATGTAAACTGCGGCTATTGTTCGGCAAGGCTTTTATAACGTGTTAGTCACGCCGGGCTGATGCGCTGCGCTGCTGGCTCAGTGGGGTGGCGTGCCCGCGGGGGGGATGTGGGTCACCTCACCGTGGCTGGATGTGGGATCAACCAGGCCAATGTCCTCGGGACGGTGCAGTGCCTGAGCTCCACCTGACCCGCGTCCCACACGACACCCGCCCTGCCAGAGGGCTGGCATCGCCTGTGGGCAGCTGGGCCCTGCTGGCATAGCCCCTTGCCCACGTCGCTGCTCCGCACCTGGCAGCGCAGGGGTCCGGCGTGGCCAGTCCAGCGGCTCTGTGCTGCTGGCAGGGCGCATGCTGTGAGGTCCTGCCCCGGGTCCTCAGCACTGGGGCTGGAGCTCGGCTGTCTGCGGGGCGCGTGTGTGAGCAGCAGGCCCTGGCTATTGTATTCAGACTGGTACTGCACGATCTGCTGTGCAGGGCCGCAGGGTGACACCACCACCCCGCCTGCCCCAGCCAGGGCCGCTGAGACGAGCACAATGCTAAAGGCAGCAGGGAGGGGACGGTCCCGTGTGCGCCCGCCACGCGTGCTTGGTGGTGCGGTTCTGGCACAGATGCCGGGGGCACTGTGGTCTGTCGCACCTTCTCCCTCAGCCCCAAGGCTTGGTTGGGCTGGGGTTTCAGTGCTGGCTCCACGTGGGGTTTATGAATGCGATGCCCAGGGTTGGGCTGCTCCGTCCACTGCCAGCTGAAGGGGCTTGACCCCAGTCACGTCCCCACCACTCCCAGCTGCATGAAGAGGGCTATTGCCGAGGTGCCCAGCACCGGCCTCCAACCTAAGCGGGGGGCTCAACTGAGCTCCCTTGGCTCCACGGAGGTCACTGTGAAAAATATGAAATGACCCCGCAGAAACGCACCTGCTTAGTAAAGCATCTCTGTTTACTGCTGCGCTGAGGCCCGGCTCCTAGCCCGGCTGCAATCCGCTTGATTTTGTGTCTTTCTAGTTTCTTAATGAAACTCGTCTGATGCCACATCAAAGGTCTGTCACATTAAGTGTGTCCCTTATCAGCCAAACTCAGTCTCATGGGACAGACACGTCTTTTGGCAAGCGGCTCTCTGTACACGCATGCTGATGATAAACGGTGTTAATAACCCCCCTCCTCCACTGCTGTCTTCACTGGGACAGAGTCCCCGGGCGGGCAGGGACCTCTGGGGTCGCCTGGTCCCCCCTTGCACGATGCACGAGGTGCTGTTCCCACCCCCCAGCCGAGAGGGGATGCCCGGGGGCCGCACGCTGCAGCCAAGCGCACGGCGGGGCAGCTGCTGGGCCCCTCCAAGCCGGCGTGGCCGTGCCAGGTGCCCGGGCAGAAGCGAGGGGCCGGCCGAGGCAGGGTTCCCACGAACCGTGGGAGCGTTTGCTCTCACGACGGGGCCTGGCAACACAGCTGGCATCTCCGGCTCGGGGCAGAGCCGGGCTCTGCTCGCCGGGCCTCGGACGCGGCCAGGAGCCCGCTCGCCAGTGACTCATAAGATTGCAGCGCAAGTGGGTCAGCGCCGCGGTGTTTGTAAACAGTGCGGTCACATCTGTGCAAACACACGCATGCCGGCTGCGCTCTCCCCGGAGGGGCCGTGTCGCGCCCCGCCCCGGGGGATGTTTGCGGAGGCAGCGCCGCACCCCTGACGCAGGCAGCGCCTCGGCCTGGCCGTGACCCGGCGCGTGTCAGCGGGAGTCTGCCCACTGCCCTCGGCAGGACACGGGCTGAGCCACGAGCAGGTCAGGCCTGTGCCCGGAGAGGGATGGGCCCGGGCCCGGGCCCGTGCTGGGTGCGCACCGTGGGGGCAGGAAGCTGCCCTGGGGGCCACACGCTGGGTCTCTGCCCCAGGCTGTGTGCAGTCTTCGTGGGCAGTCCCGGGCAGCTCAGCCGGAGCCACCCACCCCGGCGACGAAGGTAGCGCAGACCCCTCCTGCCGAGGGCAGCGGGTGGCCGCACTCCTGGTATCTGTAGCCGGTGCTGTGGCCCCACGCCTGGGACCTGCCCCGTGGGCCAGCGCCTGCAGCCGGACGTGCCCAGCGGTGTGCGGCTCCCGGGAGCAGTGGGTTTGCAGCCTGCCCTGCCCGCCATGCCAGCTCTTCACGCCCAAATTGCTGCTGTTTGTTCCTTGCCTTGCCCAGAGCCCCTGCCCTGAGCGGGCCCCGCGTTGCACAAACACCTGCCCCCGGGAGCTCGCAGTCCCAGCCCAGGCTGCGGGAGGACAGATGCATGCAGCCCGACAGGCGGTCACGGCGCGTGGGCTGCCCGCTCTGACGCAGTCTCCAGCCCCGTGTGCTGCCTCATTTAAGCACAGACCGGCAGACAGCTCGTAACTGGGCTGCATGCATGCCACAGCGGAGGGCTGCAGGGAAGGCAAACGTGGCCCTGGGGTGGCTGCTGTCATCCGGATGAGCTATGCCCACCTGCACGGGAGGCCCCAGCAGCGGTGCTCTGCTTGCCGAGGTGGAGCTGAAGCGACAGGTCCCACCTGCACGGACTTTGGTGCCGGCACCATCAGGTAGCGACGGGTGGGAGACCCGGCAAGGAGGCGCTGGAAAGGGCAGAACCAGCCGGGGCCGTCGTCTCTGGACGAGCCCGGGGCCCGGAGCAATGCAAGTCGTGCAGGACGGACGGAGCAGACGGGGAGCATCCCTCCCGTGCCCGCGCGGGGCGGGGCGGCCGGCCAGGGGCGCGCTGCACGGCACTGAGCTCGGGCGACCTGGCACAACGAGTCCAGGGGAGCGACGACCGAGATCACCTGGCCTCTGCCCCCAGCACCTGATGGCCTGGGAGGAGCAGTGAGGGTTTGAGCCCGAGAGCCGGGGCGAGAAGGCCCAGCTGTCCCAGAGCGAAGCGGGGAGCTGGCAGGGAGCTGGTTTTCACGTGGTGAGGAGCACGGCACGCACCGGGCCTTGTGGCACGAAGGCGGCGGCTGCTCTGACACGGCCACGGGCAGCGGGCCCTCCTTGTCCTGCACGTGCCATGGCGGGCAGGCGCGGCAGCCCACACAGGGAACTTGTCCAGCCAGCCGCCGGTCTCTGCCCCCTGCCACCGCCCCTGCCCCAGCTGGCCTGCTTTGCAGCGGTCAGGGACACGATCACCGCTGCAGGGCACGGGCTGGCAGAGTCCGAACCGCTCCCGCAACCCCGCTGCACCGCCGCCGCCCATCTCATCCTCCACCGTGTATGCTGATGTGATCGATGCCTCAGCAGCAGCTTCAATTAGAGATGTGATTTCTTCTCCTCTGAGACTCTGCCGGCAGCCGGGGCCAGGCGGGCTGGGCGCATTTCTTGCAGCTGCTACCTGGACAGGAGTTGTGCCCTCCTGCCCGGCCGAGCCCTGAGCCCGCGATGCCAGCCCTGTGCCTTGGGCCGTCACGCACTCGGGTGCTTGTGCTCGTGCAGCACCAGGGCTCAGAGCGAGGGGTGGGTTCCCGTGGTCCAGAGGGATGCCCTCGCACAGCCGTTGCACGGAGCGTAGGGGGCCCTGCGTGTGTGCACAAGGGCTGGCACGCCGGTACCTTGGCACCGTATCAGCTGCTACGTCAGCGCTGCGAGGCACAGGCACAGCCCGGGCACCTGAGCCCTGCCCCACTTGGTCCAGCCTTGGGCAGCTGGGAACCATTGCCCAGAGCGTGAAACTCCGAGTTGGTGTCAATTGGCACCACCAAAGGTCTGGCTCTGATTTCTGCTAAGCTGGGAGAGGTGGCCCTGGGTGCCCGTGTGAGGAGCCCCCCGCCCACCTGGCTGCAGCTTGCTCTGTACTGCGGTGCTCCCTTTGGGGGGAGTGCGGACAGACACGGCTGGATGGGTCCCTGCAGGGCCAGAGCCTGCCCAGAGCAAGCCAAGGGGCTGTGTCCAGGCCACTGCCAGGTCTGAGGGCCCACGTGAGCTGGCACAGGTGAGCTACGCCACCCCCAGCCCCAGGGAGCGTGCCCAATTCTGCGCAGCTGTGGTTGCACCGCTCGCAGGGCCTGAGCGATTGCAGCCAGCGCTGGGGTGTCTGCCCAGCCCTGCCGTCATGGCCAGGACGCGGGGCGCTCGCAAGCCAGGGCAAGTTGCCCCGAGGAAACGGGCTGGTTGGTTCTGGCAGCGAGTGACGGGCAGGGGCCGAGCAGCGAAGGCACGGGCGGATCTCAGTCTTGCAAAGGGGGCACACATGCCGCACAACGCCTATTTCTCTCCAGGTCGAGAGAAACTAGAAGCTTTGCCAATACGCTAATTAAATGAAGGGCTATTATCCAGATTTGGAAACCAAAACCTACTTGTCTCGAGCCTCTCGACAGTGCCTCCAATGCTTCGCTGCCGACCTGCAGCAGGTCCGGGTGTTCGGTCTGTGCTGAGCCGGGGCTTAGGCTACGGTTGTCTGGGGTGGTTTGCACAGGGCTGAGCCTGCCTCGGGCAGGGGCTGGACTGGATGTGACCTGTGGAGGTCCCTGCCAGCCCCATTTCTGCACGGCTGAGTTCATAGGACACCCCTGAGGGAAGGTTTGTAGCTGGAGCGAAGAACGGACCGCAGGAGAGACATCACCAGGAGTGGCTGCGGGGCAGCAGACTTGCAGAAGAAGGGGTGGTTTGAAGAGCGGGACGTCGGGACATTAAAAAGGAGAGAGGGCTGTTCATACCCATGGCGTGAAATTAGCAGCTCTCCCCCAGCTCTCCCCGCACCTTCTGCTGCCCAGCCCCTTGCCCTGCCTGGTCCTGGGCACTGCAGGGCCGCCCACGCTGCGGGGCAGGGAAGCCGGCCCAGCCCGGCTGCTGGGAAGATGCAACGAGAGGCCTGCGCTGGTGCAGCTGCTCGTGCCGCGTGCAGGTCCTGCCCCTGCAGGCCAGACGCGCTGAGCACTGGGGCAGACCAGCTCCCCTCCCGCCGCTCCCAGCTGCTGCTTGCCTGGAGCCACGAGTAGCGGGGCAGCATCCGGGCAGGGACCATGGAGGTGCCAGAGGGGATCCTCCCTGCAGCACGGCTTCCCTTTGCCCAAGCTCAGGGGCAGTTTCCTGGACCCGCTGCCCTGGCCCTCCTGGTGCCGCAGGTGGGGAGTAGAGGTGCGGTGAGCATCACAGCAGCCTCAGTAGCTCCCCCTCCCCCCAGCTGCTGAGCAATAAGCCCCTTGCGCGCGCTTAAGGCTGCTTGTGGCACCACCCGAGCCACTGAGCCACTGCCAGCAGATCCCTGGGGTGTCAAGAGGCTTTGGAGCTTAGGGCGGGAAGCGCTCAAGCTGCTCTGAGCCCGGCAGCGGGAGCACGGCCACGGCAGCCCCTCGCTCCCCCTAGCACAGGCCCAGCCCACAGCCGCTGAACCGGGCGTGAGGATGGGGCTGTGAGGTTGCTCTGCACGCGTGGCTAAAAGGCCCCAGTGTGCTACACACACACGACACTTGGGGGATCGGAGCAGCCTTTTCGCTGTGCTGGGAAATATGCAGAGTCTGGCACCTAAATGAAGCAATTGGTTGCAAAGCTATTTAAATAGTGATTATGCCATGACAGCCCACGGGGTGGGAGGACGGTGAGATGGTTAAATAAAGCCAGGCTTGCTCGGCCCTTCGCGCACCCCTCGGGCATGCTTGGAAGGAGCTCCGCACATAGCGCGCCGCGCTTTCCACGACGGGACCCGACGGCACAAACCCCTGACTCCCAAAGGAAAGGTGCCTGCAGCGGCATTTGTTTCCGCGCACGGCTGTTGACAAGCTCTTTGCCTGTAACGTTTCTTCCCCACGCAGGCGTCTCGCGTGGTGCAGACGGAGCAGGGGCGAGCCGCGCTGGATGGACAGGTACAGCCTGCCTGGCTGACCGCGAGGTTTTGCTCTTGGGCAAGTTCCCTGAGATGAATGCGAACAGGCCGCATCTTCGTGCTTCTGAAATCCAAGTCTTGCTATTTCCTTTCCCTTAGAAACATCGACTGAGTCACGCGGGAAGCAGGCGCGTGCGTCGGCCCCGCCGGCCCATTGTTCGCTGCTGACCTGGTTTCAGTCCATTCATCTCCCGGCTTTTATTTTGCGCTGTGACAGTTTCCAAGAATATCTCCCCACCTTGGTCCCTGCCGCCCACGGCAGCACCACGGCCGCAGCCGGAGGACTCCCTGGGCCGGGACACAGTGGGACAGCTGTCCTGGACGCTGGCAGATGGGGAGCACGGCTCTCCCGGTGCCCTGCCCCCAGCAAGGCCCTGGCCAGGTGCAGAGAGAAGCCCGACTCCTGCGCGGAGGCTTTGGGGAGGGACGCACCCGCTCCTGGGGTGCCACGCAGCGGCACGGGTCGCTAGGCTGGGCCAGCAGCCCGGTCCATTATGGAGTTTCCCTTTCTGTGGTGCCCCCGAGCACGTAGTCCCATGGGCAGCGTGCGTGGGGCGAGGGCTCGGCTTGCGCTGGGTCTTTGCAACGCACCTGATTCAAGCAGGCTGTGAGCCAGGGAGTCGCAGTGGGGACAGGCTCGGGCAACGTGCTACAGCATCCCTGCCTCGCTCCCCATAGTGCCTGTCCCCTCCAAGTGTGCCCCATCCCCTTGTTCCCGGTCCCTGGGGAGCACTGGGCACACGTGGGTACAGCTGCAGGGCGCCTACGGCAGGGCTGGCTCCTGCCTGGGTCACAGCAGCAGCAACCGGGCATGCACTGGCTTCCCCCTGGCTGGGGTCCGCGGGGCGCATCTCACCCACCCCGTCCCCCCTCCCCAGGGCCTGGGCCCCCTCAGTCCCAGCCAGTCTCTGCCCTGGCCCCATATCAGCTCCGGGCTAGCTCAGGCACAGGCGCCGTGCTGTGGTGGGGGTGGGAGAGGGGTGGTTGGCTGTCTTAAGCAGAAGGCAGGTGGATTTGCACCTTACAGACTAACTAAGGAAGAGATATAAAAAGCACAAGCTTCCATGAGCTCAAGTGCACCTCGGCTGTGCAAGGAGGGGGTGAATGGCACGAGAGGGCAGGGCAATGCCCCAGCTCGCACCAGCTGCGTTGGTGCCCTGCCTTGCTTGCTGGGGGGACATGCTGCCTGGCTGTTTGCAGGGGAAGGAGTCTCCCCTCCTGGAGCCAGGAGCTGCCACAGGTGGCTGCAGTCTGGGGAGAGCGAGGCTGGGCTCAGG
>NW_017728995.1:36300100-36301373 GCF_001723915.1 Gavialis gangeticus
ATAAAAAGCACAAGCTTCCATGAGCTCAAGTGCACCTCGGCTGTGCAAGGAGGGGGTGAATGGCACGAGAGGGCAGGGCAATGCCCCAGCTCGCACCAGCTGCGTTGGTGCCCTGCCTTGCTTGCTGGGGGGACATGCTGCCTGGCTGTTTGCAGGGGAAGGAGTCTCCCCTCCTGGAGCCAGGAGCTGCCACAGGTGGCTGCAGTCTGGGGAGAGCGAGGCTGGGCTCAGGTGATACGGCCTAATGAGACTGGTGCTATAAAAGGGGAAGCCTGGGAGCTGGGCTGGGAGATGGCATTTGCACTATATTTAACAAGCCTGGGGGCTTGGTGGGGCAGGAGTCCAGGAGCTCTCACTTGGGTGCTGCCCTGCACTGCTCCAGCACCCTTGCTCCTAGTGTCTGTCTGGGGGCAAACTAGTGCCCCAGACCAGGGTGAGTCCTTGGCTCTCATATGCAAGCCTGTGCATTGCTTCCGGCCTGGGAAGGGGTTGATTGAAGCATGCACCCTGCAAGCAGGGGAAGGTGCCAGGCAGGGCAGCGTGGGCTGGGAACATCAGCGGTGCTGGTGGGAGGGGTGAAGGCAGGGCAGATGCACCTCACAGACTGACTGCACGAGGTGTATGCGGAGCACAAGCTTTCCTGAGCCTGGGCTCGGTGCATCAGCCGCTGTGAAAGCGCAGAGCAGGAAGCTACAGATGGCTCTGGCATGATGGACCCAATGAAATTTGGGGTAGCTCAGTGGGAAGTGGTGCATGTGGGCCAAAATAACCCAAGCTATACCGACATTGTGATGGGCTCTATGCTGGCTGTTGCCACATGGGGAAGGTCTGAGAGTCATTATGGACAGGTTGCTCAAACATCAGCTCCGGGCTCAGCAGCTGTCAAAAAAGCAAACAAAATGTTCAGGATTATTAAGAAGGGAATTGCTAACAAAAACCGCAGCATCACGATGCTCCTTTATAAATCCATGGTTTGTCCATATTACCAGATTTGACCAGCACTTTGGGGTGTGCCCACGCACACGCATGCATGTGTGTGCAACACCCTCATATGCCAGGAATCAGTTCATCAGGGCAACAGTAAAATGCAGCGAGACACAAGCACACGCGTGACCACAATACCTCTGAATCCAGCTGGGTGCCCAGCTGACACCCTCACAGGCCAGCATTCAGTGCACTAGGGCCCGTCCGAGCCAAACTGGGTCAATCAGCCTATGCAAGCTGATCCCCTTATGTCTCAAACTCAGCACGTCCCAGTCTTTTGCCCTAACTG
>NW_017728995.1:36302210-36306036 GCF_001723915.1 Gavialis gangeticus
GAATAACCAGACAGCTAGGAGCCAGCTTGAAATAATTATGACTGTAGACGATATACTGGACAGGCTTCGCACTGTGAAGTCAGCATCAGTGTTGCGTGTTTTACCTGTCGTGAATAAGCTTCAGCTCAGCATGACTTTCAGATCTCACCGTAGTCTTTTAACAGACTTAAGGGGATTGATTACTTCGTAAACATTGTGGGGAGGACTTCCACCAGTCATCCCAGGAAAGTATGACAGCACTTGTGGTCAGGGCTCCCACGGGCTGGATGCTGTGATGAACCCTGAACCGTTGTTCAAATGTCGCCCGTACCCGCTCTGCCTCGGTCTCTTGCCTCAGCGTTCCCCAGCCCGGCAACCGAGTTAGTCCTCCCAGACTGGGACTGGGGAATGTATGGCCCGAGATGCCTAGTAAACTTCTCTTCTCCTTAGTTCTGGTTAAATGAGGTTAAATGTGTGTATGGGGGGGGCACGAGGGGAGATGGAAGAAGTCCTCTGCAAGTCCAGCAAGCTGGGTGCCAGGGCTCCCTCGGGAACACAGCGCTGACCGGTAACAGTCCACACCTTGAACCCTGCCAGTTCTGGTCCCCACACCTCAAAGAGGACACAGAAGGACTCGGCAAGGTCCAGAGAAGGCAATAAGGATGCTGAGTGGCATGGAGGGGAGAGATGATGTGTGCCGTGTGAGGACAGACTAGCGCGGCCAGGCCTGCTCAGTGTAGAGAGGAGATGCTGGAAGGGGGACGTGAACAGGGTTTATACAATATTAAACTGATAGGGATTCATTGTCTGCTGTCTCTCACAACACAAGACCTCAGGGTCCTACTATGAAACTAGCAGGCCGTAAGTTTGAACCTAGGAGAAGGAAGCTCTTCACGCAGCGTGCCAGCGTGGAGCTCGTGGCCAGCAGACGTGGGGGACGCTGAGCATTTAGCCAGGTGCACATAGGGGTTGGACGCGTGGCTGGAGAAAAGGGGCATCAGCAGCTACTGAGCACGGGAGCCTGGGGCACGGCCTCTGCATCTGGCCTTCCTAGGCCAGGGTGGGATCCAGAGAGGATGCGGGGGTGAGCCGCACTCGCTTTGATTCCTGCTCCATCCCACTGCCCGGCAGTGGCGCTAGATGGCTAATTATGACACAGCACCTGATTCTTGCTAAACACCTCAATCCACAGGTGTTAACAACCCTTTCTCCTCTTTAATGGTCTTCAACGGTTCCCCTAATCAAGCTCTGGCTCCTGTAATCCTGCTGTCTGCGAGCTGCTCCCGGTGCGGCAGCTCCTGGCTCACAGCCCTGCAGACTGTTACCTCTAGCTAGAGACATTAACTCAGGTGTGGAAATGTTAATTCAGGTGGACATTAGCTCAGGGGTGGGAATGGCATTCAGGGAAGCATCAGATGCACTGTCATGCTACATTAGATTAGTTTGATGTATTTAATTAGTTGCCTGGTTGTGTGTTATACATAATAGATGGCAAAGCAAATTAATGCACAATCCAATAAAGTATTTTCTTTTGCTTTGTTCTTAAGCTGAAAAGCATAGCTCCAGGCCCATGGCATATTAGTAAAGCTTTTAGCTTCTTTTTAACCAGAGAAAAACGGGTGTTGTGTTGTATGTGAGGATGCACCATGCCATCTGCAACCCCACTCTCAAAATCCTAGATCTCCTAGGCGGAGGCTGCAAGGGAGAGAAGAATACGGGGGTGGGGGGGACCTTGGTCAGACCCTGTCCCCTCTCCCTTTCCACATCTGCTACCTGCCCCTGCGTGACACAAGTCTGGGCAAGATGGTCCTATGGTCTCACGCAGAGACTCTCCCTAGCCGGCTTGCCTCAGTGCCTGGTACTGGCACAGGTCCCCACATCTTCCTGTCCCAGACAAACCAGCGGACGGGGCCATTTCCAGTGCTGTCAGTCCGCGGGGTCTGGAGCCCCTAACCTGAGCCCAGATTCAGAAAGGGACTGGACATGTGCTTGGAGGAAAGGGGCATCGGTAGTTACTGAGCAGGGGCGTGAGGGGCATCGTCTCTGCATCAGACCTCCCCGGACTGCAAACGCTGGAGGCTGCGAGGGGGAGAGGAACAGGGGAAACCCTGCTCGGGCGCAGTCGCTGTCCCCTCAGCCTCCGCTCGCTGCCCCGGGTGACGCAGGAGAGGACGGACCTAGGGCCTGACCCAGCGCGTGGCAGCTCTTACGTGAGATAAAGCGGCGTGAGTGATTCATACACAAACGGTGGGAAGAGAGGAAGGGAGTGACAGTGCTGGGAAAGGCACAGAAGCAAAGATAGGAGCAAAGGGGTCACCAGGGCGAGTCTGGCCCGTGGGCCCTGCTTACCCCATGCCTAACACATCCCGGTGCTGGAGGAGAGGGTCTCCAGCCTCGGGCATGGGGGAGGCAGCACTGGGGTGGGCTGGATCAGCCCCTGCTATGGGCACATCATGCAGCACCTCCCATCTGGGCAGGCAGCGCAGCTGGGAGCCGGGCACGTGGGCGGGCGTGCTCCCCAGTGCCCAGAGCCCGGGGAGGCATCTGCTAGCGCTGGCCCCTCTTCTGCAGGGTCTTGTGGGCCAGTGCAGCAGTGAGGAGGGGTGGCGTGCAGGTGTGGGTGCAAGGGGCTTGTCTGCGGGGGCTCAGGGGCGATCTGCCCTGGACCTCTCCCCAGCGACTGCACCGGTCATGTCTGTCAGCCCTCCCGTGAGGGCTGCCAGGGAGCAGGCTGTCCGACCCCTGCACAAAGGCAGTTGCAGACAGGAAGGGGATCGGTCTGCTGCTGTGCTACAGACACATCTCCCATCTCTGTTTGCTTTACTTTGCCAAACAGGAACCCGCACAAGCGCCCGGGGGCTGGAGCTGGCCGGGAGACAATGAGCCCAAGCCGTGGGACGTGGTCACAGGCAGCTCCACGCTGCCTGGCAGCAGCCACGGCAGCTGGACGACACCGGGCGAGCGCTGCCTTGTGCTATGCAGGGGGGACGTGTAGCGATGCTCGTCCCATGTGCAGTGGCCAGCTCTGGATTAGGCTTCTGACTTCATGAGAGCGTCTGTGCTGGCCCCTCGGCCCTCGCTGGACACTGATCTGCAGCCCAAAAAGCCACAACTGAGAGAACCAGGCACACCGGTTAGAGAACCAACCTGGCTCAGAGGAGAAGAAATGAAGGCAGCTGCTATCAGATCAAATCAAATCAAATCAAACAGCAGAAGAAAGATGTTCATGGCCATAGGGAAGTGGGGCTGGAAGGGACGGGCAAGGGTCACATCCAGTCCAAGCCCTGCCTGGGGCAGGATCAGCCCTGTGCAAACCAGCCCGGACAAACCTACTGTCCAACCTCTCAGCAAAATTGCACAGTCCACCCAGACACAACCGCCCTAGCCTGACACCGGTGCAGCTGGGGGACAACAGGAGCCCGTGTCCCGCCATGGCAAAAGTTGTTAAAAATGTTCTTGAGAGATGCCTGGCAGAGGCTGCACCCCTGCCAGAGAAAGGCAAAATCTATCCCCAGTCTGTACTAATCTGACCGGGGGATAAAATTCCTTCCTGACCCCAGAAATGGCATCAGTCTGAGCCAGCACGGCCCTCCGGCCAGGACCTTCCAGGTTTGAGCCCCAGCAGGAGCCCTGGCACAGTCCGGCCCCATCCCCAGCCTGGGCTGCAGCCGGCACCTGTGCCTCGGGGAAGCAAAGAAGAAACCCCTTGAAACACGTAGCATCAGGAGGGGAAAACATTCTGCCCATCTCCGCGTGGCAACCAGCAGAGCCCCCAGGCCTGGGCAATCCCCGTGGCACAACACAGACATCACGGCACCTAGGTCGTCCCGCACCAGTGGCTGTGCAA
>NW_017728995.1:36311036-36315692 GCF_001723915.1 Gavialis gangeticus
AACATGTAGCATCAGGAGGGGAAAACATTCTGCCCATCTCCGCGTGGCAACCAGCAGAGCCCCCAGGCCTGGGCAATCCCCGTGGCACAACACAGACATCACGGCACCTAGGTCGTCCCGCACCAGTGGCTGTGCAACCTCTCCTTGACACCTCCAGTGACGGGGGGTCTAACAGCGAGACGTGTTCCCCGATCTCCAGCCCAAGCTGACTTCGCTGCAACTCCCAGCCGTGGGCCTGCGTCCTCCTCTCTGCAGCGAGAGAGACAAGCTGCTTTCCCCCTTCTCTGTGGCAGCCCTTCAGGTGTTTGCCGACCGCTCTCACGTCCCCTCCTAAGCACCTCTTCCGCAAGCTGAACATGCCCGGGTCCGTCAGCCTGTCCTCCTATGGCTTGGGGCCTTTCTCGTCTTTGTCACCCACCTCTGGATCCTCTGTAACTTCTCTGCATCCTTTTAAAAAACATATGTTAACTTAAGATCAATCAGAAGCTTGAGAATCTGCAAAAATAAGAGCTGCAAAAGGCTGAAAGGAAACTCAGATGGTGGGGGATGATGGGACCGTCTCCCTCCCGTGGCCCTGGGGGTGATGTTGCATTTCAGTAGCTGCTGTTGAGCACTTCCAAATCAGCAGGACTAGATAATTGCCCGTGACCCTTCCAGGAGCTGGTTGAGAGCCCCCTGCTTCACTACCACGACTGCTCCGTGGGTCGTGGGGCTCTGAGCAAGTCCCCAAAGGCTGGCACAAAACCAAGGCTGTGTCAGTATTTAAAAGGGGAAACACGCGGTCCTGGGTAATCACAGGCCTGCGGGGCTGCCCTTTCTCTCGGGCTAAATAACGGCTCAGATAAGAATTGGCTAATCAGGAGTTGCTGCTTGCCAAGCCCGGTGATTTGCAGAACACGGATGTTGTAAAACTACCCGAACGCATTCGCCGGGGAGGCGACAAGGCCGGCTGCTGCCAGGAGGAGGCTGGGAGGTCTGCGAGGCGCTCGACAGGGCCCCAGCCGCTGTGATCGAGAACCCGGCGCGCGACCGGATCAGCGGTCTGGCCACGGGGTGAAGTGGCTCCTGGGCAGGCCCCAAGGGCAGCTGTGAGCAGGGGGCTCCCCTCGAGCAGAGCTTCTCCGGGGGGCTGCCCCGGGACCGGTCCCTTCCCTTTGGCCAGTAGCAAACCGGGCGCTGGCCTCCTGCGGCCGCCCCACATCTGGAGGCAGTGGTGAGGGATAAGGGTCAGGATGTGGGAGCAAGCCGGGTCCTCATCTACTGGGTCCTGCTCAGGCACCGCTGAAGCTTTGCACGTGGAGGCTGTGATTCTGGGCGAGGGATGCCTGCACACACTCCCCCCACGGCCTCGTGGGTCACTAGCCAGCTAGTGCAATCGCTCATCTTTCCGAGGGACTCGCAGCCCCATCCTGCACGGCAGGAGCAACGTGCCGCTACACGCGCACGCCTGGCACCACAGCTTTCACACGCCCTGTTTGCTCGCTGGTCCTTTGCAGGCTGGCTCCCGGCGCTGGGCTTCCCCGGGACTCTGCGCTTGCAGCCCAACGTCCTGGTGTGCATCAGGAAGTGTCCCCCGTTTGCACCAGACAGGCCACGTAGCTGCTGGGACAGCACTCCCGCTCCCCGTGCCGTCTGACACACATTCCCGTTTGCTGAGAGGCCTCTGGAAAGTTTCTCTCCCGACAAGGAAGGAAGTGCTGTTTGCATGCAGTCGTTTGCTGGCTGGTGTGTGAATGCCGCCTCCTCGACATCCGCACCCCCCCCGGCTGTGCCCACCCGGTAGGGGTGACCCAGAAACCCCTTGGCCGCTGCACTCCCAGCGCGACGTCGTGCAGATCTTGCCCGCGGGGTTCGTCCCCCCCAGGGCACAAGTCCGGGTCAGGGCTGAGGAACGCAGATCCCTGCTGTGCTGGAGAAGCCCCCGCCGTCTCCACGGCCGGTGCCCGCTGCCTGCTCCGCGCCTGGCTGCAGATTCTCCGCCACGCGACTTCCGGCACTTCCAAGGGAGGACGAACGCTGGGCCCTCCCTGGGGCCTGGCTCTGACGCCCTTGCACTAGTTCTGCACGGAGAACGACAGCTGCTGGTGAAACGCATGCACCACCGGCACGCGCGTGCAGGGCAGGCTGGGTCTGCTCCTGGGCGTCTAGTGCTCGTGAACGACGCTGCCCTGCCAACGCTGGAGCCCGAGCCCCGTCCCGGGCCACGTGCAGGAGTGCACGCAATCGCAGGCCGCAACCTTGACCCGGAGCGCAGGGCAGCGCAGCACAAGCGGCCGGTCTCCTCCCGCCGAGCCTGGCGGTCCCGGGCGAGGCCTTGAGGCGCGGGGAGACCTGCGATCGCCACGCTCCACCTCCCGGCCCGGCTCGTCCTCTGCCGCCTCGCTGCAGCGTCCTGGGGCAATGCAGGAAGCTGGGAGCAGCCGAAGGGAAGTGGTTTTTCCTCCAGCCTGGAGCAAATCGCTTCCAGCCCGGGAGGCCGAGGGCCGCGAGCAAAGCTGTCGGGCCGCAGGGAGAAGTGTACGGTTGCGAGGTGCAATGGGCTGGGGGTATCAGCAGGCCGCGGACGCAGGGTGTAGCCGGGCCACATCCCGGGGAAACACAAGCCCCTCTCCTAGCCGGCGAGAGCGTTGCCCAAGATCACCTCTGTCACCCCAGCAGCCGGGGAAGCAGCCGGCTGCCCACAGACGTCCTGCGCCCTGGACCAGTTGCGGTGATGCCTGCTTGAGCAGAAGGAGCGACGGGGGTGGCGGCCGGCTCGCACACTCCCGGGCCCCTTACACGTCGCTCGGGCAAGCTGCACGGACACCATGAGGCTCACCAGCCCGTGCAAGGGTCCCCGCTGCATGGGGCGGCCAGGCGCGGGGGCGTCCCGCCGGCTGCGCTGCTGCGGGCACCTCTCCGAGACGGGCCAGGCTCCTCGCGCCGCGCCACGGGCCACGCAGGCAACGGGGGAGGCCGGGGCAGGCGGCGAGCTCTTCCACTGGTGTTTGCCAGCAGTGGCCACGTTGACTCAGCGAGGGAGCCAGCCGTTCTCCCGCTGTATAAACTAACAGCGCCTGGCTCTGACCGAGATGACAGTCCATACACAAATATTATAATTTCAGGGCTACACCCTGGCATTGTCGGCATTACCGTGACCTCAGGGACCGCTTACACCAGCAGTCTGGAGGGACGCGCTGCAGCAGGGTCCTTAGCAAAAAAACAGTTTCACAGAATTATAAAAACGAGGGTTGAGGGGAGCTCAGGGGGTCGCATCTAGTCCAGACCCTGCTCCAGGCAGGACCAGCCCCAACTCCATCATCCCAGACAAGGCTTTGTCTACCCAGGTCTTAAACACCTCCAAGGGTGGGGACTCCCCACCACCTCTCTGGGGAGCCTGCTCCAGCACCCTCCTACAGAGACATTTTTTCCTCATATCTATCCTCAACTTCCCTTGCTGCAGCTTGAGCCCATTGCTCCTTGTCCTGTAGTCTGCCCCCACCGAGACCAGCCCGGCTCCAGGAAGCTAGAGGTTTGGAAAGGGAAATCTCAATTTGCCTGGACAGCAGGGAGCAAGATCCGGCGCAGACCGCGGGGAAACGGGCTCCCGACGTGCAGGCGCGCGGGGGCGAGACCAGCCGGGATCGGGGCGGTCGGTCCCCTGCAGGGAATGGATCCAGAGACGCAGCGAGTCCGCTCCGTTGCTGGAGCAGGCGAGGGCACCCGGGGCCCAGCTCCAACCCCGGGGGAGGGCACAGGCCGGAGGAGGACGGCCATCCCGGCACAGCTGTGTCAGCTGGGAGACGGGAGGGCAGAGGCCTGCGCAGCACGGGGCTTTCCTGCCCGGCTCACGGGGCTCGCCTTCCAACAATATTTATCCTCCCCCGGGCGACCGGCTGTTCCCTGAAAGCCCAGCGGCCCCAGCGGCCGGAGCAGGCCAGGACGTGGCGCTCAGCTGCTCTGTTGTGCTTGGCCGCGGCCCCTGTCCTGTGCGAGCTCCGGCTGCCCCGTCCGCGGGGAGGGAGGGAGGACGCCGGGGCCTGGTCCGGGTCCCGCTGCCCCGTGCAGGGACGTGCCCGGCCTGGGCACTGGGAGCAGCCACGGGACTCAGCCAGGCCCGACGGGAGCCGGCGCTGCGCAAGTCTTGGACGTTCGGTGCCACTTGCTCAGAGGGGCCGGGGCTTCGGCCCCCCGCAAATGCCCGGCAGGGCACAGCGACGGGGCCGGCAGACGGTGCTGGTGCCGCCCTCTCCAAGCCCAGGACACGATGAGCACAGACCTGCCCAGGGCCGCATCCTGGCTTGCCTGCTTACGTCAGTGGAGCCCGAGCCCAAATGTGTAGAGCAGGCCTGAGGCCCGGTCCCCTTGCCGCTGACTGCTGCTCAGCTGCCTGGCCTCAGTTTCCCTTTTCTCAGGAGCTGCAGAGAGCCGGCAGCTGGACATGGGCTAGAGCTGGCTTGCTCGGGCGGCGCATCCCTCTCTCGCACAGCCGGGCACAAGGCGGGATGTCCCTTTGCCCCTGGGGAACGGGCTGGAGGGGGCAGCCAGGAGGAGCAGGCGTTAAAACACTTCTGTGTCATAGGGAATGGTGCTGCCCGCCTCGCACATCACTGTCACACTGCTTTATCTCAGCAGGGCCTTGGCCTCAGCTTGAAATGCACGGGGGGGGGGGGGGGG
>NW_017728995.1:36315868-36338965 GCF_001723915.1 Gavialis gangeticus
GGGGGGGGGGGGGTGCATGCCTGTGCACAAGCCCAACATTCATACCCTACAACCCTGCGTCTGCAGGCTGCGGGAGGGGAGTTACATGGTACAACACCTGCACGATCACACCCGCACACACGTGTGCACACATGGCAAACTGGCTTGAAAAAGAGAACTAGCCCGGGTGTCAAGCAGCGCGTAAAACCAGGGGCAGCTGGCGCGGTGCCGCCCTGCCTTGCAGGCCGTTGCGTGCGTTGGGAAGGAGAGGTGCGTGGCAGCACGGCTGGGAGCGAGAGCAAGGCAGCAGCATGCACCAGCCGCGCAAGCTGACACCACCTTTAACATTTAATGTGCAAAGTGCCCGTGTCCTACTGCACCTTGGGAGCCCCCAGCGCCTGACCAACGAGACCGGTGGCCACGGCAGGTAGTTCACGCTGCCTCCCGACTGGCGCAAGCTGCCGGCAGTATCACCTTCCTGCTCTCCCTTCTCCCCCAGGAGATGTCGACTGCACGGGGTGTGAACATGACTCTGTACGGAAAGCAAAATGTACCTCCCCATTGAGAGACCCATGGGGCCTGCTCGGTGCACCGGCTGCTGCCCGGGGGCCAGGAGCAGGGAAAGGCTGATTGCCTCCTGCCTCTGACAGTGGTTTTGAGCAAGGTCTGTATCCCCTTCAGCCTCCCCTCCTCCAGTGCTGCTTGCCCGGCTCATGCTCACGTCCGGTCCTGGAGGCCTCTTCAGGCTGCCCGCCACGCAGGAGGGCAAGCAGCGCCCGGTGGAGGAAAGCACTCGTACGGGGCAGCCCAGCAGCGCACAAAGAGCTGGCCAGGCGAGGAGACCCCGGCCCGTCCTGTGAGGTTAATTCTCGCTGCGTCTTGGACGCCCAGAGATGCCTGGAGGGCTGGGAGACCGTGCTCGGATGCAGGGGGCGCGGAGACGTGTGGCCGGTTCACCTGCCGTCCAGCAGCAAAATAATGGCCAAGCCGCACAGACATGGCTGGGAAACAGGTCTTGTTGGGAAACCAGATTCCCATCTTGCTCAGACTGGAAGCGCGTTGTATAACAGCCGGGGTGTGGGTACAACACGACGCACGTCCCAGCAGGCCCCTGGGGCTCACGCCTCGGCCTGGCGCTATTCAGCATTTCCGTAAATCCAGAAGTCACCGCGGATGAAAACTGGGTGCCGTGCAGACTGGTAGGTGGAGGCCGGGGCAGGGCACGCAGGGCTGTTCACACAAGCTGTGCGTTGCTGCTACCATGTGCGAAGTGACACGCTAACAGCGTGGGGACCTGTGCCGGGGCCGCAGCCACCCCACAGGGGATCGGGGTGGCCGTGGACAAACCACTCGCTGTAAGCGCCCAGCGCGATGCTGGGACCCTGAGGGCCGATGCATCGCTGGACAGGTGAGGAGCGGGGCAGGGTGGTGATCTGACCTCCATAAATGGCACTGGTGAGACCGAAGCATCCAGTCCATAAAGGTTGTTGAATTAGGGGCTGCCAGGAGCCGGGGGAGAGGCCTGGCAGCAAGAACCTGAGCGGCCGGCTCATCGCTGGGCACGATCCCCTTTGCAGGGAGAAAGCCCCGCGGCTGCTTGGGCTTGCAGAGAGAAGCAGAGAGCTGGATGCTGAAGCCGGACAAACTCACGAGCTGCATTTCCACCTGCTGCTGCTGCTGTTAATTATTTAGGAACAACAACAGCAACAACAATTAGTTCCCAGAGGCCGTCACGTGCAAGCACAGCCCAGAGGTGCCCCCGCCGCAGAGAACGGGAATGAGATGGGCTGAGGGCTGTCAGCAGGGCCCGTGCACACGGCGCAGCCCCCGCGCGGGTGCCCAGGGCTGCCGCAGGGGAGGGACGCACACTGCGCTCTCCCCCACACAGGCCCACTCGTCCTGGCTCCCGCCACGCGGTGCCCAGGAGAAGGGGACGTCTGCACGAGGGGCAAGCTGCAGGACCCCCATGGCAGCAGCTGCAAACATGACAGAAGGTTTGTGAGCCCATTTGACAAAAGAAGCCGTGCTGAGAGCAAGGGCGTTTCTGCAGCTGCATTTTGGAGGGGACAGAGGAGCCCGGCCCGCAGGGATGAGCTGCCCTTGAGGGTGACCGCTAACAGCGTCCTCCCCGCCGTGTTCCTGGTTGCACGGCTGGTCTGGGCGCAGAGACCTTCCCCAGGCACTCTCCCCGCCGCGGCAAACAGGCCCCCGGGGCTGCGGCCGGCGGGGCAGCACATGTGCCCGCCCGCCCCGGGGCACGCGGCATGGAGCTGCACACGCGTGGGCATAGGCAGGCCCGGGGTTTTGAGGAGCGGGTGCAGATGGTGCAGTGCATCAGCACACCCAGCACAGCACACCGTTTTATCAAGTTAAAAAGCAACTGGAAGCTTTACTAATAAGCAAGTGGCCTAGGGTGATGCTATGCAGTTTAAGACCAGAGCAAAAGCAAGTATACATTTATTGGACTGTGCACTAATTTGCTAGACAATCTGTTAAGTTTAAAAACGCAATGAATTAGGCAAAAAGAGTCAGGATGCTGTTCCGTTGGTCCCGCAGTCATCGTACTTAAATGTACTTCTCTTAGTCAGATTCATAAAACAAAATCTCACCTTCCTGAGTGTCTCGACTGCCTCCACCGCGCCCCCGTCAGCCATAGCTACACCCTGCCCTGCCTGCGGCAGCTTTGGGTGTTAGGTCCGGTTGTGTCAGGGTTGGCCGCGCTTTCACGCAGAGTTTAGAAACGTTAGCTGTCTGGGCTGGTTTGCACGGGGCTGATCCTGCCTCAGGCGGGGCTGGACCTCTGCGGCTCCCTGCCAGCCCCACTTCCGAGCACCGCGCCCTGGCAGGGCTCGTCCTGGGACCCCGGCGCTCCCACAGCCTAGGCGCGGAGCCGGCCCTGACCTGGTCTCAGCTCCTCGCGCAGCCCCTGCCCCCTAAACCTACCGCGAGAGCCTTGCTCGGTGCCGTAGCAAAACCAAACCAGGCCGGGCTCTTCCAGGGCTGGTCGGTTAGTTCGCTTGCTCCCTGCCCCAGAGACCTGAGAGAGCCACGCGCCCGTCCTGCTTTCCTGGCAGAGTCACGGGGCCTCAGGGCCCTCGGCCCAGACCCTCCAGGCCTTCGCTGCACAGCAGGTCCCAGGTCGACGGGATTTCTGTCCTCAGGAAGCTCCAGAAAAAGCCTGGTCAGGCTGCCCTGCACGCTGCAGCGCAGGAGGCAGAAGCAAAGGCCCTTTCCTCTGCAACCTCTGCTTTGGGGCATGCTGCAGAGAGGCGGGGACCCACCTGCTGCTCCTTGCAAGTGCTTTTCTCCCAGAGTCTGGACAGAGCCACGGATCCCAGCGGGGTCCCAGCCGGGTCTGCGGGACAAGGCTGCCTGCAAGCGCACCTCTCCGTGGGGCAATGGATGAAGATGCTGCCGGGAACGTGCTTGGTGCGCAGAGCCCGGCACGAGCCACCGGGACCCGCAGCTGGCCAGCAAGATCACGCGAACGCAGCAGAGACAGCAGCGCGCGAGAGCCAGGCCCTGCACGCAGGGAAAAGCGCGCAGCAAACGGGGCAGAGCTCACGCCGCTGAGCTGCGGGGCAGGCAGCAGAAAATCAGACCTGGGCAGAGCAGGCAGACGGCACATTTGGATTCGGTTCATCCAACCGCGCGGGGGGAGCGTGCCAGGGCGGGAGTGTGCGGCAGCCCCTTCCCACCGGGCACGGCTGCACACTTGCACAAACTGCTGCCGGGTCCGGCTTCTGCTGGAGGTGGCTCGTGCGTGCAGGGCGCGTGCACCGGGTCGTCTGTCGCCTCTGACGGCGGCACAGGTTTTGCCGCTTTGCCTCCCCGCGGGGCAGGTGTCCCAGGCCTGAGGGGCTGGTCCGACCCCGCGTCGTGTTTGAGACCACGGCGGCGTTCCCTGGCTCGGTGCTGACGTTGCAGGAGGGAACCGCCGCAGGAGCAGGCCTGTGGGTACGCTGCTCAGGCTCCTGAAGCCGGAGAGCTGAACCCGCTCCAAACCTAACTAAAACCTAATTGAAAGGCAAGTGCGTGTGGGTCTGTGCCTTGCTGCTGCGGGGCAGGGCCCCTGGGAAGCGGCTGGCTCCGCAGCGCAGGGTCGACCCCCGTGCTTGCGCGGCGCCGCTGCAGGGCTTTGCATCGCATGCGGGTGCCGGCCGGAGCCCGCTGCACCGGGGCAAGCTGGGGGCAACGTAAGACCTGAAGTTTGCTGGGCTGGACCACAGCCGCCTCTTGCCGGTGTCCTGCCTTGCAGGGGCAGGGCAGAGGAGGGAGCAGTCCCCACGGGCGCTGGGAGGCTGCAGGACCGGCGCAGGCCCCACGGCTCGTCCTGGCCAGGTCTCACTTGGCCTCGCGCCCCGTACAGCTCTGGGCATCGTGGCGGCCCTGTCAACTCAGCCCAGCGCAAGCTCCTCCGCAGACCAGCGCAGCAAGCGCACCCAGCCAGCCCCGCTCGGCCCGGCGGCAGGTCCGAGGCCCCAGGGCCTTCGCCTCCTCGCTGGGGCCTAATCCGGGCAAGGACCAGCTCCAGAGCTGGGGCCAGCCAAGAAGCACCGGCCATTCCTGCTCTCACCTGCAGCACAACGACCCTTGCGCAGACCCGGCCCCACGGGACCTCGCTGCCCACCAGACGTGGCTCTGCGGCACCCCGCGTGCACCCCTGCTCACGGGATGCACGCTGCGGGCCCCCCCCCCAGCTCTTTCATGCCACTCTTTGAACACAGCAGCCCCAGGGGAGCTGCAGCCGGGCTCACACGGCTCGCAGGGGTGCACACAGCCATCTGGCTGGGTCTCAGTCCTCCTGCCACACGTGCCTGTGCACGCAGGTGACCCCAGGAGCAGGCAGCAGCACGCTCCCTGAGCCCGCGGTCCCACGCGCCACGTGCCTCATGCCTTCCCTGGCGCACGTGGAGGGGGTGGCCAGGGACGGGAGACGGCAGCTGGAGGCGACACGATTCCTGCTGGTCTCGCTCCCTGCCCTGCAGCCCCGGCCCCTTGTCAACCGCCCCCCTACCCTTTGCTCAGGCTCCCTCCCTCTCCCCGCTTGCCAGGATCCGAAATGCTCCTCGCTCTCCCTGGCATTAGACGGTGACTTTGCTGCCCCGCAGCTGGGCTGGCACTAAAGCCCCAGGACCAGCGTTGCAGCGCTCCCGGACCAGAGCCCCTCTGCATCCAGCCGTGACACCCAGGTCCCAGGGCCAGCCCCGGAGGGAAGACCCAGCCCACCCAGGATCCACCTGGTCTTCAGGGCACTCGAGCGGCTGCGCCCGTTCATGCGGGATGAGCAGGGCCAAGCTCACGGGGAGCTGAGGGGAGACCCTGCAGTGAGGCTGGGGCACAGGGCAGGGCCTGAGGGGCCTGGGGCAGAGACCCCGAGCACCAGGGAGCAGGGGGCAGGGAGCCGGAGACAGGCAGCAGACACGGCACCGATCCAGCATGGCACGCGGGGCCATTGGTCTCCCTTGGGATGCACAGGGCAGCCAGGTGCTTCAGTGTGCATGAAGCAGGAGTTGCTGGGTCTGACCAGCACCTTTGATATGTTGCGAGGCAGGGCGGGAGGGGAGGGCGCAGGCAGGCGCTTGGTGCCAGGCCGTGCTGTGGAGCAGGCGCCAGGTGCGGGGGCCGGTGGGGGTGGCAGGCGCCACGCTGCTTTGCCAGGTGGATTTTGCCTGCAGCTCTGCTGGGAACTGGAGCAGCGTGGAAGCGTCGACTGCAGCACTGCCCTGCCTAGACGGCCCCGGGCATCTCTGCAACAGGGGCTGGGCCCGCCTTGCACCCACACCACAGGACAGAGACCCAGAGCCGGGCAGCATCCAGCCACTGGGAACCCTGGACGATGCAGCACACGACAGAGCTCCCGCCCCGGGACACGGGAGCCGGAGCAGCCGGGAGACGGCCACCTCCCGGGCATCCGGTTTGGGCGGTCAGGTGTCACCGGGGTGCTCAGCTTGGGTTGTAGCCTGGCCTCCCTGCCCTGCAGCCTGTCTGGTGCTGAGCAAGTTCAGCGCGGCTGCCAGGCCGTGGGCACCGCAGCGCCGGTGTCTTTGCGAGCCCGGGGAGCCCTGCGGGGCGGTGGGAGTCTCCTCCATGCAGCTGGGAGGCTGGTCGGGGCTGGTGAGACGGATTTGCTGAGGACAAGGAGTCGGCAGGGGCCAGGAGCCAGCTGCATCTGGCCCTGCCGACTTGTAGACATGCGGCCTCCCTGGGTACCCCCTCCCCAGATCTTCACTGACCATAGGTGGGTGGGTGATCACTCCCACCTTGTCCATCCTGCTTCCTGTCAGGCAAGTTAATAGCCTTGGTCTGGTGCAAAACCCACGCAGAGTATTCGTTTAGGAGAGTTCGGTTCTCTCCCGAGTGCCGGCTGCCAGCCGTCCCATTGCGCTGCCCGTGTTGGGGGGGCAGGCGCTGCCTGGCCAGAGCTCGGTGTCCGCGTGCAGCTGCCAGCCGACAGCCCCCAGACTTACGTGCTACCTACATCCCTGTGAACAAGGAGATAGCTCCGGGCTGGGATTATGGGGCAAAATCCTTCTTGGAGCACCCAAAACACTCCTCGCCACCACCCGGGGACTCTTGGCAGGTCCCTTCTTGACCCGATGCTCGGTTGCCAAGTGCCAGCTGCCACCCACCCCTCAATACCTGCACAGTGCCCACATGAGGATCTTATTTTGGGCTGGGTTATGGGGTGAAACCCCCCATTGGGTGACCCCCAAGTTACACATCTCCCTACCTGGGAGATCTCTTGAATAAAGCTGAGCAGGACGGTGCCTGATCAGAAGGGGTGCCGGCCAGCGGAGAGCCCCCAGGCTTGTGTGCTATGTAATCAGCACCAAAAGGGGGCTGAGGTTGGGCTGGGGTTTCCAGACAAAGTCCTTGTCGGGTCCCCCCACGCCGCACCTCGCCAGCCCCGGGCGGGGGCACCAGCGGGGAGACGGGCATGCCAAACCTGAGCCTCAAGCCAGGCAGTGCCCACTCACACTTATTCAGCAGTGTTCCCCGGTGGCAGAGACACAAGGTTTGGGGTGGCCCAAAAAAGATTTCCGCCTGTAATCCTAGCCTACGCTCAGGTTGTTTTTCAGGGCTCTGTGCGTGATACATGATATTGTCTTACATTTTAATTAGCAAATACACATTTTAGCTGACATCCTGACTCTTTAGTCTGTGAGGTTTGTTTTTAACACCCTTTCCTTGGGCAAGGATTAGCTTTGAAAAAGGAACCAGGAACAAGGAACTGAGTTCAGCCTCATGCTGCTTCCGGGGGCAGGGAGGTGGGAACGCCCGGCCCGCAGACGCGTCTGCAGCAGGGACCCACGCGCGCTGGGCCACAGGCACAAGCAGCCCGGCTGGGAGAACTGCGCAGCCGTGCCAGCCCCATAGCAGGGACTGCTCCCCCAGCTGCATCGCCGTGGCCGTCTGCGTGGGACGCGCTCCAAGGGGCCACGTCCACCTTGTGTCACTCCTCTCGCCCGGCTGCAGCTCCAGGGCGTGGGCACGTGGCGCCACGCTTGTTGCAGCACGTGCCCCGTTACACGACAGGCACAGCGGGTTTCTTTGCTCCCGGTTTCCCCGTTTCACATCTGTGCGCTCCATGCGTTTCATAGCTGTGACACGTGGGAGCTGCCCCTCCACTGGCTGCCCACTGCTATGGCCCAGGCTGTCCTGCAGGTGCTGGGCCCCCCAGCCTGGGACCCTCTGTAAGCCTCTCAGATCGCCTCCGCCCTGCTTCAACGCCCACCGCGGTGCTGTCCACACTGGCTGCCCCTGTCTGGGCCGTGCCTCGTCTAGGACCAGTGGAGGGGCGAGGCAGGACCTGGCACAGGGCAGGGGCTTATGTGGACACAGCGCACACACGGGCACCTGGCAGCCGCTGGTCCCCACCGCCCCGAGGCCCTGGGGCTCTTCCCTGCGTGCTGCCCTCCCGCTCGCGGCAGGAAGCCCAGCCTGAGCAGCGCTGTTTTGCAGGTGGAAACGCAGCTGCTGCCGAGTGCTGCAGGGTGCCCCGGTTTGGGACAGGGAGCGAGGCGGATGCTCCCCTAATGGGCAGCGCAGGAGGGGGGAGACCGCACTGCACTGCTGGAACGCAGCTGGGCACTGGGGCGCGCTCCCGGGCACGGCTGCTGAGCACCAGGGCCGCAGCAAACTCCCTGCCCCGGTCCCACCCCTCCCCGGGGCACCAGGCTGCAGCCTGCACACAGAGGACGTGCTCTGGGTATTGCCACAGCCAGCCAGTCCCAGCTGGGTGCCGTTTCCTGGGCTCCTCCCCAGATGCCCCGGAGCAGCCCCACCCCGCCCCAGCGCTGGTGCAACCTCAGCACCTGTGTGCTTGTGCCTGGGGTGGGCAGCTGCCCCAGAGGCATGGGGCCAGCAGCTGCTGGACGGTCTCCCTTGCTCTATGCCCCGTCGTCCCGGGCCGGCAAGGCAGCTGTCAGGCTGCTCTAACGTGCACCCACGCGTGACAGGCATGAACAGCTGAGCACACAGGCCCGGCCTGGTTGGCCCCAGGGCTCCCTGGGGAAGCCTTTGCGGTGTGACACAGGTCACACCCAGCGCAGCAGCCCCGCCAGAGCCGGGGAGCTGTGTGCGTATCAAGGGGGCAGGGGTGACTGTGCTGGCATGCTCATGTCGCAGGTGTGCCCAGCAACATGCCTGCATGGGGCTATCGCACAAGCTGCCGTGCGTGTGGCAGGGAAGGATGACACAGCCGTGCTCCAGGCCGGCCGGGGAAATCCCAGCGCATCCTCTGGCAGTGCATGTGTGACAGGCACTGTGGGTGGCTCAGGGCTCACGAGCCACCATGTCTCAGCGCAGCCCTGCCTGCCTCACATGGCTCGGCGCGCTCCCGTCTGGGCTCTGCCATGAGCCAAGCCTTGCTCTTAAGAACTGCAGCAGATTTCCTCTCCCTCCACCCCGCAATGTGGGAAGCGGAGTGCGAGGTGCCCCAGACCCCCACTCCCTCAGACGCATCCATGCAAAGGGGCTGCACAAAGGGCACTCAGCTGGCAGGTCGGCCGCAGGAAGACACAGGTGTGAGAAAGGCCGAGCACCCAGGGAGCAGGAGCCGAGGCCGTGGTGAAGCAGGCGCGAGCCCAGTGCATGCAGTATGTGGGCTCAGACACGTGCTAGGAGCTGTGGCAGCTCGGGGGCTGCATGGGGTACCGCACCATGACACCACCACGGTGATGGGGGTGGCGGGACCTAAAGGCATGGGCAGCCCCAGGGAGAAAGCCTGCGTGTCTGTCTCCATGCTCCCTGAAGCCCTGCGTGGGGGTCGCTGCCATGTCTGTTACAGCCACGTGACCCAGGTGTCCCTGCAGCACTTAGTGCGGCCGTCACAATGCTCAGGGCCACAGCGTCGGGCGCACTGGCACACGCGTACCCTCCCAGCGACATGGTCACACCTCCCAGCTGCTGCCTCTGCAGCACTGGCCACAGGCAGGAAGGACACTGGGGGGACCGGGCTCAGCAACTCAGAGGAGGGGGAGCCCGGCAGGCCCAGAGTGGTTGGGCTCCCCTTGGTTGGGCTGCACGTCTGAGGGAGGCAGAGCGCTAACCCAGGAGGGGTCTGGCCACATCTGATCCTAGGTGCATAGTTCCCCAAGGCCTAGTGGCCCATGTTGCCTCGGCCACTAATTATCACTCTCGCACATGTAAGAATAATAATGGATGTGAATACACTTTATTACATGCCTGACAGGGGACACTCCTGCAATCGCACATGGCTGAGGCATGTAGGACATGGTGCCGTACCTACCCAACAGCTCTGTGCTGGCTACATCCTAACCAGAGTGAAAGAAAAGAAAATATTCATACAAAATCCATTTCCCCGAAGCTTCAGGCCACAGGATGCTGACAAGGGCAGGGCAACGTGCAGCTGCACGGCCATACAAGAGGGAGGGGGAAGCTAGACAAAGGAAGCTCCTGGTCCTGGTCCAGGTGCACTGAGTGGCTCTGAGAGGAGCCGTGTAGTAAAGCTTTGTGGCTGGGAACAGGAGGCAGGTTTCCGCACTCCCTGCATCTCAACTGTGGTCCCAATAACCCAGCAGTGCTGCCACGTCATCAGCACGGCTCGGTGTGCAGACAACCCCCTCCCCACGCAGGGCCGGCCTGCCGAGGACACCGACACCGGGTGTGCAGCACAGGGCACCATGCCCCGGTTCCCAGGCTCAGGGCTGTCAGGCACGTCGGCCCAGCATGCACGCGGCTCTAGGCTTTCATTACATAAACTGACCTCAGGACTACTGCACGGGGAGGAGGGTAACTGTGATGATCCCCATTTCAGACAGTGAAACCAGGCTGCGAAGGGCCCCCGCAATGTGCCCAGGGTCATGAGGTAAGCCAGGGTCAGAGCTGTTCTGATGCCTGGGGTCCTGCACTAACCACTAGGCTACTCTGCCTCCCTGCAGGGTGAAGCTACAGGCTACGGAACGGTTACAGAGTGGTCCCGTGGCCCAGGTACCCGCGGTGGCCGGGGGGCATGGTGCTGGTGCCCCCACCTACCCCTCGCTGTGCGCTCCAGCCCCATGGGAGGCGTCGGCGGCCGCTAGTCGTCGGGGATGGGCGTGTTGCAGTTCCCATGGTAGATTTTCACCGGGCCCTCGCAGGCGTAGTAGCGGTGGAAGACGTCGCTGTAGCCGTGGTCCTTCCACCAGGTGCAGAGCTGCCGGTTCCAGGTGCAGTCCAGCACGTGGAAGAGCTCGGGATGCTCCATGCCCACCAGGGTGAAGAAGTCCTGGTCCCCCAGGTGCCCCTTGAAGTGGTACTTCTCCGTGAGCTC
The DNA here is from genome assembly GCF_001723915.1 of Gavialis gangeticus. Classification (NCBI taxonomy): domain Eukaryota; kingdom Metazoa; phylum Chordata; order Crocodylia; family Gavialidae; genus Gavialis; species Gavialis gangeticus. The sequence goes on from NW_017728995.1 coordinate 36,326,625, forward strand.
CTGCAGCGCAGCCGGCTCCAGCAGCCGGTTGTAGAGCGGGGAATGGCGCATGGCCTCCAGGTCGAGCAGCAGCACGCCACTGTTGAAGCCCGGCAGCCCATCTGGTGGGGGGTCGCCCACCTTGGTCTGCGGGTTCTCCCGGCGGTACTGCCAGAACGTGTGCCTGGGGGAGAAGAGCACAGCGGGGCCGTCACTGGTCGTGGGGCGCTGAGGGCACCCCAGCCAGGGAGAGCCGCTCCCTGCTCCCGCCTGTTGGCCCCTGCGAAAGGCCACCCTCACTCTTCCCACGTCCAGCAGGAGCCCCGGGCACGGCAGCAGTGCAGGACCCCTGAAGTCATAGTGCTGAGGAGACGAGACCTCCTGCACCACCAGCCAGGGCCCCCTCTTTCCAGCACCCAGCAGGGCCAAAGCAGAGCTCTCCGGGACAAGGGAAGGCGGCAGAGCGGAGGAAGCATCTCCCTTAAGAGGCAGCCGGTCCAGCCCGTAGCTCCCGGGCTTGTCTGACCCCGCTTTGGTGTCCCAGCACCTTTCTGCTGTCACGGGGCCCCGTCCCCCTCACGAACACTGCACAGAGGCCTCCCCACTCTGCTCGCTGCCCCCGGGATCGGGTCTCCCACTCCAGCCCCAGCTTGGCGTCAGTAGGCCTTGCAGGGGTGCACAGTGGCCCCTCTTCTGGCCATAGGCCAGCCCCATGAGCAAGTCCCATCGCATGACCTTGCACTGGCTTTGCTAGCACACAGGCAGCTCACGTGCACCCACGTCCCCGCAGATCCAGGCTGGTCTGTAGGTCGGGCTGGCCTGGCAGGCTCTGCTACCCCAGCCCTTCTGCACTGCCTGCAGGTTTTCCCAGCCATGCCTGGGGATTTGTCTTTCTGCACTGTTAACAAGAAACGCTGAATGGCCCTAGACCGAGAGGGGCTCTGGTAGAGCGTCCCCACCACCACCACGGTGCATGAAACCGGTGACCAGCAAGAGCAAGACGCACCTTCCCCACCACCGCCCCATGCCCTGCAGAACAGAGCAGCCCCAAAGCCGGGCTGGTCTGTGCTCTCAGCCACCCAGTGCCAGCGCACTGGCTCCACTGCAGCCCCAGGGCCTGCGCCTGCATGAAACTGGTGCCAGCAGGGTGGGAGGCTCCTGCTCGCTTGGCACTGCAGGAAGGGGACCCCGCTCACCCTAGCGCACACCCTTCTTTCCCCGCTGCTCTGCACACACCTCTGGGCCGAGGCGTGGGCACCCGCAGAGCACAGGCTCCCTGTCCCATGGGACCGCCTGGGGCCTCAGGAAGCGCCACCACTGCCCAGGACACCAGGGCTGAACCCTGAGCTCCCACCACCTTTTTTTACCCACCCTCATCCCAGGTCCTTAGCTGCAAACTGCATCAGTGGCATCACACCTGTGTCCTCCCTGGCACGGCAAGGACATCACAGCCACGTGCTCCAGAGCCAGTGCCAGCAGCCAGAGGTGCTGGCTCGCTCGGGGGGGTGGCCCTCACTGCAGGGCTTTTGGGATACCCTGGTCAGCTGACAGGTGGCCAGGCTGGCCCTGTGCGACGGAGCAGAGACACCGCAGCAGCCGTACTCAGATGCAGCACGAGGTGGCCAGTTCATGGGTGCCCCGGGGCACTGAGGCACCCCCCAGTCACAGCACGCACGGAGGTGAGCACCAGGCATCGTGCCAATGAAATCAGAGGGATGGTTGTGGTGGGGCTGGCTTGTGGTCTGGGAACAGGCCCTGCACCCCCCGCAGTGCTGACGAGCTGTGCAACGAGGCGGGTAAGATTGCCCTGTCCGCTGGGGGCATCTGCCCCTGCCCCCGCCCCACGGGAAGCAGGCAAGGCAAATGCAGATGGGGGAGGGGCAGACATAGCAGGTCCCCCAGCCCTGTGGTCAGTGCAAAGCAGGGAGGAGAGAAGAGGATCGGGCCCTTCTCCAGCAGCCAGGCTGCAAGCGAGAAAACACAAGCAAACACCAGCCGTGAAGCAGCCACGGCCACGCTGGCGGCTACCACACGGTACCAAGGAGCGAGACAGGCCTGTGGTGCCATGGCTGGGCTCGGACTCTGGCTGCCCCTGTGCCCCAGGGTTTGTCCCACTCAGGATTTGGCTGGGCACCAGCGCTGGCTCTAGGGTCAACCTCCGTGTAAGCACAGCCTGGGCTCCAGCCCGGTTCCACGGCTCAACACCACTCGACTGCTCTTCTGCTTGCGCAGGAGCAACGAACGATCATCGGCTCAGACTGCAAGTGGAGACCGGGCAGCAGAGAGCGACGCGAGGACATGGGCAGGGCAGGGCAGAGCCGGGGGAGGCCAGTGCTGACCCCAGTGGAGAAAGCTGGGCTGGTGACCTGTGCCAGACTACCATTTCATGAGCCATGCATGAGGCCCTCATGCTCCCACCTCCGGTGCCCACAGCCCGACTGAACCAGGTAAAGAGCTCCCTGCCCAGGACCAGCACCGCCCAGCCCAGCCCTGGCAGTCCTGCCCCCTGACCTTGCCCTGGCGCTGCATGGATTCCCACTACAGCACCCCGAGTCCTGTAGAGCCCGGGGGACAGGTCTGGACCCGTCTCAGGGATCCCAGTGCCCAGGGAGCAGGCCCCATCCAGCACCAGGATCCCATGGAGAAGAGCCAGTCACTGATCTGGTTCAGCACGAATACTCCCAAGACCAGCATGAACACAGCCCAAGAGACCCCTGACTCCTCCATTCCTGCAGCACTAGCTGCATGTGCTAACCATGGTGGAAACGAGGACCCTTTCCCTGGGCATCTCAGACAGACTTTTGGTGACTCCAGGTGCGCACGACCGACAGCACTGCCAGAACCGCCCAGGCCGGGGACAGCGGGCAACGCTCCCCCACCATGCCAAGGCCAACTGCAGCGCCCAGGGTATGATCTGCGCACTGCCCGAGTGTACAGCGAAGCTGCAGGTGCTTTGCGATGAGCAAAACACGACTGGAAGCATCCAGGGCTCCTGGACAGGCTGCAGAGCAGTGGGACAGGCTGTGCCAAATGCCTCCCTACCCCCAAGTCACAGGGCAAACACAATGCAGTGAAAGGTGCAGCCAAAAGGCCAGGCTCGCTGCTCCAGATGTGGGTGCTGGGCACAGAAAGCAACAAAAGAAACTGCTGCCAGGATGCACAGGAGCGTGGGCACAGGCACTGGCCTGCTTGGCACCCACTCCTCTGCCTGGATCCCAGGGCAGGCCATGCCCCTGCAGCCTGGCTGGGTGCTGCAGTGTGGGTGCTCGCTACAGAGTGCCAGCGCCAGCACGGGCAGCAGTGCCACAGGGCCCAAGCAGGGGGCAGACAGGTCCCTTGGGCCTGACCTGCAGGGTGCGGAGATGCCGATCTTTGGGGCACCAGGAAAGCAGCAGCATCGTGCACACACCCCATGGCACTTTACCGGCTGCACCCCTGGCCCCAGTGGATGAGCAGCAGCAAGACTGCAGCCTGAGCCCTGGGTCTGCAGGCAGTGGGGTGCCCTCCTCGCCGCTCCCGCCCTCAGGGCTGCAGGGGTCTGGGCTGCATCACGGGGGACGTCAGGGGCTTGAGGTTGCAGCAGCATGGGGCAGCGCGGGAGGCAGCGTACACGAGGCCAGTGAGGCGAGAAGGCGCAGGGAGCTGAGCAGCGCTGGACGTGCCCCTGGAGGACCCCGTGCTGAGCATGCACTCGGTGCTGAGGCCCACCCGAACTGAACCAGCTCATCGCCTCGGGTGCCAGGCCAGTGAGAGCTGAGCGACGTTCCTCCCCTCCTCCTGCCAGCCTCCCTGCCCACATACGCAGAGCCCTGCCAATGCAGGGCCCTGCTCGCTGCAGCACAGCTCTAGGGCATTTCTCCGTGGCAGAAAGCCATCCTGGAGCTCCCCATTGCCTGGAGGATGGAAGCAGCAGGACGCTGCTGGGGGGGGGCATGGAGGGAGACGGCCCTCCACAGCTCTACAAAGCACCTGCTGCGACCAGTGCACTGCCGGCCCTCTTCCAGAGGAGCACGGCTCCCAGCAGCTCCCAGGTGCAGCACCCAAGCAGACCCCGGCCATGTCTGCCTTGCGTGTTGTTAACAGCGCCTGTCCAGGGATGCAGCTGCCCCTGGCCGAGGGGCTTTGCTCCAAGTACCTGTGTACAGACAGCCCAGCGTGCTAGGAAGCCCCTGGAGAGCTGCACTTCCAGCCAGTCAATCGGTGAAGCTTCCCGGGTGCCCTCCCCACTAGCACACGCTGGCGCTGGCCTCCCAGCTCCTCCACGGCCAGCCGCAACAGCATGGCAGAGCTGCTCACCTCGGCAATAACCCCCCATTACCGCCTGGCAGGCCGGCACAGGCCAGCACATCAGCTTCCAAGGCAGAGCTGTAATTAAGGGCTTTAAAAATATCTCCTTGTTACAGCTCCAAAAATAGAGCGGTGTGTGTGTATGTGTAAGCGCGCATGCGTGCATCACACTTACAAACTTCTGCATCCTGCCCTGAGCCTTCCCCAGCCACCCCTCCGTGCCCAGAAGCACTGGGCAGAGCAGTGCAGGACACTGAGCCTGTATCGTGGCAGGACAAGGACTGGGGGCTCTCTGCACCAGCCACGTCAACATGAGCTGCAGCTTGCAGCAAAGTGGGGGGAGTGTTACGTCTCTAATCCAGCCCGTGCCAGGAGCCACAGCTGCAGTGCGAGCAGCCTGGATGCCTGGGCTGTGGGCTGCCTGGCTGCGTGACCTCGTCGGGTCACCTAGGTTTGCTCCACAGCAGAGAGGGACACTGGCTCCAGTGGGGCGCTTTGGACCCCCAGGGCCTGCGCACACGGGAAAGGCCAAACCACATCTGCCCTCCATGCCCTGCACAGGCTGCTCTGCTTTGGACTCCGTGGTGCTTATCCCTGCAGCCTGGAGTGACCCTTGGAGAGTTATTACATACGGGAAGCACAGGACAAATAGTTTTGGAGACGGATGGGACTGCGAGCGATGGAACAGCAGTGCAGTGTACAGCTCCCGGCCAGGGAGCTGCCGGAGAAAGCTGCAGGCGGCCACAGAGACGTGCTCCTGCCCGCAGCCAGCAGCACTTGGGCCCTGGCCCCCCCAACACGACCTGTTGATCTGTCACACCTGTCCGGCGTTTCTGGGCTCCTTGATGCTGGCTGCGTGCATCTCCGGCGGCCCCCGGAGACAAACTGTTCCTGGCAGCTCTGCTCTGCTCCTTCCTTTCACCTTTTCCCAGCCAAGCCCTGTCTGCTTGCATGCCAGTCCCTACATACAAGTTACGTCTGTGTGCAGACACATGCATGTGGCTCCTAATGCCCCCAGGGGTACACGCAGATACAGGAATGTGGATGTTGCTACATACCCAGGGGGTACACGCAGACTCATGCATGTGGATGCTATAATGCCCACGGGGTACACACACTCCATGCATGTGGATACTGCAACACCCCCCAGGAGGTACATGCGGACACAGGCATGTGGATGCTATAATGCCCACGGGGGTTCATGCAGACAGACGGCAGAACAGCCGCGTTTGAGGCTGCTTTTCTCAGCCGGTGACAGGACGATTATCTGACAGCACGGCCCCTGCTACCGTGAACCAGCACTACGGCCAATTTGTCAAGGCACAAGCTGTTCTGTACCAAAGGCTTCCAGGCAGCAATTACTGCCGAGTTCCTAGAACCAGGTCCCCGCTGCACAGAACAGCAGCGCTCTGTGCCTGCTGCGGTGCTCCTGCAAGGCGGATTCCTGTCCCCAGCGCGGGAAGACCACGTGGCGCTCAGCTCCTGCTCCCCGTGGCTTGAGGAGGCCCGTCCCCAGCAGCAAGCCGGCCAGGAGCAGGGAAAGCTGATGACGATGAGCTAGCACCAAATGCATCAGCACTGCCGGCACGGGGTCCACCAGGCCCGTATGGCACTGCTCAGCCCTCTGCACCTTCTTCTGGCCCACTGGCCTCACGTGTGCAGCCTTTGAGCCCCCAGTCCTGTCCGCCTGGAAAACAACAGCACCAGCCCAGCTGAAACGCAGGAAACGAGCAGCTCCCCGACCTCAGCAGCAGCTCGCAGCAATGTCTTGTCAGAGGCAGAGAGACAGTGCAGCTGCCCCAGGGCCCTCCTGGCCACAGCCACGCACCCTCCGCTCCGCACCCAGGCGAGACTCTCCCTGCCGTGCGTGCGACGCGCTGACTCTGAGCAGCTACAGCTCGGCTGCCAGGAACCAGCCACGATGGGAGCCACTGGCCAGTGCATCGAAGGCTGCTCAAGACCCGGGTCTAGGTGGCACTGGTTACCATCGCACGTGGACACGGTCCAGGAGCCTCTCAGTCCCCGCTCCTCCACAGCCCTGCCCCGAGGGGCCTTGGCCAGCCCGGCACAGCCCAGCTGCAACAAGCTCAGTGCAGACAGAGGGAGATGGACACCAGCTGCAGCACCAAGCCTGCGCCTTCCCTTGCTCGTCTGCTGGGAAGGGACAGTGAGAGGAGGCAGCTGCCCAACGCAGCCCAGGCCATGAAGCCGGATGTGGAGGTGGGGAAGAGTTCACCCGCCCCCCCGGCAGCTGGGCCGTGTGCTGGCCACACAGACAACACAGCTTGCATCCCTACTTGTCAGACAGGACTGACCCTGACCCCTCCCCACACAGCTCCACATGCCAAGGGCTGCCCGTGGCTGTGCCACGCTCTCCCGGCATCCCCCTCTCCAACTCTGCACCAGCCGTGGGCAGAGGGCCCTGAGGGGGTCCAGAGAGACTGCAGGCATCAGGTCTGCAAAGAGCTCTCGCTCACGAGCGACGAGCAATGCACACACACAGGCCGTCGGCTGTGGCAGGGCCTCTGGGACGTGGGCAAGGCCCATTCTCCAAATAATGCACCCTGTGCAGGAGCAGAGGATGCAAGAGCTCTGGTCTGCTCCCCGACAGAAGGGACCTGATGATCTGCTCAGGTCCCTTCCGACCCTAGAAACTATGGAAGCTGTGACCCCGGGTGCCAACGACAGTGGCTCTCAGCAGGCTGCTCTCAGGGCATGCCAAATCCCCTATGGCTCATCCTGATGTGGTGAATGCTTCCAGAGGACCTCTCCTGCTGCTGGGATGTGAGCAGGGCTCAGGGAGGAGGGTCGTGGCCGGGAAGCCGGGCCAGAGGATGCTGCAGGACCCCTGGCAGACACCCCCCGTGGCTGCAGAGGAGCTGGCTGTGCCCCCAGGCACCAGGTGGAAAAGCCAGCAGTCTGGCAGGGCGAAGCACTGAGGCAGGGCCCCCGGGACGCGGACACAGCAGGAGGGGGAGGTGGTGCAAGGCGCCAGATTGAGCGGGAAGGGGTGAAGCTGTGGAGTGAGAGGAGGCGAGGGAGCGGGGGCCTCCATGTGCCCATGTGTCCTGCCCACACAACAGAAGGGCCCAACATGGCAGGAGCCGGGGCGCCCCGTGGCACCCAGGTGGGCTGCACAGAGACGGAGTCTCACCCCGGCAGCACGGAGGCAGGGTCCACGTCCAACCCCAGAAAGGGAGCACGGGCCTGGGCTGCAAGGGTGCCCTGAGGTGGGGTCCAGTCCCCACCATCTCCATGAGCAACACAGCCCTGCACGGTGGTTCAGGGCTGGCTGACAACTGGTGCAGCAGGTAAGTGCTCACGGGACCCCATCCTGCCCTGCAGCCCAGCACGCAGGACAGACGCAGGACGCCTGCCCTGCAGAAATGCTACGGACAGGCGCTGCTGCACCGAGCCACCAGTACGGCTCTGCAGAGAGGTTCGCTGCACGGACGCTCCCCCTGCTGGTGCCAGCTCAGGGCACCGAGTCGGCTCTGGCTGCCAGAGTCCCCTGTGCTCAGGCAGGGACTGCCCGGCCCCCACCCAGTGCTGCACGTGTATCTATGCAGCCAGCTCACCGGCTGGTCCGCAAGGGCCCCCCGCAAACCATGCAAGTGCTCGCAACACACCTGCATGATGGGACCAAGGGTCTGGGGCTGCAGCATCAGGCCATGGGCTGGGCAGCCCAGGTGCAGTCCCACGAAGGCAGTAAGTGCCTCCAACTCCCACCCTGCTCCAGGAAGGAAGAAGGTCAGGGCCACGGAGGGTGCCCAGCACCATGCAGGGTCAGGCTTTTCCCACGACCTGCCTTGTCCCTTACCTTGCCATGGGGCCCCATGCCACCTGTGTCTGTTCCAAGGGGGCAGGAAGCCCAGCGCCTTGGCTCTGTGACAAGGATGTTGTCAGAGAGGCATGGAGATACTGGCTGGCAGGGACCTGCGGAAGTCGCATCTAGTCCTGCCCCTGCTTGAGGCAGAATCAGCCCTGCCCAAACTGTGCTGCGCAATCCATCATGTAAACTTAGTAAAACACTTGTCAACCCTGAGATGACAGACGTCGCACCAGGGAAAGCAGGGGGACCGTGGCTGCCAACGTCCTACTGCTGTAAAGGGTGTTAATATACACTCAAGGCAGAGGCCATGCCCCTGCTGCAGAGAAAGGCAAAACCCCACTAGTCCATACTTACCTGACCAGGGGGGAAATTCCTTCCTGACCCCAAATCTGGCATCAGTCTGAGCCTGAGCAGGGGGGCAAGACCCTCTAGCCAGGAACCTCTGGGTTTAAGTCCCAGCAGGAGCATTGGCACAGCCCATCCCCATCCCTAGCCAGGGCTGCAGCCAGCACCCAGCATCTTGGGGGGAGGCTTAAAACCCCCCATGACATCTGTTGCACAAAGAAGAGTGGGAGAAGGCAACTGCGCGTGCCACCCGACTGGGCAGACACTGCATACAGGGCAGCACCCGCTCTGGCCAGTCTGGGATCTGTGTCACATGCGCCAGCCCATGCAAAACAGTCCCCGAGTGGGCACCGTGCAGCATGTGTCCTAGGCCCTGCCCTTGGGCTGGTCTGCCACGTGCCGTGCCCCATAAGGGTCTGCCCAGACCTGGAGCAGTACTGAGGACCAGCTGGCAGGGCTCCACGGGCTGGATCCGGTCCACGGCCATGTGTTTAACACTGCTGCTATGGAAGAAAACAAGCTAACGGAAACCATGCAAGGAAGGAACAGTCCACCCACTGCAGCCGGAGCAACGCAGAGCAGGGCCGCAGAGAAAAGAGGCAGCACAGCACACGCGGGCCTGCAAAGCACCTCCCGCCTGCATGAAGGACCCCACGGGCTCCCCACGCCCCTTCCCTCATGCGGGGCTGGTCCGGGGCTGTGACAGGTAACGCGGTTTGTATTGTTCAGCCCAGTGCCTAAACGGAGCCTGCACAGGCAATGGTGACAGCACTTGGACACGAGCGCGAATGCACGACTCCGGCGCACCTCCTGCCCCAGTGCATGCAAGGGCCCTGGCAGGGCACGGACCATGCGCACTGCTCCCTGCCCCTGGGCTGCTGCAGGCAGCCACTCAGCCCAGCCCCACTGTCCAGAGCAGGAGACTCGTGCACAGGGGCCTCTGCTCTCCAAGATAAACACCGGCCGGGCATTGTTTCAGCATGAGTCAAGCGAATGGGAACGCCGCGGTGCCATCCTGTTTTGCTGTGCAGAGGTTTTTCCCCTCGCGCTGCAGGATGTGAGAGCAGGCTTGGGGGTGCTTCCGCTCTGCTCCACTCTCGCTATCCTGTTTCCCGTCAGCATCTACACCCGGGCAGCCCGGCCCAGCGTGCCCGCCCCAATGCCTGCCTCCTGGCTGGACATGATCGGAGAGCTGCAGCTTCACAAACAAAGAGCAGAGCTGCAGTAGGAGGAGGGAGCAAGTGGGGCCTGGTGAGGCAGGGAGGCCTCATTAACAAGAGGCCAAACATGCACCTGCTCTGCCTGGCCCCAGGGGACGAGGAGGGGAGGCCTGAGCACACACCCGGGTGCTGGCAGAAGCAGCTGGACACCAAAGGGCAGAGGAGGGTGAGGCTCAAGGGCAGCAGCACGTGGGGACTTGGGGCGCCCCCCCAAGATCATCCGCACCCAGGGGTCCTGGGCAGCAGGGGCAAACTCACTGGGGCCGTGGGCTGGATGCAGGCCACAGGCTCCTGGTATGCCAGGTCCCACCTGGGGCACCGTGAGGACGGCAGCAATGGGTCCCGGGGGAGGAGTCCAGGGGCAGTCACAGCAAGACAGGCTCACTGTCAATGGCCACAGCGAGCAGGGCCAAAGGGTCCCAAATTCCACAGCAGACCATGCCCCCAACTCCCAGAGGCCTGGCAAGCCTGTGGTTGTGCGAGAGCGGGTGTATGCCGACACCCCCGCGGCACAGGTTCATCCTGCATTTGCTGCCACAAGGGCCGGACGCTTGGAGCCCATCTCCACGCTGGTTCTTGATGTAGGGCTGAGGACGTCTCAGCCCTGCTCGCCCTCATGCTCAAACAGCAACAGGACACAGCCCAGGGACAGCTGACTGCTGGGAGCCGCCGCGTGTCAAATGCATCACTGATGCACCACTTCTATCTCCCTCTAAAGCCGCTGAAACCGTCCCGGGCTCCTTGAGCGCCGCCAGAGCAACGCGTCAGAGAACAACACGACATGGCACAGCTCCACTCACACCAACACAAGGATCTGAGCACACACAAGGCCGAGCTGCTGTCAGGAGAGCAGCTATCCCCACCCTGAGTTACCAAGTCAGTCCCCATGTGGGCAGCAAGCAGGAGCCAGCCACTCCCCTCGCCACGCCAGCTGCCCACCTGTACACCGGCTGCATCTCCCGGGCTATCCCGATGACGGCTCCCGGCGGGAACTTGTCAAACTCCTCAAACAGGTCCCGGATGTTGGCCTTGTACTTCAGGTCCAAGTCCACCTGGATCATGCGGTGGATTTCTGGAAGGCAGAGAGGGGCAGTCAGAGAGGCAAAAGGCAGACCCACATGACGGTGGCAGTGGCAGTCACTGCAGACACACGGGCTTGCGCCTGCTCCCTCGGGTCCCATCAGACATGATGCTGGAGCCTGAGCTCCCCTCCCGCAGTGCAGGATAACAACCAGCAGCTGTGCACAGGCACACTGAGGTCTGCGGGCCTGATCCTGTGCAAGATCTGGCCCAGCCATAATGTGGGTCAGCACGGTGCTACTGGCTACAGCACAGAGCAGTTCCTGCTTGTGTCCCCAGGCACCATGTCACAGTTGTGCAGGGCCTAGCACAGGCAGCAAATGCTGTGATGGACAGGCTGCAGGCAGCATGCCCGTGTGCACGCTGGGGACCATCAGGGCAGGTATCAGCCAGACCCCAGCATGGGTATCGGCAGCACAGGCCTATCCCCAACTCCACTGCGAGGCATGCTCTGTAGAGGAGCTCAGCCAGGGCCATCGTGCAGGCATGAGGAGGGCAGAAGGGAGCCCGGGGCCCACAGGCCAGGAAGTGCTGTGGCTGGCGACCTCTGCCCCTCAGCATCCTGAGCAAGGCGCCGAGCAGGTCAGAGAGGAGCTATGCTGGTCACAGTGCACTGCGAGGGAAGAGGGAAAGGGGGAGAGGATGCAGCCGCACGGGTCTGCGGTCAGGGCTGGGCAGCACCTTGGAGACCAATGCACTCAGACAGGCAGGACTGTCAGAGCAGCGCAGAGCAGAGACAGCTGGGGGTTTCCACCAGAGCCGCCAGGGAAGCGCCTGGGGTGCAACTTGGCAAAGACGGCAGTCATTTCATGGCTCCAGAGTCAGGGGCAACGAGCTGAAAGCGCCTGGGCTGCCGCTGCCACAAAGGAGCAGGCTCCACCAGCTCCAGCCCTGGGCCATGCCTCAGAGGCAGCAGAGGCACAAGGCACAAGCTGCTCTGCAGACACAGGGACCACAGCAGGCTTGGCCTGCGCTCTGTGGCGTCAGCTCGAGTCAGTATTCAGCAGCCGTGGCCCCACGCAGGCAGGAGACCCCCGGCTGGGCACGGGGCCCTTTCTGAACCCCACGGGCACGAAGCAGCTCTGCAGCAACAGCTGGCACCAGACCCCACAGCAGCACCCACCTTTTGCCCGCCGGGCTGGGCGCGCCAGCCTCCAGAAACCTACACCCAGGGGATGGCTACCACAACCTCACGATCCCCAAACATCTTGGCTCCCCCCACCACGTGGGGAAGGCGGGCAGCCGACCTCTCCCCTGCTCAGCCACACAAGCCATGGAGCCTCTCTGGGCCCGTTCCCCCGATAGCAGGGTGCACGCAGCAGCGTCGGGGGCTGAGCTAGGGAGAGGCTCTGGGCACGGGGGGAAAAGGGTGACAGTCCTGGTGACGCCTGCCCAACCCAACCTGCCTGGCAGAACTGGCAGGGGAGACAAACCCCACGCCGGACTCCCCTGTCCCCCTGCCCAAGTGCACCGAAGGAAGGAGAGCATCACTGCGGCTGCCACTCATGGGGAGCTCGTGCTGCTGGGGGGGCGGGGGGGCAGGGCAGAGCATGCATCCTACAGTCAGCGCTGCTTGAGCGTGGGAGATGCTGCCAGGG
>NW_017728995.1:36339024-36350035 GCF_001723915.1 Gavialis gangeticus
GCTGCTTGAGCGTGGGAGATGCTGCCAGGGCCGTTGCAGCGCAGACCCTGGGCCCAGGGGGCTCAGAGGGGCCACAGGGCAACACTGGCTCTTGCCACTGCCCCAAGGCTGGGGAGGCGGTGCATGCGGTGCACACAGGCTGCTGCCCGAGCGCTACCCACCCCTGGCCCTGGCCCGTGGGGATGCGGCCCAGCTTAGCAGGGGTCGTGCAGCTGGACCAGGGCAGACCGCAGAGAGCAGGCATAACCGTGGCTGCCGGGCAGAGGGGGAGACCCGCAGCAAGCCACAATGGCAACCTCATGGCAGCCCATGGCAACCCCAGCCTGGAGACACAGTTGTTTGTGCAAACAAACTCCCTGCCTTCGTCTGCCCTTTGTTCCTGGCTTCCTCTTCTTGTCCTGCCCCGTGTTCCTGCTGCTCCCCTGCAGCTTCCCCTCGGCTGTCAGGAGAGCTCAGGCGCTTCCTGTTTTGTTGTGCGCTCCCCTCTCCCGGCCTTGTTTTCAGAACAGATAGCGCCTGTCTCCGCTCCAGGCCGGGCGCTCCCCCCACAGGCCGCCCGCGAGACCTGGAGCAAGCAGGGGGCTGCGCCAGCAGCACCGGCGCGTGTGGGTGCAAACGTGACCCTGCTCACAATCAGCGCAAGACACTGGCCCCACGCGCTGGCTCCATCCCGGAGCCCTGCACCGTACTGCACCAAACAGCCGGCCCATCATGGCCCCAAGGGTGCATGCCAGGGACTCCCGGGAGCCCTGGGCCCTGCATCCAGCGCCCAAGGATGGGGCCTGCAGCAAGACACCTGGGCTGAGAGGTGGCAAGGGGGGGCTATGTCCCAGACCAGATGTGGTGTCACAGCTGGACTCTCTCGGAGCGACCACAGGAACCTCAAGCGAGGGACGCCCACAGCTGCACCCAGACCCTGCACCTATCCTGCTGCCCACCGCCGCTTGTCTGCGCCCACAGCCCATCCCCACAGCTACTCCAGGCAGGGGCAAGAGACCCCCCCGGGGAGACGGGAAGGGGCCGAGCAGCCGGCAGGCTAGGGAAGCTGAACCCTAAGGCAGCCCCGAGCACTGACATGACCAGGAGGGAGGTTTAAACCTAACGCAGGAAGAGTCTTTCTAGGCAGCTCGCTGGGAACCCGCACAACTGGCTGCAGGATCCAAAAGGGTGAGAGGAGTTTGTGGAAGAGGGGACCACGGGGATCCATTCAACAGAGCCATCGGGGCCGTGTCCTCCAACATCCTCAGCCAACGACGGTGGGTCGCTCAGGATGAGCCCCATTCCCCCTCGAGCATCTGCTACTGCGACCCCCCCGGCACTGCTTGTGATCCCACGACCTGGGCGCAGAAAGCTGGGACTGGGGCAGGGACCCCCGCCTCCCCGCTGATCCCGAGGGGGTGCTAGTTTCTCTTCACCACAGGCAGTGCAGAAAGGCCCTGAAGAGCATCTGTGGACTAGAAACCACTAGCCAACTGCTGACCCTGCCAGCATCCGCCCACCCCCAGCCCACGAAACTAGCCCTGCCGGGGCGACCCCAGGGCAACACCTGCCTGCAAGAGGGAGGCCTGGCCAGGCCAGCAGCTCCCGAGGGCCAGGCTAGGCTCTACCACTAACGACCTCCGCGGGCAGGTCCCCGCTGGCCTCGTGGCACGCCCAACGGAGCAGAGCAGCAGCGTCCTCAGCACGACTCCTGCCTGCCGGCATATTAAAAGATCGGCCGTCTGCCAGAGGCTGCTGGTGAACTGCTGCTACAGCCCAGGGGGCTGGCAACTGCCCTTGCACAGCCACTGCCCCGTGGGCTACAGGGTGCTGGGGCCAGGATGCGGCTGCAGTGCCGCAGGAAGCTCACAGCTCCAGACCTGCATACCCAAAGGGCAGGAGCTCAGGGCCCCATGCTGAGACCAGGTCACCCATTGCCCTGACCACATTGATCCTCATGCATGTACCCTGCAGGGGCCAGGGGAGCAGCCAGGGGCTGCCTGGGCTTCTCAGCCCCTGCCTGCTTTAGTGCCGGGGCAGGACACAATGTGCCGCAGGGCAGTCAGGCCTGGGGGAGCTGGAGAAGCACTGCGAGGCATCTGAAGCCAGCAACAGCACCTGCCTGGAGCTGCCCCCAGGGAACCGCCTGCTGCCCTGCCCTGCCCCAAGCCATGGCACTGCTAGTAGCACGGGGACAGGCCCCCCATGCCTGCGTCCCCGTGCGCAGCGGTGGCCGGGGGCAGGACGAAGGCTGGCAAAGCAGACCCCATGCAGCCCTTCGCCTCCAACTCCCCTCCAGCCGCATGCAGGCAGAGGCAGCAGCGCATGCTCAGCACCGCTCCAGATGAGGCCACCATCAGCACCTGCCATCCAGTGAGATGCACGAGAAGTGTTCATGGGAAGGGGATCCACAGAGCCCTGCAGGAGACAGAGGCAGCGCCGCAACACCCGGTGACCAGAGCACATGGGGCTTGTTGTAGGCTGTTGCTCCAACCTCCGGGCCACATGCCAGAGACACCACGGAGAAGCAGGCAAACAAGGCCTGGAAGGGAGGGACAGTTGGAGGGACGTGCAGTGGTTGAGTGCGCCCACCCTGCAATGCCCTACTGGGCACCTGCGCAATGCTGCAAGCCCCACGCCCAGCACTCCCGGGCTCTCAGCACTCTCACACAGCACACAATAGGTGCGAACAAAGGGAGGGGGGCAGGTAGCACCGAGCACGCCTCGGCTGCTGCTCAGAGCCTCTCCAACCACCCCCTTGTGACCCTGTCTCCATGCATCTCCCAGGCTGGGAAAGTCTGAAGGAAGCCCCCACTGCCCTGGCCTGGCCAACCCCGCTCCCCAGCCCCAAGGTACAGTTCTAACCAGGATGGGCAGGCGCACAATGAGAGGCTGTCACTGCAACACGGGGGAGAGCACAGGCCTGCCTGGCTCTGACAGATCTGGGGCACCCAAACAGCCTGTCAGCACTTCAGCAAGGGGCGGTCAATGGAGGCAACGAGGGCTGACAGTGCCCAAGGGTCAAGCTGGAGCTGGATGGAGAGTGCTCTCGCTGCGCAGCATCCAGGGGACCAGGATGAGCTGGTACATCCAACAGGAGCAGCATTGCCACCGCCAGGGCAGCAGCCTGACCGCAACCACGTGGCAGGCCACTGACACGGGGAGCAAGTGCATGTGCACGTGCACACACCTGTGAGAGCAGACCCCAAGAGGTGCCACACGTGCAGCCCTGGAGGCTGAAAGCTTCTGCTCATGGCTGCGCACACCAGGGAAGCCCACGTCTGGCCTCCACCACCCTTTGGGTCTTTGGCTTCCCCAGAGACAGCCCTCCAGGTTACAGACACACTGCCCCACATGTGCACACACATGCACACGCTCGCTGCAGGGTCTACCACGTTTCCAGTCATTCCAAGGCGTTCCTTTTCCAAACAGCAGCCCCGCTCCCACACAGACAAGCTACAGCCCAGCCCAGCCCAGGGGGCTCACCCAGGCAGGGCAGCAGAGCCCTTTCCTGCCCCTCTCAAACAGGAGGCAGCGCTTGCTCAGAGCTGCTCCAAACCTGATGCAGGCTGCCCACGCTGCATTTCACAGGTGCTGGGGAAGCTGCACGGCTCCCATGCCAGGCAGCACTACTGGGTCCGGCTGCTTCCTGACCCGAGAGGCTGCGTAGCACACAGGACCCTGCCCGCGCGAGCAAAGCAGTGTCTGCCGTGCATGGTACACCACACATCTGTGCTGCAAGCACCAAGCACGCCCTGGCAGGGAGGAGCTCAGGGAAAATGTAACCCTGGGTGGGGGAACTGGCACTGCCCTGCCAGCCTCACTGGGCTCCTGCGAGCAGCAATCAGTCGGCGACCAGCCCGGGGCATTGTTCTCGCCCTCGTCTCCTTCCCAAGGGCGGGTGCAAGTGCAGGAGATGCTGCTTCCCTGCTGCAGCTGCTCTGGTTCTGCTCACAGGTCTGGTGAGGATAGAGGTCTCCGTGCCAGCGTGGGCTGCGCTCGGTGACCCCGGCTCTCCAAGGCGAAGTGGGTCAGAACAGAGTCCAGCCTCCTGAGATGCGCAGTGTTTTCTGCGAGACAGCAAAACCCCAAATGCCTCCATCCTGAAAGGCCCTGATGGCACCTCGCAGGAATTCCCGCTCCCCCCAGGGCCGTCTCCCGGCTGGGTGAAGGAGAGAGCATGAACTCCCCTGCAAGTCACACGAGGGCTGTTCAGGAGCTCTGGGCTGGGTCGCACCAAGTGCCTAGGACACCCGTTTTCTTCCCAGTTCTGGTGGGGGATCCTGAGCTCACGGAAGGAGGGTGACACTTAATCGTTCGTCCAGGGTCAACACAGCACGGTCTGTGCATGCTTGTTATTAATTGTAACCGGCTGGACCCTCAGTCCAGCTGAAAGCACACAGGGAATTACTTTGCACTCTGAGAAAAGGTGGAAAGTAGGTCATTGCTCCAGCCACTCAACCGTGCAGGCTCCCAGCGACCAAACCTCGGTGGCTTGCATCTATTAGATGTGCACGTGGGACAAATGGACTGGAGACCCTGTGCAAGCAGCCTGTGGGGACAGCGCCACACCAGCCCAAGGCAGCTCGCCCTAGAGCAGCAGCAGCGACAGGCAAAAGCAAATGGCCCAGGCCTCCAGGATGATGAAATCCCGGTGATGTCCGTGGAAATGGGGGGCACTTAGCACAGGGAACAAATCAGCCCCGTTATCCACCCAGCTTCAGGCTCATGGGGCCAAAAACTGTTGTGCAGGCCTCCTTGAACATGAAACTGTGACTGCGGCGCCCGACACGGCCAGAAAGCACTTGGCGGGCAGTGGTCTCACGCTCCAGCCAGCAGAGACGGCAGGACAGACATGGGCTGGTTGGGGATATCAAAGTCCAGCTGCTCCATCCATCTCTCATGCATACACATGCACATGCACACGCTCTCCTGCCTACACCAAGTCGATGGCAATGTTTTCAGCACTGCTGCACACCCGAGGCAGGGAGCGTGCTGGCCTAGCAAGGCTCATGCTTAGCAGATGCTGCGCCCATTCACAGCCAGTTACCTGACACCTGTGCTTATAACTGCTCCTGGCTCCTGCTACGTTTCCAGCTAAGGAGAAGGTTTACCCGGAGCCCAAAACCTGTTGATGTTTCCGTGAACATTCCCAGTCTGACACCAGCCCTGGGACCCCACCAGGCTCAGCAGGGGCCTCGGGTGCAATGACAGCCTGGATGGGGAAAGCCCCCTTGCCACTGCCCTCCCCCAGCTGCTGCCACTGCCATCAGGGCGACGCTGCATGGCGTCGGTGTGCAGGGCAGGGTACACGAAGTGGCTCATGGCTCCCTCCCCTGTGCCGCTCCCCTGGCCTTTGCCCTCCCAAGCTGAGCTCTGTGGGAAAAGCAGAAGTCGCTGCTGATAGAGGCTGTCAGACCCAGGCCGAGACGCCCCACGTGAGGCTGCATGGGGGCAGGCAGCAGTTTCATGAGGTCAGCCTATAAATCAGGCTGTGGCTCTGAGCTGGAGCCAGTTCTGAGCATTACCGATCCCCAAGGGCTGTGCAGGTCCCTGATTAACGGCCAGCGCAGACGAGCACCAGCACACGATGGCAGAGCATAGCACAGGCAGAAATAGCCGGCGGGAGGAATCGCAGGCAGCCCCGGACGAGACGGCTCCTCGGAGGCCCAGTCTGACCTCACGCCTGCCTCCGGCCACTCAGTTCCACCCCGCCACGGAGCCCTGGCCCTCGGGTCCAGCTACAGCCAGAAACGCACGCAGACGCGCAGGTCTGAAGACCTTCTTAGAGCGCTCCTAACGCCTGTGCATATTTGTCAGCATTTCCACCACGGTCCACGGAGCTCATCACTCCCCTCAGCTTTGCCAAACATGTAGTGCTCTTCATTGGCAGGGCTCAGTTAGACTGCTCAGTAGCTGCAAAATTTCACCATGCACACACCCCCCCCATCTATTGTGGGGCTCAGGCCCCCGGTGAGCCTGCCTGCCACCTACTTTACTGGCTTCAAGCAATTCTGCTGCCTCGGTTTGCTGACTGCCAGCCTCCAAACTCTCCCGAGTCCTGCGAAGGCCTTGTGCCACATGGCGCTGGCCTGCCGGACGGAGCGGCAGACTTCCCTGCAAGGGAAAGATCCGGCTCCCCCAGGCCAGGCACAGGAAACGCACTTGGACACGGTTTCAGCTACAGCACGTGCCCGACACGCAGCCAGAACCCTTACGGCCGAGCGGTCTGGGTCAGAGGCTTCCAGCCGGTTCTCCTCCACAGACCTGTCCCCTCGTTCCTGTCACTGCTACCTGTGGGATTCAACCATGGGATTGCAGCCATTCGCTGACCTGGAGCTTGCCCGGCCGCTGCACACGCTCGACAGAGTGAATGAGGAACAGGCCAGCGAGAAGGGAGAGTTTCAAAGTTGTGCCCAGGCCCCTCGCTGCCACGGCTTCCCACAGCAGTAAATCAGCTGCCTGCGACCCAGCTCCCCACATCCTATCGGGACACACTCACAGGATACAGTCCTCAGCAAGACACGAGAGGGTTCACCTTGCCGGGCCTGCCCCCGCTGCCGGGCAAGCTCCAGGTCAGCGAATGGCTGCAATCCCATGGTTGAATCCCCTCCTCACAGCATGCCTGCCCCTGCGCTGCCCGCTGACAGAGGCAAAGAGCAGGAAAGGTGAAGGTCCTGCATTTGCTGTTAACGAGCAGGCAGGAAGCACAATGCCCAAGTGGTGGTGGTGGGCTGGGGGTGAAGAGCCTTCACTGGGGTCACATCCCAGGGGCCCCGGAGCTAACGTGACCAGAAGCAGAGGACAGCTAACAGGGCTGGTCGCTGTGGATCTGAAGAGGCTGTGAACAGCCAGGAGAAGCTGGGCTAGGAGCTAGGAGCGGCTGGTCACTCCCACAGCCCCTGGCTCGGAGACGACGGAGCAGGGAACGAGCCGGGAAAACCTTGCCCAGTGCCATAAATCTCTGGCAGGGCCACGCACATCCTGCAGACACCAGGGCAGTAAATCTGTGAGTGCCACATAAATCAGCTTCACAAGCAGCTCCCGAAACAAGGGTTCAACTCAGTCAGCTGTAAAACACCTTTAAACATCCTGTGCCTGAGCGAGAGATGACAGGCGAGTCGCTGGGGGACCCCAGAGGCTGCAGCCAGCCACGGCCGACTGAGAACAGGCATTTCGCATCTTCCTCCCAGGAGACCTTAGCGAACAACAGAGAAAGCAGGTCAGCTCAGGAGCAGGCAGCACCACCGCTGCCATTCAGACGCCACGTAGCTCAGGGCACTCGCAAAACAGGCAGCCCCAGGGGAGCCCGGCATGACCCCCCATGTCAAAACCAGGCTGTGCTGGATCCCATCCTGCGGTTACCCGAGGACTGTGTGGCGGTTGTGCAAAACCCCCAGAGAGTGATTCAGTCCTGGCTCCTGCCCCGTCCCCACTTGACCCCATGCCCTGGCACACTGAGCCCCACGAGGCCACCTTCAAGAGCCCCAAACCTCAGGAAAAACCCTCCGCTGGGGCCAGCAGCTCAGAGCCGACTGACACTTTGCACCCTGCAGGCTCGGCCTCTTGGATCCAGCATCCAGGAACAACCCTCTCCCCCAGCCCACCTGGGCTTTTCCAGCTCACTTCAGTAGCACATGGCAAACATCTGCTCACTGCCCCGACGCCCTTGGGGCACAGAACTGGGCTCCAGGAGCGTGACCGGTGACTGACCCCCAGGTCACGCAGCTCGTGTCTCAGTGGAGCCAGCTCCCGAGTGGCACAGCACAGGCTGGCAGGGAGCCTCGCGGCGGGTGGAGGGGACAGCTTGGCCAAAGCAGGGCATGGAGCTGGTACGGAGTCTGCTGGCAGCCCCCAGGCACTGGTACGCTCCACATGCGCCCAGCAGCTGTGGTACACATGGCCCTCAGGTCCAGGGGAGATGGGCACACAGGATGGCCTCGCAGCAAACAGCAGGCTCACTGCAGGCACGACATACGCAAGCTTTGTGCAGGGGGACAGGACAGGCCAGGAAGAAGACACAAGAGACGCAGTGCCCCGCACCCGCCATCTAGCCAAACTGTGTCGCACGCCCAAGAAATGAAGTCACCCACAGAAACCCTTGCCTGGTGAAGGACAGCAAGGGACAGGTCCTTGCTGCTGTTAATTCCCAAACAAGCAGAGGCTGGGAGAGACCATGCAGACAATCCCACCCCACTCCTCCTGCTGAAGCTGGCTCCTGGCCTCTCATCCCGACCAACTGAGCTGAGCAGACCAGTACAGGAGCTTCACAATACAGGGCACAGGCCCTGTCCACCTCCCTCCCGCGATGCGCTGCCCTCGGAGGACCTGAAGACCTCTGCCGCGTGCACAGCACTCAGGCACACGCTGGCACCAAAAATGGCAGAACTGCTCCCCCACTCGGGACCTTGGAGAACAGGGGAGGAGAGAGATGGTAAGAGCCAGACGTGGCTATGTGGTTGGCACCCATCCAGGTGTTGGTGCCTCAGACCTGGGCAGAGCCTGGACATGAGGAGAGCCGAGAACACGGTGGAGGACGAGCCACCAGCAGCGCTCCCCTGGCAGAGGGGAGCAGCCACTGGGAACAGGACGTGCTGCTGATAACAGCAGCACCAGGCCCACAGCCAGACCACGCCAGGCCCCAGGCAGTACTGCCAGCACAGCCCCCGCATTCACACCACGGGGTGGGCAGCAGGAACGTGCACGGCGAAGACGCAAGGGCAGAGAGCAACCTGAAGTCTGGAGGCCTGGGCCAAACCACTCTGGATCCCAGCCTGTCTGCGGCTCGGGAGCATGCATCCCAGAGGTGCAGCTGTTTCCAGCTCCAGTCCGGGACTCCCAGCCCACAAAGGATGCAGGCAGAGCCGACTACTCTCTGGCAAGGCAAATTCAGCCCCAGAACCCGGGGCAAGGAAATGCCCCTGTCCAGAACAGCCTCTGTCCTGACCACCAGCACGGGGTACCTGCTGCCCCATGCAGCAGCCAAGCGGTCACTAAAGGAAAGGCCTGGTCCCCGGGTGGGTTCACTGCATCCTGCCCTGCCTTGAATGGGGCCACGTGCATCACCCTCCACCTCAGCATGGTCCGGTAACACTACACGCGTCACCCTGAGAGCGGCTAGCAATGCCATGCACCGGGTTAGGGAACAGCTGATGGTCCCCATCACACCGGGACCGCACAGAGCCTACAGCCCTAAGGAGCCCCTCTTCCCATCACCAGGTCCCTTCCCATGGCAGTTCGAGCCACCACCACCCCTTCTTCTGCGTAACCAGCACCACCCGGTGCCGGTCTGGGCAGGCACTCGGCACCACGACACTCACCTTCGGGCATGATGCGGTGCATGGCCACCGAGAGGAAGAAGATGGAGTCGCTGTAGTAGGCGCCTGAGCCGGCGCTGAAGTGCTTCTGCATGGCCTCGACAATGGGGAACAGCTTCTCGGTCAGCACAGCCACATCATGAAAGGTCACCTGGGGAGAGCAGGCAGACACAGCTGCTGAGCAGGACGCCCTGGGCAGCGTGGCAGGAGCCACATCATGGGCTGGTGCATGATGATGACCCAAGCTGCAGAGCCACGCAGCCAGTCCACGTCCTTGTCTTGCTGAGGCGCCCAGTGCCAGGCACCGTGTGTGTAGACGCAAGCACACACACACGTGTCCTGTGCTCACCCCGCCAGCTAGGGACTGGCCCACATGCAAAGGGCTCAGGGCCTAAAGGGCTGTTCTATTCACCGGCTGCAGCAGCGTGCACACGTGCACGTACACGCCACAGAACAGCTGCTCCGGTCACACTGACCCCAGGGAGAAACCAAGCAGGCGGAGACAAATCAAGCTGCTGCTCCAGATGTGGCCCATCAGCACTGAACTGCTGGATGCTATGGGCCCGGAGCTTGCTTGGAGATGCCTCAGCTGCAGCCCAACCTTCGCCATCCTGGGCACGTGCCAATCCACGGCACTCTCAGTGCAACAGCCCCCCGAGGGCATGACCCAGCTGCCAGCAGGCTGGGGGAAAGGAGGTCTCGCTCGCTGGACACGCTCCCCCAGCACTGGCCCTGGCCCTGGCCCAGCTGGGCACCGGGGCTGGCGTCGAGAGGCAGCGGTGCGCCCAGTGGTGCCGCGGGGTCACGCTCTCCCGGTGCTGAAACGCTGGCGCCTGCGAGGGGGCACGTCCTGCCCCATGCCCAGAGCGAACGGCTAACAGCTCCCGCTGAGCTCCGGCCATGCAGAGGTGCCTCGTGCCCGTGAGAGAAACCGATCCCCGGGAGACGCGGCAAGCGCGTGGCCCAGCCGTGCATGCCGGGCGCAAGACAACGGTGCGCCGGGGTCCAGACCTGGGGCAGCAGGGAGGAGGCGCCGCGCTCCTGGCGCTGGCTGGTGTCCATCAGTGGGAGCGCACGGCCCCCTGCTCCCGTGGACGGACGGTATTCCCACCCCGATGCATACCCTATGCCCAGGATGGACACTGCTCGATCGCCTGGGCCCAGCCAAGGTTCTCTCTACACCCGATCTGTCCGAGGGATTCTGGCAAATGGCACTGGATCCAGATGCCATAGCCAAGTCTGCCTTTACCACCCCTGTGGGGCTACGTGAGTTTACGGTTTTACCTTTTGGTATGTGCAACTCTCCTGCGTCCTTTCAAAGACTGATTAATAACCTGCTACAAGGATGTGAGCAGGTTGCCATGGCCTACATCGATGCCATCACCATCTTCAGTCAGGGCTTTGAATTGCACCCGATTCATCTGGCCACCGAGTTAACCAAGATCAAGCACGCTGGTCTTACGGCGAAAGCCAAAAAGTGCCAGCGGGCACCATCCGAAGCGGTATATTTGGGACATCATGTGGGGACAGACGCGCGACCTCTGCGAGGGGGCAGCAGGGCCGGGCGCCGAGTTCCTGGGGGCAGGGATCCTGTCGGGAGCAGCCCCAGGGGCTCCCGCGGCCCGCGAGGTGGAGGGCGGCGGGGGGCAGGTCCGGCAGCGGGAGGCCTGGACGGGCCCGGAGCAGCCGCTGCACTAGCACCGCGCCGCGCCCAC